>NC_139537.1:14870327-15405461 GCF_965153285.1 Podarcis tiliguerta | reverse complement strand
TATAAGAGCTGGTTCCCAACATCCTGTCACATTCTAGCATGACCAACATAATCAGGTCACAGCAAATTAAGGGAGGGTCCATGCAGATAGGATGGGGTCACTAGGAGTGCAAAGCGGGTTTAGCCCCCACACTGATGGGGTACCCTTGAGTGCAACACTTTACTTTCTTCCAAGTAAGTGCATGGCCTTCAAACACTCGTCCCCCCGGTGAGGAAAACATAAAACACTACACTATGTATTTCTGTTGTTGTTTCTATTTATTAAATTTGCATACCACCCTTCACCCATAGATCTCAGGGCGGTTCACAACATAGAATTACAATATAAAAAACACAACAAGCATAATAACAACAAGAACCAAAACGAAACAATAATCCCCTCTCTCACAACACATTTAAAGGGCATTGGACGTCAATCAGCCAAAGGCCTGATTGAAGAGGAAGGTTTTTACCTGGCGCCTAAAGATGTATAATGAAGGCACTAGGCAAACCTCCCTAGGGGGAGCGTTTCACAAACAGGGAGCCACCGCAGAGAAGGCCCGTCCTCATGTTGCCACCTTTTGGTAGCTTTTGGCTGTACAACCGTTTATAAATTGGCAAACAGATGCATAAATATTTGTGGGAACGGGAACCGGGGGGACCGTTTCAAACACTCAAGCATATCTGGAGCTTGCTAACAGAGGAAGCAGTGATGGCCACCAACCTAGTTGGCTTTAAAAAGAGGATTACACAAATTCATAGCTATCACAGGCTAGGAGAAACAATGGCTATGGCGGGGTCTCTGCTTTGTTTCTTCCCTAGGTTACTTTTTTTAAGGGGAGTGGGGCTTATACTACAAGCAGAGGCAGCAGAAGCTACAGCAACCCTGTTGTTTGAAGCCTGACTTCTGTTCTGCATCCTGCAGTATCTTGGAACCAGTGACGGAAAGGGGTGTTGAGCAAAAGGGAATTTTTTAATGGGGGGGGGAGCCTTTTGAGAATTTTCAGCTCAGCTTTAATGAACCCCCCCCCCCCACTCTCTCACCCATCACAATGGCAAGTCTTTCGCTAGTCATAAATACCGGGCTGTAGGGTTCAAATCGTAAGCCTCCCGAGAAGGCACTTAACCCACAATCGGCAGCAAATTATTTATTATTATTAAAAAATATTTCCCATTTAAATTAATAAGAATCTGGATTTCTTTCACGTTTTAACACAAGACGCCTGCTGACTCAAGTTACGCGTTGAACCTCAGCTAAATTAAACTGGGAAAAGGGGGGGGCATATTTCGGTGACTCCTCCCCTCCTCACATTACTTTTTATTAAAAGTACAGATTTGACGTGAATGGGGGAAAGCCCCCACCCCACATGGTACGAGAGAGAGCCATCAATAACCCGGGACTAACAAAACGGGTCATTATGTTCAGAAACGCAACTAATCAAAAGGAACCGCAGTTGGTTTCTTGTCCCCTGAACCTCCCAATGAAATAAATCCATTGCAACTGTATGTTTCCTGGAGATGGTAGGATTGGGGGGGGGGATGTGAGAGAGAGCTGGCCAAAGCTCCCCCCACCCCCCGTTTTAACTGAAAAAGCAAAACAGATTAATGGATCATACTGGCCTCATCCTTCAAATGGCCGTGCTGCGTCAAATCGCATGCTGAGCACTGGGAAACGAGGGTGCTCACACCACTTCGGAGGTAGCTCAGTGGCTTTCAGAATGAGCACGCACAGCGGGGGAAATTTTAACCCATTGATTAATATCACCACCCTCCAGCAATTCTATTGAACATTTGTGCACTGGCGGGGGGACGGACCCAACTTTATCGCTTTTTAAACCTTCCTGGGTGAGGGAGGGCAGAGAATGAAAGGGTTTCTCTTTTATTTCGACATTGCAATTTATGCTGATTGTTCGCCGGAATTAATAACACTGAGGGGGTAACTGCATGTTTAACCCAATGATACCCCCCCCCACTCCAATAAAATAAGGCCGTACTCATTTCTGATGTGCCGATCACCTGAGTTGCAACAAACCAGGGAATCAAAATAATGCCTTAAATTATGAGTTAAGCTCCTGACAGCCTCAGGACACAACTAAAACCCTAGGGGTTTCCCATCAGGTGTTATTATCCTCCCCCCCCCAAAAAAAAAATAATAATAATGCAGTGCAGTTGCTTTTTCCTGCACCGGCGGATACAATAGCTTTTTAACTCTCTGACCCCTATTGTGAAGACCCGTGACGCTTTTGTAAGACATGCACTCTTATTATAAAATGCACCTCAGGCACGAAAAGGGTTTTAAAATCCACTTTTAACAGAGCCTATCTCACTGTTCCTCCTTCAGCCGTCTCTGCTCTGTGCAGATTCAGGTCAATGGAAATGAGCAGGAATCCATTTCAGTTTCACCTGGGATGAAGGGGGTTCAAAAGACCTTATTGCCTTCATCTCGCCCTGGGATGGCAGAACCAGTGTTATTGGCCTGGCAGGACTGCCATCAAATTTAGTGGACAAACACAGACTTTAAATAACTAAATACTATACCAACTGCACATACACACAACTAGTAATAATTTCAGTTTATCTTAAGGTTCAGCTGGATTCCATCTAGCAGGCATCAAATCTGGACCCATAGTGATCAAAAGGGGCCCAGTCAAACTGGGAGAGCCGCCATTTTAACAAGTGGCAGGAATGTAGTAGACTTGTGGGCATGTGTTTTAATCTGGTTTTTGGCTTACTGTTGGTTTAAATTATTTTTGAATGTTTTAAATACTTGTTTTAAACTGGTTTGTTTTTAAAAAAACAAAACAAAACTGAGAATTGTATTGTTTTATTCTTTCTGTATACCACTTGGAAGTTTACAAGCAAGTAGTATATAAATAAAAAAAATAAACTCTAACGGAACCAAGAACAAAAGAGAAAGTGGGCTCCGCCATTTTCATTAGCTTGAGATCCAGCAGCAGAAACCTGTTAAAAATCCCCAAGAAGATGAACAACTGGAAAAAAAAACTCCTTTTGCACAGCAGGAGCTGCCTTAGGACTTATAATCTAGGCCACAGGAAAGAGACTTTGAAGCTGCACAACAGACAATTTAACGTCCAACATGTTTTTTTTTAGTACTGGAACTTTTCCTCAGAGGTGACTCTTATGCAGTTACTTTAAAGATAAATCAAAACTGTCTTCCACACTAGTTATTTTCAGATTGCTCCTTTCGTTTCCGGCTTCCGCACAAAGCAGAATAAGATAGTATTCTGAGGTAACAGAAATTTTGGTCTGTCACCGCAACAGATGGCAGAGACCATTTCTGAACAGGTGCTTTACCAAACACCGGGAGATTTAATGATATGGGGGGGAGGCGCGTTCAAAAACCTGCAGACTAAACTATCCACCCTACACCTCAGAGGTCTTCCACCTCATTTTGCTGCATGTATGGCTCAGACCAGAGTTACTTCAAATTGAGATACACTTGGATCTGAGTCTAGGTCTGAGGGAGGAGGACCATTTTCATCCTTGGGGCCACATTCTGTCCTGGGCAACCTTTTGAGGTCCACATACTAGCACCGGTCAGGGCCAGAAGCAAAAAGTACGCAGAGCAATGAACACATGCAACAACTATTACATGGAGGAGTTCAGTTTCTGGCCCCCATGCAAATTGGAGGAGCATGGCTTGCCCCATTACCCTGTTCTGCCCTCTTCTTCTGGGTCCAAAGGGTTCTGTGTGTCGGTGATTGCGCATCAATTTGACAAAATGGCCGCCATCTGTGTCATTTACCACTGCACACAGGGCCAGATTTAGGTTTGATGAGGCCCTAAGCTACTGAAGGTAATGGGGCCCTTTAGATGTCCAGCTGCCCTTTGTCAACAACAAATTGCCGCTGTTTTGTGTGTGTTGAATATATGATATATGGTAATTTATGGACCTAATAGGTATCTAAAGCCATTTGCACATGTTGCCATGCAACCAGTCCATGCAGAATGTAGGCACCCTATATATAGAAAGGAGCAAACCAGTGATATTTTAGGGAGCAGGCTAGCAGGCAGGGCCCATTACTTACATCATAGGAGCCTACACAGCAGAAAACACTGTTGCTGTATGTAGGTTTTATTTTATTTGTTTTTTATGTTATATTTTGGAAATGTACATCCAGGTTTTTTCCCTTTAATTTTTTGTGGGGCCCCCAAGGAAGTGGGTGACACTGTGGGTTAAACCACAGAGCCGAGGACTTGCCGATCATAAGGTCGGCGGTTCGAATCCCCACGACGGGGTGAGCTCCCGTTGTTGGGTCCCTGCTCCTGCCAACCTAGCAGTTTGAAAACACGTCAAAGTGCAAGTAGATAAATAGGTACCGCTCCGGCGGGAAGGTAAACGGCATTTCCGTGCGCTGCTCTGGTTTGCCAGAAGCGGCTTAGTCATGCTGGCCACATGACCCGGAAGCTGTACGCCGGCTCCCTCGGCCAATAAAGCGAGATGAGCGCCGCAACCCCAGAGTCGGCCATGACTGCACCTAATGGTCAGGGGTCCCCTTACCTTTTAAGGAAGTGGGGCCCTAAGCTATAGCTTGTTTAGCTTATACGTAAATCCATAGCTGTCAATGTTTCCCTTTTTTAAAGGGAAATTCCCTTATTCCGAATAGGATCCCTCACAAGAAAAGGGAAAAGTTGACAGCTATGTAAATCTGGCATTGACTGCACCTCTCTCTCCTCCATCTCTCCCCTCTATCCCACACTGAAAGAGTTAAAAAACAACATGATGTCCCATCTGGTAAAATACTGAAGGAGGGGGTGAAGCTGCGCTGGGGAGTGCTGTGGCCTGGGGATAGTCTTGAGGGACACAGTCCCATGTACCTCTGAGTCTGAGGTACCCCACATCCAGTCTAGTCCTTATTAAATACACAAAGCAGAGGTTCTACCACTAAGCTTTCCATCCTGCCTGATGCATGGTACCCACTTCAGCTGTTCCCATGGGTCCTCCTCAGCCCACTGCAAGATATGGCACCGTGAACCTGGTGCTAACTTGATTTCATGCCCAAACCCCATCAATTCCCCACGTCCTTCTACGCGTGTCTCAATGACTTATCTCGGCTGTTATGTACACACTTAGCAGCAGTTAACTGCAAGCGACAACGTAATTGTTCCTGACATTTAATTAAAGTTCTGCAGACACCAAGGTATTAAAACATTTCTATTGGATTATATGCTTTTAATTATTTGTTTGAAGCCAACCTTCAAAAATAAATAATAAAAAATGCAAAGGAAAAGGACCTCTATTAATCAGTTATTGTGGAAGGGATCTTTTTGAAGACAAGATCTGCAGATTTCATGAAGAAATTTCTGATGAAAAAAGGGTAGCCTTGGGACTGCCAGAGCTTTTTATTTATTTATTTAAATGAATGTTTTATGCTGATAACCGTGAAAAGGGGGGGGAGGGGGAATTCCAATTTTTCATTTAAGTTGCTTTGCAACCATCTTAATGAGCAATCAGAAAATCACAACGTTATCAGAGCACACTTCTTAAGACAACTTTGCCTATAAAACCTAGGAAGAATTCAAAGGGGGACGATAACGACAGCTGATGCCTTTAAAATGCCCCTTCTTTTGCTCACAAAATATAGATTAGTTTCAACTAAATCCAATATTTGTTTAAATTCTGGAGTTAGTATGTTGAGCTTCCTCCCCTCCGCTGGTAAAATCCCTACATTTTGCATAACCAATTACTGATACATCAAATATATTTTGGGTCAAGTCCAATGATTAATTATGTTCTTGTTGCTTGGTTTCCTTTTGCTCGTTTCAACATATTGTATGTACAGTCAACAATATCTGTTTGCATGTTTTAACATAGGCCTTAATATAATTATCTTGCAAAATTTCAAACTGTGTTATTTAAAATAGGATGCCTAAAATGCAGGTGCATGCAAATATCTTTCTTTAAGACTTCTTCCTTACATCCCTGCTTATGGGTTAGTTTCCTCTGCTAATGAAGGAAACAGCAGCTAGAAATATTGCCCACTCCAGATCCCAGTGTACACCAAGACAGTGCTGTGGTACCTGCTATGAGCAATATTCAGCTTTTGGCATGTGCCAGCCACAAATATTATTATTATGGCTACCTCCAGGTGGTTCCTCCCACCATTCCTTTGCAAGAACCCGTCTATGACAGCAATTTCTGGGAGGTGTGGATTAGGCTGGTATAAAATTAGGTTGCATAAAAATGTGAAGTAAATGAAATCTTTTTGCATCATTATTTGTAGGGGATTACTTGTTCTGCAGTGGTCCCCAAACTGTGGACCACTGAGTTTCGTTAAGGCGGACTGTGGTGCGCCCATAAAGAACACGTGCAACCTGAATTCAGTGGAAATTGAATTGTAATAATACAAAATGCCATATAAGAAATAAAAGAAGAGTTTTAAATGCCATTAAGAATGATACAGCATCCAGCACAGAACATTGTAACTGCTACAATGGGCAGAAAAATCATCAAGTGGTCTGCCAGAACCCTCAGCAATTTTCAAGTGGTCCGTGGGAAAAGAAATTGGGAACCACTGCTCCACTGGAATGTTACGTGCAGCAGAAGCAATGATGGCCTCATTGAAGAGTTTTTGCTGGGAGGTTAATTTCATTTCAGGATGCAGATCTGCAATAAAGATTAGCCATCCTGTCAAAAAGAAAGGAAAAAAAAGTTCCTGTGGCACCCTGCTTCCTGAAATTGGGATGGCAGGTCCAGAATGAAACTGCAAATAAGGCCTGCCAATCGACTTCTTTTATCTGTTTGTTTAATCAATTGCTTTTGTAGTTCAGCATTAATGCTAGGCAATTGGAATTTAAATTAGTGTAAGGTAAAATAAATTAACGTTTGCGCTTGTGTGTGTGTGTGGACTCATTGATTCCACCTTCTTCTCCTTTTGAGATTTTATTTGCTTCATCTCCTTTGCCTGCAAGCAACTCTGCCTAGACCTCAAAAATAATCCCTCTTCAGATCAGAATACTAGAACAATAAGAACTATAAAACTCACAAGAGCTTCTCTTCAGGATGAAGCAGAAGCTCTGAAAGCAGTGAATGAAGAATTATTGCTGGTTAGGGAAAGGAAAAAAGAGCTTTGTCAGAAGCCCACAGATAGAAGCCACAGAGAACACCCTTCCTCAAATACATTGCTTTATTGCGGCTGAGCTCTGCCCTATATTCCACTCACCCTGAATACTTTTTTAACTACGAGAATTACTAAAATTAATTCTGGAACTAGAACCATGCATGTTCTGCCACAGTGGTCAGTTCCTCTGCATCTCCTTCCTCGTGATAATGTGCTTTAATAAAGTACAGCAGAAAACCAACCATGGTAGAATCCAGCTCTTTTCCTGTGGTGTGCCCATGCTATCCTGCATCTAGGTAAAACACCACAGAAAAGTAATTTTTATATACACCAGCTTGCACAGTAGTCTGCTTTCCATAGGAATTTCGCAATGCAGTGCTTTAGTAAAACGCTGCAAGAAAAGAACCTCGGTGCAATTACAGATACAAGTGGAGTGTGTTATCAAAGTACATTGGTGTACTTGCAGGCCTATGCAGAGCGGTGTGTGTGTGTGTGTGTGTGTGTGTGTGTGTGTGTGTAGTCAGGTACACTTGCTCCAGGCCTTGGAGGGCTAAGCTGGCCAGGATGCCGCACCGGGGGCCTCCTGGACTTACCCTGTAATGGCAAGAATGTCCTGTTGCCTCCCAGATGACCGGGGATTACTGCCTTGGGCCTCAGACGAGTTCTGCAGGGGCCTGTGCACTGGCAATGCTGATGGGGGTGATGTGAATGAACAATGGAGGATTCTAACAAAAGCAGGCAATTGAAGCATCCAAAATTCAAGGAATTTGGATGTAGCTATGCTGAGTTTTTTGGGACGCGGGTGGCACTGTGGGTTAAACCACAGAGCCTAGGGCTTGCTGATCAGAAGGTCGGCGGTTCGAATCCCTGCAACGGCGTCAGCTCCCATTGCTCGGTCCCTGCTCCTGCCAACCTAGCAGTTTGAAAGCACGTCAAAGTGCAAGTAGATAAATAGGTACCGCTCTGGCGGGAAGGTAAACGGTGTTTCCGTGCGCTGCTCTGGTTCGCCAGAAGCGGCTTAGTCATGCTGGCCACATGACCCGGAAACTGTACGCCAGCTCCCTCGGCCAATAAAGTGAGATGAGCGCCGCAACCCCAGAGTCGGTCACGACTGGACCTAGTGGTCAGGGGTCCCTTTACTTTACCTTTATGCTGAGTTTTGGAGGCACTCTGGAGGAGAAAGGCTTTGGAAGTCCCTGCAGCTTGAAGGATTGCAAGGATAAGCCCGAAAGGACATCCCCACAGTTAAGACTGAGCTTTGGAGGTGCTCAGAAGCAGAGAGAGACCCCAAACCCAGCATGTGGTCAGAGGAGAGTCCTTGCCCATCTATAACTGTACACTTACTACAAATGGACACACAAGGACAAGAGGAATGCTCTCCACTTGTGGACTCTACCACTGCTGTTTCAGTTATTATAGAAACTTGACCACAGTAGTTTTTGCATTCTTTCCATAAACAACATATGATTCTGAAATTCAGTTCACAAAGATGAAAAGCAACGCATGTTAGTAAATCTAGCAGAGGGAAACTGGCAGGCCTGGGATTTGGAAACAAGCTTCTAGTTGCATTTTGCAGACTGCTGATCCAGCTATGCTGCAAGCTCAGACTGACAGGCCAGTATTTCAAATACCTGAATGCTATTTTTGCCTTTATTGTTTTGTGCCTGCTTTCTAACACTCTTCAGTGGCATACGGGATAGAATCCTAGCATCCATTGCTGTTAGTGGAAAATGTAATCACCTAGTTTAAGTCACAGGTGGGCCAATCATGTGCCCAAGCTGCTCCACCGTGGCCTCTTTCAGTCAATCTGCTTTTAGCCCAAATGGTGAGCCATTTGTCTTGAGGTGCTCATCAGGGATCTCCCACACATTTTACTGCACCGCTACAAACCTACATTTCAGAGGCCCTGTAGTTGCATGCCTTCTGCAGACTGAGACAGCACCTTGCTGGCCCATTTGATGTCATCAGGCCAACTGAGAATCTGTGCATTTTGCTCTTCTGGATGCCCACGCCTTCCTCCTTTTCTACAGTGCCTATTAAATTACAAACCATCCTGTCAGGAACCCGTCTATCCCCTCCTTTGTGCAGCACTCTGTAGAATTTAAAAGTGCTAAATAAATAATAAAAGGGTGATTCGTTATTCCAGGAGTGCTGAGCTGCTGTTGATGCATTTACATGACAGCCGCTTTCCTCTCTGTTAATCCTGCCAGGGCTTTTACGTTTGTCCTGTAGGAGAAACTGGCACAGGTGACATCAGGTGTTTGGGTGGCCAGCAAAAGTAATCACAATCCAGGAATAGATAGCCCAGACCAGGCATCCCCAAACTTGGTACTCCAGCTGTTTTGCTACTACAATTCCCATCATCCCTGACCACTGGTCCTGTTAGCTAGGGATGATGGGAGTTGTAGTCCCAAAACAGCTGGAGGGCCGAGTTTGGGGATGCCTGGCCCAGACCATTTTGTCTATAGGTGGAGAACATTTTTCCTACAGTAGGTTTTTTTTCTATTCACTATCACGCATCCATCCTCCATCCAGACTTGCAAGAGACATTTTCAGAGTTTAAAGATGCATCCCCCAAAAGGCAAAAATGTTTAGGGCACAAAGCAGAGGTACTGAAGGATGTGGCCCGAGGCAGCAACTTTCTCCAGATGTTCATGTAGAGAGAGGCCTTTATTTATCTAAATTACTTCTGTACCGTTTTGCATTTTCTTAAAAAAAAAAACAACCCTCTAAGCGGGTTTAGAACTTATATCACCTGCTTTTTAAATCTGCGGGCCTTTTTATTATTATTTTTGAGGATGCCAAGGACTGAATCTGGGATTTTCTGCATGCAAAGCATGTACTCCGCCCCTGAGCTAAGGCTGCCTCCCAACGCATAAAGGTTACACAGGAATCAGGGAAACAGTTTCTCTCCTCTCCGACTTTCTTTCCCTAACTCAGCTGATGTTGCACCCGCTAGTTATAAATAGGAGAATCACCTGGCCGTGTCTCTGATTCAGCATGCATCCATGAGGAGGCAATTTAGCAATATCAGCTGCAATCTCAAACGCTCTGGAGTGCTTGTTGAGTCCCGCTACAGTCAGCAGGATTTAGAAATATGCAAACCCTTCATATGCAAACAGCATCCTTCATTTGTAACACACCTGCCAATCTAGCACAGAATCAGACTCCCGCCTTCCCCCTTTCTCTATCTGTCCTCTTCTCTTTACCCACACTTTTTAAAAAAACAGTGGTTACACTCAAGTTTTTTAGTACAGCCTCATGAACAGCTACTTGCCTGGCCACCTGAGGCAAGGAACAATGGCCTCCAGGCAACCAAACCAAGCTACTTTTACAAAAGGTCTGGTTCAGTCCTCCTCCCCACCTCCTCTCTTTGTGACTGTCCAAATCTGTAATATAAATTACTAACAAAGGCACAGGTGGACAAATTGTGTTGTTGGTTTTTTTTGGCATTTATGTGTTAAGCTGCCTTTCAACCCAATGTCTCCAGGGTGGTTGGTTAATGAGGTATACGAGAGCAGCTACATATCATATAAAACATGCTAAAAGTAATTTAAAGCACACTATAGTCACTGGCAGCAAAAAACAGGAGAGGAAGATGATTTGGGCCACCCAAAAGCCCTCCAAAAGAGGACCACATCTATCTAGAATCAATTAAGGATGGAGCAAGGAAAGCTTTCTAGGAAGGCAATTGAGCTGTTTGGGAACCATCAAGAAGGAAGTCCTGTTCGCAGAAGAAGCAAATTGTCCAAAGGAAATCTCAACACATATACAGTGGTACCTCGGATTAAGTACTTAATTCATTCCGGAGGTCTGTTCTTAACCTGAAACTGTTCTTAACCTGCAGCACCACTTTAGGTAATGGGGCCTCCTGCTGCTGCTGCACCGTCAGAGCACAATTTCTGTTCTCATCCTGAAGCAAAGTTCTTAACCTGAAGCACTATATCTGGATTAGCGGAGTCTGTAACCTGAAGCGTATGTAACCCGAGGTACCACTGTATAGGGAGCAGGCAGTCCTAAAGATGTCAAGGGGCCCAGACCATTTAGGGGATAAAAGGTAAAAAAAGAAAAAGAAACTGGCACTTTAAATTGTTGCAATATAGGTAAAGTATTTTCCACAATGCTTATTCCAGGCCACATCCCAGGAGCTATTTTTGAACAAGCTGAAGTTCCTGGGCACTTTCCAAAGGCAGTGTGATGTAGGGTTCATGCTCAGAATTTCTAGGCACAAGTCCAGGCTTTCCTGGTATGTATCAGGGTGTTGCCATTGTTTATGTTTGCTCTGGAGCATTCCCTGTGAAAACTCACTCTTTACTGATGAATCAGAACAAATGGCAATCTGCGGAAAACCCAAATTGCTGTTTGTTCCGATTCAGCGTTAAAGAGCAGGTCTTCCTGGGGAAAGCAGTGGGGAGCAAAATAATAATAAAAAACGCTCAGACACAGAACAGGAAGGTGTGACTGTGCCTAGAAAGCGAGGGGCAAAAGTTAAGGTGGATAAGTCCAAAGTCTAATCTGTCAAGTGGGCTTGTACAAACATTTCCAGGTAGAAACATGTGCAGGCTGGTAACTTCTATGGAGTTATTTGCAAGGTCATTCCAAATTATTTAAAAGCTTGGGGTGATTGCGAGCAACAAAACTATTCATGATCGTCAAGATATACTGTAGTTAGAATGACTATAGGAATGGCTAACAAATGGCTTGCACAATTTCCATTTGTCGTCTCCGAGGTAGCTAGTAAAGATTTAAGTGCA
Source organism: Podarcis tiliguerta (assembly GCF_965153285.1). Classification (NCBI taxonomy): domain Eukaryota; kingdom Metazoa; phylum Chordata; class Lepidosauria; order Squamata; family Lacertidae; genus Podarcis; species Podarcis tiliguerta. Next base: position 15,393,647 of record NC_139537.1, on the reverse strand, counting down.
GTTGGCTTCAGACTGCTCTCTTTCATGGGTTTTTTTTCTTTTAAACACAACACCATCCCCCAAAAAGGTAAATAAATAAGGCAGTTTAGAAAGTGTACTGTAGCAAATGTGTTTGCACTGAAGGTACCTTCTGTTGAACAGTTCTGCCCACAAGCTGTCTGTAGGATATAGAACATCTCTCGAGCATGCTTGCCACCTTGAAGCACAGCAGTCGGAAGCAGAAAAAAAAGAAAGAACCGAGATAACAGAATGCAAGAGGGAAAAATAAAAGCGTGAAGAGAAAAGAGAGAGAGAGAAATGAGGGACAGCCAATCTAAGTTACCATCAAAATACATTTAGAAATGGGATTAGCAAACTATGGCCAGAGAATTTAAATGACAGACAACATTAGGATTGCAAGTCAATCACATATTATGGAAGAGAAAAAGGAACAATCCAGCCATAAAAGCTTAGCTAAGGCATCATAACCAAAGCATGACAAAGTAGTATATTAAGTTAGCCATTTTCAAGTACAGCACCACAAATGCAGTCTTAATTCCGGGGAGCTAATCCCTTGTTAGTTTCCTCCTTATCAAAATCCACACCGCACTTATTTCCTCCTGCTTGGAGGATGCCCACTGGCACCATGCCCACGCTTACCGACAATGTCAAACCACAGCGGGATGTTGGCAGGTTGCACCGAGACCACGCCAACGATCTCCGTCACTCGGTCGCTTTCCATGACGGTGAAGTTGTAGAAGGGCTCGTCGAATGTCAGTGGGATAGGGGAAGGCAACGGTTTCTTTATCCACTCAATGTGGAGGCGAGCGGTCGAAGATTTCTGCGGCCGCCCATTGTCAACGGCTTTTATCTGTTGCACATGGAGAGAGGGAAAGAAGGCAGGTAACAATCTGGCAGACTCCTTTCTGAATAGAATTTATGTGTATTTCTCTCTCTCTCTGAAACAATCCACAACTTTCAGTTTTCCGAATGCGAGTCACAGCTGAAAGATGATTTGCCTGTGCCCAGTGCCAAATTCAATCATAAGATTTGTGTTTTGGTGGTTGGTAATATGTATACCGTATTTTTCGCTGTATAAGACGCACCAGACCACAAGACGCACCTAGTTTTTGGAGGAGGAAAACAAGAAAAAAAAATATTCTGAATCTCAGAAGCCAGAACAGCAAGAGGGATCGCTGCGCAGCGAAAGCAGCAATCCCTCTTGCTGTTCTGGCTTCTGGAACAGCTGTGCAGCCTGCATTCGCTCCATAAGATGCACACACATTTCCCCTTACTTTTTAGGAGGGAAAAGGTGAGTGGCACACACACACACACACACACACACAAACATATTTGGAAGGGACCACAAGGGTCATCTAGTCCAACCCCCTGCAATGCAGGAATCTTTTGCCCAACGCGGGGCATGAACTCACAACCTGAGATTAAGAGTCTCGTGCTCTACCGACTGAGCTACCCTTTGGTTAAAGCAGGGATAGAGAACCTGTTTTCAGCCCAAGGGCCACATTCACTTCTGCGCAGCCTTTAAGGGGCCATATGCGAGTGGTGGGTGGGGCCAAAGGCAAAGTGGGCAGAGCAACAACAGGAAAGAGCTATATGCAGATATATTGCCCCAAATACTGTTGCTTTACTCCCGTGATTTTCTGAGTTAAAGGGGGTGCAAACAGATTTTTCTCTGGACCCAAATAACGCAGAAATGAGCGCCAAATAACGCAGAAATGAGCACTATAACTCATGATTGCATTTTGAGTGGGGGTTACGTTCTGGGGTTACTTGCTATATGCAAAAACACGCACAGTTAAACCACCCTCTTGGAACTGCCCCCGCATGACCATCCTTTCTACAGCTGTGCACCGAGTCGTCCTTGCCCCCCAAGCGAGGCTCCGGGGTGCTCTTGCAAGATCTGGTGGTGCCATCCAAGTTCCTGCGAGGTCTTGAGAGAGTATCCAACCTCAGTGTGCAAGGCGGAGAGCTTAAAAGCTGAAGGCAGCCCTGTTCAGGGAAGCTTTTAATGTTTAATGTTTTTAATGTTTGATGTGTTTTCATTAGTTGGAGGGCACCCAGAGTGGCTGGGGTAACCCAGTCAGATGGGTGGCATATAAATATATTATTATTATTTCCATGCTGATAAAACCCTGTGCAAAAATAACTTTTAAGCTCCTTCCTTCCGTGCGTTTAACCCGTGTGATTTCAACCAAACAGCCTTCAACCATGAAAGGTTGAAATTAAATGTGAGTAAGATGTGATCCTACTGTATTCCATTCATTTTCCGGAAGTGGCTTTTGCGTGATGTGAAAGCTCAGATACACTGTGATGCTGAAATGTCAGGGGAATGCTGTGTGAATGCAGCCTAAGCTTGTATCTCATGCCAAAGAGGAAACATTGCATATGGATCTGTAGCTGGGCTAATTGTTTAAGTGTGGTGCCAGAAGTACCATAACTCAGCTCCTGTCTTGGAAGGTGGCTACGAGAACCCATCCTGTTTATTTTCATTCTAATGAGGATCCATCCCATACTCTCGGTGGTGGAAATTCCAGGTAAAGTGCTCCTCTTGGGTGAAGATGCCACAGGGTGAATTCACAGGTTAAGAACTAGGGCAGGACTGGAGAACCTGGGACCTCCCAGGTATTGCTGGACTACAACTCTCATCAGCCCTTGCCTGAATAGAGCAGGCATGGCCAAACTTGGCCCTCCAGCTGTTTTGGGACTACAACTCCCATCATCCCTAGCTAACAGGACCAGTGGTCAGAGATGATGGGAATTGTAGTCCCAAAACAGCTGAAGGACCAAGCTTGGCCATGCCTGCCATAGGCAGAGGAAGCTGGAGACTGTGGTGTGGGTGTAGTGGTTAAGAGTGGTGGGCTCGTAATCTGGTGACCAGGGTTTGATTCCCCACTCCTCCACATGCAGATGCTGAGTGACCTTGGGCTAGTCACACTTCTCTGAAGTCTCTCAGCCCCACTCACCTCACAGAGTGTTTGTTGTGGGGGAGGAAGGGAAAGGAGAATGTTAGCTGCTTTGAGACTCCCTAGAATCATAGAATCATAGAATCATAGAGTTGGAAGAGACCACAAGGGTCATCGAGTCCAACCCCCTGCCAAGCAGGAAACACCATCAGAGCACTCCTGACATATGGTTGTCAAGCCTCTGCTTAAAGACCTCCAAAGAAGGAGACTCCACCACACTCCTTGGCAGCAAATTCCACTGTCGAACAGCTCTTACTGTCAGGAAGTTCTTCCTAATGTTTAGGTGGAATCTTCTTTCTTGTAGTTTGTATCCATTGCTCCGTGTCCGCTTCTCTGGAGCAGCAGAAAACAACCTTTCTCCCTCCTCTATGTGACATCCTTTTATATATTTGAACATGGCTATCATATCACCCCTTAACCTCCTCTTCTCCAGGCTAAACATGCCCAGCTCCCTTAGCCGATCCTCATAAGGCATTGTTTCCAGGCCTTTGACCATTTTGGTTGCCCTCCTCTGTACACGTTCTAGTTTGTCAGTGTCCTTCTTGAACTGTGGTGCCCAGAACTGGACACAGTACTCCAGGTGAGGTCTGACCAGAGCAGAATACAGTGGCACGATAACTTCCCTTGATCTAGATGCTATACTCCTATTGATGCAGCCCAGAATTGCATTGGCTTTTTTAGCTGCCGCGTCACACTGTTGGCTCATGTCAAGTTTGTGGTCAACCAAGACTCCTAGATCCTTTTCACATGTACTGCTCTCAAGCCAGGTGTCACCCATCTTGTATTTGTGCCTCTCATTTTTTTTGCCCAAGTGCAATACTTTACATTTCTCCCTGTTAAAATTCATCTTGTTTGTTTTGGCCCAGTTCTCTAATCTGTCAAGGTCGTTTTGAAGTGTGATCCTGTCTTCTGGGGTGTTAGCCACCCCTCCCAGTTTGGTGTCATCTGCAAATTTGATCAGGATGCCCTTGAGTCCATCATCCAAGTCGTTGAAAAAGATGTTGAATAAGACCGGGCCCAAGACAGAACCCTGTGGCACCCCACTAGTCACTCTTCTCCAGGATGAAGAGGAACCATTGATGAGCACCCTTTGGGTCCGGTCAGTCAGCCAGTTACAAATCCACTGAGTGGTAGCATAGTCAAGACCGCATTTTACCAGCTTCTTTACAAGAATATCATGGGGCACCTTGTCAAATGCCTTGCTGAAATCAAGGTAGACTACATCCACTGCGTTCCCTTCATCTACCAGGCTTGTAATTCTGTCAAAAAATGAGATCAGGTTAGTCTGACATGACTTATTTTTCAGAAATCCATGCTGACTATTGGTGATCACAGCATTCCTTTCTAGGTGCTCACAGATTGTTTGCTTAATGATCTGCTCCAGAATCTTCCCTGGTATTGATGTTAGACTGACTGGGCGGTAATTATTTGGGTCCTCTCTTTCCCCCTTTTTGAAAATAGGGACAACATTTGCCCTCCTCCAGTCTGCCGGGACTTCGCCTGTTCTCCAGGAATTCTCAAAGATGACTGCCAGTGGTTCTGAGATCACATCTGCCAGTTCTTTTAATACTCTTGGATGCAGTTCATCTGGCCCTGGAGACTTGAATACATCTAAACTAGCCAAGTATTCTTGTACTATCTCCTTAGTTATTCTGGGCTGTGTTTCCTCTGCTGAATCATTTCCTCCAAATTCTTCAGGTCGGGCATTGTTTTCTTTATCGGAGAAGACTGAGGCAAAGAAGGCATTGAGGAGTTCAGCCCTTTCTGTGTCCCCTGTTTGCATTTCACCATCTTCTCCTCTGAGTGACCCCACTGTTTCTTTGTTCTTCCTTTTGCTACGAACATACCCATAGAAGCCTTTTTTGTTGCTTTTAACCTCTCTAGCAAGCCTGAGTTCATTCTGTGCTTTAGCTTTTCTGACTTTGTGTCTACACGTGCTGGCTATTTGTTTGAATTCCTCTTTGGTGGTTTCCCCCCTTTTCCATTTTTTGTACACATCCTTTTTTAATCTTAACTCAGTTAAAAGTTCTTTAGATAGCCACCCTGGCTTCTTTAGGCACCTTCCATGTTTCCGTCTCATTGGTATTGCCTGAAGTTGTGCTTTTACTATCTCCCTCTTAACAAATTCCCAGCCATCATGAACTCCCTTTCCTTTTAGTATTACTGTCCATGGGATCTCACCCAGCACTTCCCTAAGTTTTATGAAGTCGGCTTTCTTAAAGTCAAGAAATTGAGTCCTAGTATGCTTGGCTGCTCCTTTCCATTGTATAGTAAACTTCAGAAGAGCATGATCACTTGCGCCTAATGATCCTTCCACTTCTACCCCATTAACCAGGTCATCGACATTGGTTAGGACCAGATCTAAAATGGCTGTTCCTCTTGTTGCTTCTCCCACTTTCTGGACAATGAAGTTGTCTGCAAGGCCAGTGAGGAATCTGTTTGACCTTATGCTCTTGGCTGAGTTTGACATGCAACAAATATCTGGGTAATTGAAGTCCCCCATTACTACTATCTCCCTTCCTTTTGCATGCTTGGCCATCTGTTCCAGGAAGGCATCATCTATGTCCTCCGTTTGGCTTGGGGATCTATAGTAAACTCCCACAATGAGGTCACTGTTATTCTTCTCTCCCTTAATTTTGACCCAAATGCTCTCACTTTGGCTTTGAGGTTCTAAATCTTGGATCTCTTCACAGGTATACACATCCCTGACATATAACGCCACTCCTCCTCCTTTCTTGTCTGGTCTGTTTCTCTGAAATAGATTGTATCCCTCCATTTTTACATTCCAATCGTGGGACTTATCCCACCAGGTTTCAGTGATGCCTATTATGTCATATTTAGTTTGCTGTACCAAGAGCTCAAGCTCATCTTGTTTATTTCCCATGCTTTGTGCATTAGTGTACAGACATTGAAGTCCATTAGTCATTCCCCCGTGTCTCTTATTTAAGGATTTTTTCCTCCCACCACTAGGTCTGCTTGCTGTTTGTAGTGATAAAGGGTAGTGATAAAGCAGGATATCAAATCCAAACTCCTCCTCCTGTAGTCCAACAACATCTGGAGGGACAGAGGTGTCCCCCCCCCCAATGTGGTACATGGACAAATGCATATCTGCAGGGAGCTACATCAATTATACCTAGACCACAAGAGGGAAAAAGCTTTGGTCTGGCATGGGAAAACGCAGCTGCATATGTTCCCCAGTATAGATCAGAAATAGGGAACTTTAAGCCTGGGGGCCGAATGTGGTCCTGCAGCCTTCGCTATCCTGCCCTCTGGACTTTTCCCAGGCTACATGTTGAATTGCTCTGCTTTGCAAACTCCTTGAGTGTGTCTGTCTGGGGTGGGGGGGACTGTGTCCTTGAACTGCAGCACTGCCTCTTCCTTGCCTAGATGGGGAGATGTGTGTGATATGAGGTCCATGAAGAAACATCTGACTTTCCTGTAAGTTGGAAGGCAGCCCGCTGTGAGTCACAGCTGTTGCTTCGCTCACTTTTGCCACCGACCACAACCCCTGGCAGCTCGCCGAGTGAAGGATCTTGCTCTCTTATTAAGTTTGTGTACGTAGGTTTTCCACATTCCAGGTAATGGGGCTGCATTTCGAAATCTGCTCACGCTTGGGCAAATCTCTAAATTAGTGCTCTATACGACTCGTGGCAGAGCTTGTGGCACCAGGCTCACATTTTATGGCTATGTCAAACCGCAGTGGGGTGGGAGAGGTTTGCAGGGAGGCCAGTCCAGCAATTTCCACCACCCTGTGACTTCCCATGAATTTTTGCCTTCTCGCCTTAGTAGGTATTGCTGTCTCTAACAAGGGCTGCTATCCAAAGCAGTTGGGTCTGCATAAAAAGGGAGAGGGGGGGCTTCAGAGCTGCAGCTGAGCCACTCCGAGGGGCAAAGCAGCCAAACCAGGGGGCTGAAGGGGGACAGCTAGATTCGGCACTCTGTGTTGAGAGTGGGTTGCTGTTCATTAAACCGGATCCCAAAGAGAGAAATCTCCTTTTCTGCTTCACAGTGTGAGTCGTGAAAAGCACCTGCTTACAGTGTTGTTTACTCTCACTTGGAAATTGCTGATAAGGCTTTTAAAAAAGATGGGGTGAGTGGGTGGGGGGTTGGAGAAGCTATCGATCTGCATGGCAGACCACCAAACACCTGTGCCCACTCAATACTTCACTGTTTACCATTTGCTTAGGTTCCTCCTCGGTCTATTTCCAATCCATGTAAAATTGTTCCAGCGAAAAACACTCCAATTAACGTTCTGTGTTAAGGCGAGTCTGCCAAGTGCTTTTTATATTCATTAAAGTCTCGAAATTCTTACATATATTTTTTGGGGGAAAACAATCTATTTGAATGCTCAGTTTGATTGAGGACACCTGAATTCGACTTAGTGAGAAGCTTCTGGCAAAGTATGTTGTTGCCAATGAAAGCTGTTGTTGAAATACTCTCGCCAGTTTGTAAAGTGGCGCTGGACTTAGGAGTCGCCCACACTTCTGCTCATCTCATGCATAGAAAACATGGCTATCAGTCGTTTTCTGCTTGACCTACACTTTCTAAGCATGGGTCCAAGCAGTTTCCCCCTTGCCCCACTCCTATCCCAGGGAAAACTTGCTCTTAAATCAGAGCAAATGTCAATCCGAAGAAAACCCAAATGGCTGCTTGCTCCCCTTGGGAACTAAAGAGCAGTTTCCCCCTAGAGAAAGCAGAGGGACAGAAGGAAGTATGGATAAGTCTTTAGTCACAGGAAAATAAGCTACATGGAGCTACCTTTGAAGGCAAGTCGGAGACTTCAACTAATCCAGAATGTGGCAGCTAGACTGGTGACTGGGAGCGGCCGTCGAGACCACATAACATCAGTCTTGAAAGACCTACATTGGCTCCCAGTACGTCTCCTAGCACAATTCAAAGTGCTGGTGTTGACCTTTAAAGCCATAAATGGCCTCGACCCTGTATACCTAAAGGAGTGTCTCCACCCCCAACGTCCAGCCTGGACATTGAGGTCCAGTTCCAAGGGTTCCCTAACTGGGAGAAGTGAAGTTACAAGGAAACAGGTCAAAGGGCCTTCTTGGTAGTGGCACCCACCCTGTGGAACGCCCTCCCATCAGATGTCAAGGAGATAAAGAACTACACATTTTTTTAGAAGACATCTGAAAGTTTCTCCCACTACGTGGTACCTCATCCTCCAAACTGGAGAGATTAGGGGCTGAACCTAAGACCTTCAAAGTGCAAAGCATTTGCTATACCTGTGATTTGCAGAGGCTCAGAGGTTAGTGGCTCTGGAGGTGCCAATTCAAGGAGCCCAACAGACCTCGCCATGATGTTTGGGCCTGGTTCCAACCCTTCTGATGGCGTTAGTCCAACTGCTGCTTCATGCTAATCTGGGTCAGAGTTACAGTCTGGTTTGCTGCTCAGGATCAGATATTATGGCCACATTGAACGGGGTGTTGTTGACAAGAGGTCCGTGCAGCCCCTCACCCTTTTACCCCGGACTCTAGAGCTACTGCCCTTCCTCTCCCCTGTAACACACACACACACACACCATGGATGCCTTAAGGTTTAGCCAATGTCCATGTGTGACATTTGTAGCAAGGAATGGAATGGCCTGTTCTTCAGCTCTCCCCATCTTCTTTTCAAAAGAAGAGATATTTTGGGTTTGTTCCTTTTCTCTCTCTCTCTCCCCCCCCCCCCCGGAAGCTGGGAGGGGAATTGGCAATAGTTGGCGCACTTCACCCATTTCCTTCCCCCCACAACCCGCATTGCGTGCTTGGGGAAAGCCCCCTAGCATTCAGCAGGAAATCCCAATGAAACCCAAAATGGTTTTTGTGGTGAACAAGGTGCAGAGTCCTCATAACATCTAGGAAAGTCTGCTGCATAAAACAACACTGAAGAGAAGCCTCCCTATAAAACGCAGAAGTGGTGCACTTGCTCATTTCAACCATGGGAGGCTTACCGTTAAGATATCGTAGCTCCCAGCTGTGAACTGCTTCCTTGAGGAGACCATCCCAGTCTTTGGGTCAATGAAAAACTTCCCGTCGTCATTCCCATCCACGATGCTGTAGGAAATCTCCGCATTGGGGCCTTCGTCCTTGTCAAAGGCGAAGGCTCTGTAGATCGGCTCGCCTCTCTTCTTCCGGTCCCTCTCTGGCAACTTGATCTGGTAGACTTTCTCCGGGAACTGGGGCTTGTTGTCGTTCTCATCGAGGACTTGGACCACCAGCCAGACTGTAGACTGCTTGGGAGAGGCGCCTCCATCCGTGACTGTAACCTGAGGGAAGAAAACGGTAACAGCAAATGGCAAAATGTCCACAGGCGTTGTGAAAACTGTTGTGGGAATACAATGAGCCTGAATGTTGGACAATTTGGGGACAGATTAAAGAAACCACTTCTTCACGCGAGCTGAGGCAGTGGTGGCCGCCATCTTGGATGGCTTTAAAAGAGGGTTGGACAAATTCATGGAAGAAGAGGCTATCAACGGCTACTAGCCATGATGGCTAAATTCTACACCCACGGTCAGAGGCATCATGCCTCACAATATCAGTTGCTGGGAATCACAGGCAGGCAGAGTTCTGTTGTATTTAAGTTTGTGCGCTTACCACAAGTATTTGGCTGGACACTCTGAAAACAAGATGCTAGACTAGATGAGCCATTGGCCTGACCCAGCAAGCTTGGCACTGTGGTCTAAACCAGCCCTACCTGGAGATACTGAGGATTGAGCCCATTGCCTTCTACATGCAGAGCTGGGGACATGGGTGGCACTGTAGTCTAAACCATGGAGCCTCTTGGGCTCATCCCTGTGATGGAGTGAGTTACCGTTGCTCTGTTCCAGCTCCTGCCAACCTAGCAGTTCGAAAGCACACCAGTGCAAGTAGATAAATAGGTACTGCTATGGTGGGAAGGTAAACGATGTTTCCATGCGCTCTGGTTTCTGTCACGGTGTCCTGTTGCGCCAGAAACGATTTAGTCATGCTGGCCACATGACCCAGAAAGCTGTCTGTGGAGAAACACTGGCTACCTCAGACTGAAAAGCGAAATGAGCGTCACAACCCCATAGTTGCCTTTAACTGGACTTAACCATCCAGGGGTCCTTTTCCTTTACCTTTTACTTATGTTCTCAACATGGGATTCTGTCTAGTTTTAGTCAACCCATGTTGAATTTGATGGGGCTTCTTCCCACATAAGTGTAGTTCTGACTACAGTCCTAATCCGCTTTCTACTGTGGATTTTAAAAACAGGTGGAATACATCATTCATTATTGTCCCTTTTCACACGGAAATAAGAGATCTGTTTTGTTACTCTGTTGTCAAATACAAAATCATATTTACCACAACAATTTAAAGCATGAATTAACTTGAGAGTTATATTTCAGCAGATGCTCACGCCCAAGAGTTTCCTGTACAAAATTTATCAACCAAAATGTTGCATCACACAAAGGACTTTTATATGCGGAATGAAGAGTGCTTGTAAAATGTTTTATATGCTCACAGGAATTCATACAATCCTACAAGGATGCAAAAGAGCAAAATACCAACAGGGTAAAAGAAAAAACAACAACACAAAACTGTCCTTCCCTGATGGCTGAGCAGGGGAAACGAAATAGGATTAAGTCTATATTGAACTGTAAAATCAAGGCAGGAAGGCTGCCTGCCTGGCAGAAAGCACAACTGAAATCAAGGAGATTTACTTCTGAGTATACATGGCTAGGATTGCAGCCATAGATGGCTTTGTGGTAGGCCATGACTCAAATCTTTCAATTTTGTAAAGACTAACATGGCTATTCCACTGGAAATCCATTAACTTTGAAAAGGGAATACATAGAGAAGGTAACTTGGTTTGGAAATGTCCACTGATGGCTGAGATATGCCTGTTTACAATGTGCTAACATCTACATGGGAAAATTATGTAAATTTTGGGCCAGCGTGAGGATTGGAAATGCATTATCGACAACTACTCAAATGCCAAAAAATACATCAGAATGTATATTTTGAGACAAAATATATTGAGTTGGGGTTTTTTTAAGAGAGAAAATAGGTTTAAAATTAGTATTTAAATGGGGGGGGGGGGATGCAGATTAAATGGGGATGCCACTCAGGGTTAAGTCAGAAAAAAACCTTGAGGCCATTTCAGTGAATTTGAGCAAACGTTATTTTTTTTTGCGGAGACAGAGGGTGTTTCTTTGCTTCATTCCCTCCCCTGAACTTCTTGGATGTGACGCGCTATATAAATCAAAATTACAAAACATATAAAGATTGTCAGATTCAACCCCCGCCCCCCTCGTGATTATTCAGAACCACCAGTTTGCACTTTTAAATATAAAAAGGTGAAGGTTTTTGTGTGTGTGTGTGTGTGTTGTGGGGGGGGGGGGAGGGCAGAGGGAAAGCCAGCTAAATAAACTAACACAGCAGTTACCCAGCAAAGCAATCAGTGTGAAATGGGAGGTCAGAGCAACCAGACTGAGCAAAATACAAGATCTTGGCTCGAAACCATCAAATGCTGCCACTGTGGGAATTGGGTACGTTAGCAGCTTTTTACAAAAGCAGAACCCACGCTATGTTCATGCAAGCAAAAATCCATTTCTGCCTCACTACTGTCATGCTATAAAAGTTATTGCTGAAATGGGGGAGGAGAACGCTGAAACATATATGGATTTCATCCTTTTTTCCAAAGTGGCACACGTTACTTTTATCTCCTGGCAGCTCTCTGATCTTGCATTATTTATTTCTATGATCTCCCCCACAGTTCAATTATCAGCCATTCCACTTTAGTCTGAAGTCCGGTTGTTAATTTAACTCCTTCTGCTCCCCCTCAGGGTTCGTTCAAATTATTTGCTCAATGAACTGTACTCTAAACCACAAGATCTCTCTCTCTCTCTCTCTCTCTCTCTCTCTCTCTCTCTCTCTCTCCATGCAAATTATGCTTCACATCAGAGAAGCTGAAGAAGGCAGAAGCTGAAATGTTTTGCTATTAATAATAATAATAATAATAATAATTGTACCCCGCCCATCAGACTGGGTTACGCCAGCTACTCTGGGCGGCTTCCAATTTATATACAGTGGTACCTCTGGTTACGAACGCTTCTGGTTATGAACACTTCAGGTTACGAGCTCCGCTAACCCAGAAGTAGCTGGTCCTGGTTGCGAACTTTGCCCCAGGATGCGAACAGAAATCGCGCGTCGGAGGCACCATGAGCAAAAGCGCAGCTCAGGATAAGAATGGTTCCAGCTTAAGAACGGACCTCCGGAACGAATTAAGTTCATAACCAGGGGTACCACTGTAAAAGCATAATAAAACATTACACATTAAATGGCTTCCCTATACAGGGCTGCCTTCAGATGTCTTCTGGAGGTTATATTGTTGCTCATCTCCTTGACATCTGACCGGAGGGTGTTCCACAGGTTGGGTGCCACTGCCGAGAAGGCCCTCTGCCTGGTTCCCTGTGTAATCTCACTTCTCGCAGTGAAGGAATCGCCCGAAGGCCCTCGGAGGTGGATCTCAGTGTCCAAGCTCAACGATGTAAGCATTTGATATCTTACAGAAAATCCCTGCCTCATTTCCCCACGGGGCTACCACAACAAGAAGAGCTGCCAGATATGCTCCACTGTTCCTCAAAGTCCTACTGGTGAGAGGAGAAGTTTAGTTTAAACCTTTAGTGATGAACTACAGACTACTGGGATCCAGAGCAACAGTAGGATGTAACACTTTGCAACTTCGATGTCTTGCTACACCCACACGTTTTCTTATGGCACATGTACCTCTCAGCAGGAAAATGGTGCGGTGGGGCAGCAGTGCTCACTTGACCTTCTGAAAGCTGAGTCATTTTCTGCACCTGGGAAGGAGAGAGGTGAGGCGGCAGGGAGGTTCGTGGTTCAAACACATCAGGAGGAGCACCAAATTGGTTTTGCCTGTGCATTTGCAGGGCACTGACCTCCCTATTGCCTTGCCCCTCTCCATCCTAATAAGCACCAGCAGCTTTGCTGTCAGGAGGTCAGGTGACTTCCCCTTCCCTACGCCGTTTCCTACTGGTAAAAGGTAAAGGTACCCCTGACCATTAGGTCCAGTCGTGGCTGACTCTGGGGTTGCGGTGCTCATCTCGCTTTATTGGCCAAGGGAGCCGGTGTACAGCTTCTGGGTCATGTGGCCAGCATGACTAAGCCGCTTCTGGAGAACCAGAGCAGCGCACGGAAACGGCGTTTACCTTCCCGCCGGAGCAGTACCTATTTATCTACTTGCACTTTGACATGCTTTTGAACTGCTAGGTGGGCAGGAGCAGGGACCGAGCAACGGGAGCTCACCCCGTTGCAGGGATTCGAACCGCTGACCTTCCGATCGGCAAGCCCTAGGCTCTGTGGTTTAACCCACAGCCCCACCAGCGTCCCTCCATGTGAATTTTGCAAGAACGCATTCTTAAGATTCCCAGTAAAAATACAAGGCCCCTTTCCCAATTTAGGAAGAAATGTGTTTACATTTCCCTTCTACATGAAGAAGCACAACATGCCCTTGTTCTTCTGGTTACCTGAAAAGTGTTTTCAAGAGCCACAGAAATGGATCCGAACAAACGAAGAAGCAAATCTATTTGCATGGCCTAGATCTCGCTAAACTGGCAAACGTGTCTCTGGACTACATCAGACTGCAGGTGGGCTTTGCACGATTTGAATGGTCCTCCACAGAAACAAATGCATACTGTTTACCAGGGAGAAGGGTTTTAGCCAAGGCGGGGACATAAGGCAATATCTTTTATTTGGATCAATTTATGCTGGTGTAGGAACACGCATACATAATCGTAACGTTTGTCAATTAATCAACAGACCAAGGAATGTTATGCTTTTTAGTGTACATGGGAAATTTTAACACATTTCTTTTTAAGTACTTGGAATCTGACAGCTCATTAATTGCAAAACTGCTTTGCATAGCTGCAGGGGACACAGAGAGGTGTGTGTGTGTCATACAAGTTTTAGAAAAATGCACATTTTGATGCGCAGTGCAGTTCAAAAGAATCCTCCCCAACCCCCCTTTTGAATTAGGTGTCAATTTCTTCCACTTCTACTCCATATCTATCTCAGGGTCAAATTAGGTATGAATGTAAGGGAGCATTTTAACGGTGTTCTTAAGATTTGCCACGTTTCATTTTGAAAAGCAGCTGCGGAGGCTCTCAACCTGTACTCCATTACGGGGTGGTTACCCCATTCCTCCCATGCTGTTTTCCAGCAAAAAAAAAAAAAAGTCTTGAAGCTTTGTAATAAATAACGTTTCATCACACACACACACACACACTGTAGTCACTCACACCAAGTTCCAGATCAACCAATCCATTCACGTCTTTCAGCGCAGGAGGGGAATGAACCTGCAATTCATGCTCATTGACTCTCTAAGTTCATTGACACCTTTTTCGCCTGTCCTTCTCAAAACTGTGCTGGCAGAAGGTGGGTCCAGTAGGAGTAGGAGACTGAGGGCCTGAGCAGGAGTTTGTGAGGGCCGAGGCTGGCTCCGCGAGGAAGAGGGCTGAGAGTGAGAGTTATTGCAGGATGCGGGCAGAGGATGGGGCAGGGCTGGGAGGAGAGAGAGAGAGAGAGAGAGAGAGAGAGAGAGAGGGGAGAGCTTTGGCGCAGGCAGAGGGTGGGTCGTGGAGAATGAGAGGAGGTTTGCAGTGTGCAAGGTTGCTAGGGTGGAGTATGGGTTTTGTATGGGGGCGGCGGCAGCTGGGTCAGAGAGAGAGAGAGATTGCAGGGGCCTGGTCCAGTGCAGGAGAGAGAGAGTTTTAGGACTAGAACAAATTTACATTTTATATGAAAGAAAATTGTAAACATTTGAAAACGTTTGTAGGCTTGAACTGAAATGTTTTGTAATGTAAATCTAAGGAACTGATTTACTGATAATAAAGTGAAATAGTATAATTTAGTAAAGGTAAAGGGACCCCTGACCATTAGGTCCAGTCATGGCCGACTCTGGGGTTGCAGCGCTCATCTCGCTTTATTGGCCGAGGGAGCTGGCGTACAGCTTCTGGGTTACGTGGCCAGCATGACTAAGCCGCTTCTAGCGAACCAGAGCAGCACATGGAAACGCCGTTTATAATTTTAATTTGACAAAGTGTAAATAAGTGTTTATAGAAATGCGAAGAATATGGAAAGTTATGTGGAAGTCAGAAAAAGGGAGGGAAGGAGGTCAATGCTCTTACAGAGTAATATATTAAGTCATAGAATTATGTAACAAAATGTGAATATTATTTAAGTGGAAAACTCAATAAAAATTATTAAAAGAAAGAAAGAGAGTGTTTTTGCATGGGCAGAGGGGATGGGTATGGGTTGGACTTGGAGAGCGAGGGGAAGGGTGCATAGCCATGGTGGAGAACAGGGGAAAGAGAGTTCTTGTGTGGGAAGAGTGGGTGGTTTGGAGACAGAGACTCGGAGACAAGAGAGCAGGGGTTGTTGTTTTTTGCACAGGCCTGTTTGGAGAGTAGGGAGGGAAGCTTGGGAAAGAGTTACATGCAGGCAGAGGCGGGTTAGTCCAAGAGCAAGAGAGGGGGTTTGCACGGGTCGGGTGGAATCTCAGGCGAGAGGATTGTTGTTGTTTAGTCGTTTCCGACTCTTCGTGACCCCATGGACCAGAGCACGCCAGGCACTTCTGTCTTCCACTGCCTCCCGCAGTTTGGTCAAACTCATGCTGGTAGCTTCGAGAACACTGTCCAACCATCTCGGCCTCTGTCATCCCCTTCTCCTTGTGCCCTCCATCTTTCCCAACATCAGGGTCTTTTCCAGGGAGTCTTCTCTTCTCATGAGATGGCCAAAGTATTGGAGCCTCAGCTTCAGGATCTGTCCTTCCAGTGAGCAGTTAGGGCTGATTTCCTTAAGCATGGATAGGTTTAATCTTCTTGCAGTCCATGGGACTCTCAAGAGTCTCCTCCAGCGCCATAATTCAAAAGCAAGAGAGTAGCACCTGGTAAAGTAATTTTTAGCTCCTCAAATCCCTCCAACCTGTCTGGGTGTTTTTTTGCCACACCAAAGGTGGCGACCCTAATTCCTACCCACCTTCCCAACCGTGGAGATTCTGTAAGGGGGTGAGTATCTTGGGAGTATGTGTATATTGGTAAACACACGAAGACAAAGGGCATGTGATGAAGGCACACTTTAAGTGGAATTTTTCCTTTAATTGCATTTTTTTTAGAAAAAGTTATCTGAAGCAGCTATGAAATTTTCTTAGCGTTGTTGCACTATAACTAAGAGTTATGCAAATAAAATAAATAAAAAAGTACTGGGCTGCAATTCTATGAGCATCTTGGTGTAAATGCCAGTGAACAAGATGAGGCTCAACTCTGAGTGAACATGAAGAAATGTGCTGTTAGCCAAATACTCTTCTTTACCTTAAAAGCACAGGGAGAACAGAAATAAGGAGAGGGAGGGAAGGGCTGCCAACTGTGAAATGAGAGGAAAGGGGTGAGGTTGCATGGAATTCATTCTTTCTTTTTAAGCATTCCAATGGGCAAGAAATTTAGATTTCTGTATCCAGTTATGGCAGTTTTGCAGAGTTGTAGTCGTCTGTTATCACAGCTAGTTATAAATTTACAATGACTTCCACAATAGGTCCCCCCCCTCCTCCAGGATATTATGTGAGGGCTTTCTACTAACTTTACATCCTTCATAAATACACAAATGCATATATATACACGATGCAAGAAGGAGCTAGTAATATGCTGTGTGAGGTTCATCCACCAAAACAAAACAAAAATGCTCAGCATTTTTCCCCTATTCATTTTTATTGAGAAGAGGCAAATTTGTTGCCATTCTCATCTCTTTTCAAACTGTTCTTATTAATCAAGAGTGTGCTGAGGTGGCAGTATCATTTGAAGATGAGCGAAGTTCAACATTTTGAGGGATGCAGCATTGGGGATAGATAGAGAGAAAAATTCTGCACCTGCAAGTAAGAATTAGTCTGCAGAGAAAAAATGCAGCAACAACTAAAACCGCTCAAGGGGCCTAATTTAAAGAATTTGAAGAACGAAAACAAGGAGTGTGGCACCAAAGCGTGGAGGGAAACCCAAATGCAAATTGCATGGAAAATATATAAATATAGAAAGAGACCTGAAGGCAGCCCTGTTTAGGGAAGGCGGCCTTTTTCCATCTCTGCCGTATTAAGCAGTTGGTCCCTTACCTTTCTCGCCCTGATCTGGCCACAGTGACCCATGCGATGATCACCTCCAGGCTTGATTACTGTAATTCACTCTACGCAGGGCTGCTCTTGAAGCTGACTCAGAAACTCCAGCGGGTGCAGAATGCCATGTTGAGACTCCTTACGGGGTCCTTGCCACGGGATCACATTCATCCAGTGCTTTATCAGCTGCACTGGCTCCCGGTGGAGTACAGGGTCAGGTTCAAGGTGCTGGTTTTGACCTTCAAAGCCTAGGACCCTCGTACCTACGGGACCACCTCTCCTGGTATGCCCCGTGGAGGACCTTAGGGTCCATAAATAACAATACTTTGGAAGTCCCGAGCCCTAAAGAGGTTAGATTGGCCTCAACCAGAGGTAGGGCCTTTTCAGTCTATCACAGGAGATCAGGGCCCTGTGGGATTTTACATCTTTCCGCAAGGCCTGCAAGATGGAGCTGTTCTGCCTGGCTTTTGGGCTGGACTCAGTCTGACCCCCCTCTCATTTTTTATTTATTTTTTGATGGAACCCCTTATATGGGATTTTGTATATAAATTTTCCCTCGGCTCTTTTTGCTGGCCCATGCAAGACCAGCATGAATAGTTGGCCCTGGTGAATATTTGAAGTTTTCTCCCCTTATGATCTTGATTTATGGGCTACCACTAAAACGAGGTTGCATTTTAAGCTGTATTTTAAACTTTATTTTAACCTATATTTTAATCAACTGTTTGTTTGTTTGTTTGAAAATGTTTTTACTGTATTTTATATTTGGTGTTAGCCGCCATGAGCCCGGTCTTGGCCGGGGAGGGAGGGGTATAAAAAAAAATATATATATTATTAACATTTGATATTTTATCTTGTTTTTAATATTCTATTGGGAGCCGCTTAGAGTGGCTGGGGAGGCCCGGCCAGATGGGTTGGGTATAAGTAATAAATATTATTATTATTATTATTATTATTATTATTATTATTATTATTATTATTATTTCTTGCTGCTCCAGCTCAGGCTAGCACAAAAAAGGCTCCCAAGTCATGGCAAGTGGCCAGAAATGAGGAGAGCAGTAACATTTGGAGGTACCACATTGGCTACCACTGCAGCTGACAATACTGCAAAGACAAAGAATTTGACCTTGTGAAAGTCCAAAAGCCTGCAAGCGTTCTTTAGAACGTACCTTTAACATCCCCACCTGCTTTTAAACTAGCTCCATTACTGCAGGTGAGCGAGTTGGGGAAAGCTTTTATATCGAGTATTGATAGTAGGGGAGACATTCTTCTCTTAACTTCCACTGACTCTACTTTGGTGGATAATAGTCATTCAAAACCTCTTGTCTGCGCACTTCGGGGGATAAAGTATCTCTCAGCCTGACTCCTCTCAGAGTCCTTGTGCCTGCTGAGAGCTACGCTCAGACTACAAAGCTCATCACATTACCATCTTTTCACAGGCTCATCTACCATTCATTTTCTATTCACGCAACTTGCTTGATTCCAATCTCCTCAGCCAGCGGGAACTAAACACCTTCCCTTCAAAGTTTCCTTCAAATTATGGTGATTGCTGCAGAATTCTAATCTCCTCCCTTTCCAAGCTGCCTGGCCCAGACACGTATAGGACCCCTGACATCACCCCCCCCCCCGCAGTAGCAAAGGTAGTTTCAATCCTACAGTCCTTCTCCTTTATTTCTCAATTTCTATGTTTTTAAATGTCTTTCATCTCCTATCCGTTTTGCATATGACTGGGGGAAAAACAACATCACTTTGCAAGCTGGTAAACTATCAAATTTGACTGAATCCCCAAGAAATGGAATTCCATTCTTCAGCTGCTGTGCTGAAGTGAGTCTAAGCCTCTTTAGTTGGAAGTATGCATTGCTGAGTTCAATGAGACTGACTGCTGAGTAAATGTGTGGACCTTTAGGGCACACAGTGGGCAGCCTGTGGCCTAATTTCAAAAGCCCTTTGCAAGTATGGATGGACATTCAGTTTCAGATCTCCAACTCAGTCCTCCACATTTCCACATAAGTTTGCAACTCTTTTGTATGTCTTCATGCAAATTCATCAGCCATGAGAATTTAGTCTCTTACATACCTTTCTGAATATCCTTTTGCCTAATGCGCAAAGCAATTTCCCCTTAAAATGTTGCATTTTTTGCATTATATTCACAGTATCTCTGCATTTACACGCATCCTTTTAATCACAGTACAGTGGTGTCTCGCAAGACGAAATTAATTCGTTCTGCGAGTTTTTTCGTCTTGTGAATTTTTCGTCTTGCGAAGCACGGTTTCCCATAGGAAATGCACTGACGGTTTCCCATAGGAATGCATTGATGGTTTTAAGAAAAAGTCGCAAGACGTTTTCGTCTTGCGAAGCAAGCCCATAGGGAAATTCATCTTGCGAAGCAACTCAAAAAACAAAAAAACTCTTTCGTCTTGCGAGTTTTTCGTCTTGCGAGGCATTCGTCTTGCGAGGTACCACTGTATGTGCACACTGTCTGGAGAACTTAAAGTAAAGATTTGAGTAAAGATTTGGTGAGCTCACTTTTAACTGCAAGCTGAACCGAGTTTCTTTCCCTGCTACCCCTATCTGTAAGTGATCACTTCAGACACCTGTCAAGGGTGATCTGCCCCTTCCCAGCAGCTCTCTGGATATGAAGACAGAGATGGAGGGGGAGAGAAGGGGTGTCAGAAATGAGAGCAAAGCAAGGATCAGAGAGGGGTTGTCAGAAAGATGGAGAGCAAAGAGGCTAGGCTCTTTAGCTGAGAATCCTGTGCTTCAGGATGAACTTTGAGGTCCCTTCCAATTCTACAATTCTGTGATAGTCCTGCCCACTTTTGACTTCAGCAACAACTAGCTTCAGCCCCACACACTGCCAACCTATTCCCCCCATTTCCCATGAAGGAACACAATTTTGGTGTACACGTGGACATACAGACATTGGCAAACCCTGTGCTATGAGGTTTGTTATCTTCCGCAACCGTGTCTCTGAAAATTTTTACACAACACTTGGGAAGACAGGCAAACTAATGCCAGTGTACTGGAAGAAGCAAAGATCACCAGTGTCGAAGCAATGATTCTTCAACATCAACTTCGTTGGACTGGTCATGTTGTATGGATGCCTGGTTATTGTCTTCCAAGGCAACTACTCTATTCCGAACTTAAAAATGGAAAGTGTAATGCTGGTGGTCAACAAAAGAGGTTTAAAGACTCTCTCAAGGCAAATCTTTAAAAAATGTAGTATAAACACCAACAACTGGGAAACACTGGCCTGCGAGTGCTCCAGTTGGAGAACAGCCTTTACCAAAGGTGTCATGGGCTTTGAAAACACTCAAATTCAGGATGCAAGGGAGAAACGTGCTAAGAGGAAGGCACGCTTGGCAAACCCTCACCATGATCAACTCCCACCCAGGAACCTATGTCCCCACTGTGGAAGGACGTGTGGGTCCAGAATTGGCCTCCACAGTCACTTACAGACTCCCTGTTAAAACCATGTTCACAGAAGACAATCTTACTTGGCTACGAGTGATTGCCAAAGAAAGACGACGAGGTCACACAAGTGGGAACAATGGCTGGGTACTATAAGAAAGCCAATGCCTTGATAATGAAAATAAGATCATGCGAGGACCTATAAATGCAGGTTTTGTCAATAGATATTTCAATGGAGCTTTCCTGCTGAATTGGGCTTCTTGGCTGCAATCTTAAGTTACAGTGTGCTTCCTAGGAAGCAGCAGCTGTTGAAACCAATGGGAGTTGCTCCTGAGCAAATAAAAGTTTGGGATGGGGGCCTTTCAAGTCCTCCTTGCAGTGCAGTAAAAACAGCTTTAAGTGACATATGGAAAAATAATGACATAGGAGTATGTGGGAAAGGTCACTTAGGTTAGGAATAATGAGATTGCAAATGTCACTGAATACCAAATACATTTTATGCTTCACAAATCTTTTCGCACTGTTAGGAGGAAGCTTTGTTTTGTGTGCTTTTTTCCTTCCCTCAAAAAAAGAGGATTTGAAGAAATGTGTTTGCATCGAAAAATACATGTTTATTTGGTAGTAAACTGCTGCTTAAGAAAGAAAAAGCCTTATGGGAGCTGGATTGTAAACATCTCAAAACCCAGAGAGGTGCAGCTATTTAGTGCCAAAGGTAAATGCATAGAAACATACTGCGCACGAGCATCGTCTGTGCAAACCTATGAAAAGGCTGCCTTATACTAAGAGAGACAGTACAGTATTTGACCATTCTAACTGGGGGAGGATTTCCATGGTCTAAGTCAAGGGTCAGCAACCTTTTTTTGCTGTGGACTGTTCCACCGTCCCTCAGACCATGTAATGGGCCGGACTATATTTTGAAAAACAACAACATATTAACAAATTCTTATGCCCCACAAATGAGGAAAGCAATGACAAACCTAGACAGCATTCTAAAAAGTAGAGACATCACCTTGCCAACAAATGTCCGTATAGTAAAAGCTATGGTTTTCCCAGTAGTGATGTATGGAAGTGAGAGCTGGACCATAAAGAAGGCTGATCGCCGAAGAATTGACGCTTTTGAATTATGGTGCTGGAGGAGACTCTTGAGAGTCCCATGGACTGCAAGAAGATCAAACGCATCCATTCTGAAGGAAATCAGCCCTGAGTGCTCACTGGAAGGACAGATTGTGAAGCTGAGACTCCAATACTTTGGCCACCTCATGAGAAGAGAAGACTCCCTGGAAAAGACCCTGATGCTGGGAAAGATGGAGGGCACAAGGAGAAGGGGACGACAGAGGACGAGATGGTTAGACAGTGTTCTCGAAGCTACAAACATGAGTCTCACCAAACTGTGGGTGGCAGTGGAAGACAGGAGTGCCTGGCGTGCTCTGGTCCATGGGGTCACGAAGAGTCGGACACGACTGAACGACTAAACAACAACAACATGCCCCACAAATAACCCAGAGATGCATTTTAAATAAAAGGACACGTTCTACTCATGTAAAAACACCCTGATTCCTGGACCGTCTGCGGGCCAGACTTAGAACGCGATCCAGCCCCCAGGCCTTAGGTTGCCTATCCCTGGTCTAAGTCACAGTTCTTTTGTATCCTCCAGATAGAGATGCTTGTTAAGTATAGTAATTTAATTCACTGAAATTGTAAATGCTTGAATGCATGACTATGTGTTTAAATTTGATTGGTTGGTGACTGAATTCTAGAGAGTTCTCTTGTAGTTCTCATGTGATCGGCCAACATTGGTCACATGGGAGTCAAGGAGAGACTCCATTTTATGTCAGGCAAGGTGACTGTGTTTTAGAATCCACAGTGAATACTGCTAAGTTGAATAGAGCGTGGAAGTGCTTTTTCTCTGCTGGAAATAAAGAGAGCAAAAGCTGCAGCAGAAGGTAAAAGTGGAAATCTTTCATAGGAGCTGCAAGGCATGGCCTATATACGATACAGAAGGCTGAGTGCCGAGCTCTGGAAAGAGAGGAAAATGCAGTGGTTTGGAAGTTAGAAGAAGAGATTGCAAGTCCATGCTTGGAAAAGCAAGTGGCTGTAAATATTATGTTTTAATTCATCTATAAGTTTCTGGAAGTAAAGCTTCTGAATGATCAAGTCTGGACATTGGTTTAATTTTCAAATAAGGGTGTCAGTCACGTACAGTGGTACCTCGGGTTACATACACTTCAGGTTACATACGCTTCAGGTTACAGACTCTGCTAACCCAGAAATATTACCTTGGGTTAAGAACTTTGCTTCAGGATGAGAACAGAAATTGTGCTCCGGCAGCATGGCAGCAGCAGGAGGCCCCATTAGCTAAAGTGGTGCTTCAGGTTAAGAACAGTTTCAGGTTAAGAACGGACCGCCGGAACGAATTAAGTACTTAACCAGAGGCACCACTGTATATGATTTGAGCTACTTAGCTGCATTTCTGATACCCTTACTTCAACAATGCTGGGGACTGGCGTGGAAAAAAATTGATAGAGATGTGCTCCTCCTCTCATAGGGGGCTGCCTACCAGAAATGGCCAAGAGTAGATTCAAGAGTAGAACTTGGATGGCTTTAAAAGAGGATTGGGAGTATTTATGGAGGAAGAGGCTATCAATGGCGACTAGCCATAATGGCTATGTTATGCCTTCATGGTCAAAAAGGCAGTGCCCTCATGAACTCATGTGACCAGAAGCCACAGGAGGTTTCCTTGTTCTTGTGCTCAGATCCTGCTTCCCAGGGGCATCTGGTTGGCTACTGTGGGAAAGGGATGTTGAGCTAGAAAGATCATTGGTCTGATCCACGTGGCTCTTCCTGTGTTCTCAAATACTTATTTTTCTTTCTGCAAAGCATTGTTTAATTTTGGAATTGGCTGCAAAAAAAATATTTGGTAAAGGCCAGTGTCTCTGTGGGTTAAACCACAGAGCCTAGGACTTGCCAATCAGAAGGTCGGCAGTTCAAATCCCCACGACAGGGTGAGCTCCCGTTGCTCGGTCCCTGCTCCTGCCAACCTAGTAAGTAGATACCTTCCGGCGGGAAGGTAAATGGTGTTTCCGTGCGCTGCTCTGGTTCGCCAGAAGCGGCTTAGTCATGCTGGCCACATGACCCAGAAGCTGTACGCTGGCTCCCTCAGCCAATAAAGCGAGATGAGCGCCGCAACCCCAGGGTTGGCCATGACTGGACCTAATGGTCAGGGGTCCCTTTACCTTTTAGTGTCCATATTTCTGAATCCACATCCCATCAGGCCATGGCAAAGGTCTGCATCATAATTACAGTCTCTCTCTCACACCATTCCCCTCCTCCTACTCACTTTAAAAAGGATTAGGCATAGGTGGCATAAATCTGTAACCAGCCCTATACATTACAAATCTCCCTGCATTACTTTTCTCCCAAGTTATTCGGAAGAAAGGAACAGATTAATTAAGTACTGACATTTTTATTCTTTTGGATATATTCATTCAGAAACTCCTATAGGGCTATTCGGAATAAGCACATTTCTCAGAAAGATAGATAGAAAAAAAATAATAACATACTACCCTACAAACTATCTTTGTAATGTGACAGGTTAGAAAATGAAATTATGGTTCATGATATTCCTCTATTTCTTGGCATCTTGACTTCCTCAGGCTAAGAGAAAGAAATTGCTTTTTGAGGGTAAACTTCATTGCACTTGATACTTTAGAGACTTGGCACCTTTTCTTCCTCCCAAAAAAGATCGGGTGAAAACCCGCAGTGTCTGGTCTGTGATTATAAATTAAATATTAACTTGCAGAACTGGTTAAACTAGAAAATGAAAACATCCAGCATTTATTTTCTGCCAAACACTGTAATAGTAAAATGCAGCAAGAACTTTTTTTTATAAAAAAAATATCAATAGCAATAAATATTATTTCGTGATGAAAATCTATCCCATTTTCTTCCACACACGTTTGGAAAGAAATTTGGCGCAGCATGAACAACGGTGGCTATCTTAACATTTCTACTTGAAACCAAATCAATCTTCCAATGCCACTGGGCAACCAGTTTTACAGGCTCTACCAGCATTAGGATTATAAAATAACAAAAAGTCTTGTGGCACTTGGAAGACTTAACAAATTCATTATGATTATATACAAGCTAAGAAATCTTCCCACACACACATGATGGATGAAGATACGAATTAAATGGATGCCAACATTAATTATCCTACAACTCTGAATACGGTTTTTCAGCGTAGCCACTCACCATTTAATTATGCCCTCCTGCGCTAGAGATGGAAAAATCTACGGCTTTCTGTTGCCTTTGAAAAATGAGTTCAAGGAAAGATTGAAGACTACCCTATCTATTACACATAATCCTCATGTGATTCAGATGCTTTCCTATCCATATATTTTATTGGCACCACGCTACAAATTATGACAATTCTGGAGCCTTGCTTTCTTCTGCGACGGCTGGTGAATAATAGACATTTTGTTTGCAATGATACATTATTTGTTAAACTAGGAGGGGAAATAACAACAGGATCCTAAATTTTATTTGTCATTTGCTTAGTCCTGCATGCATGACTTCTCTCTATTTGCGGCCGGATACAGATTTTAGTCTTTGCCTCTCCAGACACATTTTTCCCAGCCGGGATAAGAAGAAAATGTGGCCATTCTGCTAGGAACGAAATGGTGCCCTTAAATGCACCTACTGCAAAGTCACCTCCATCCAGAATGGCTTTGTCACGAAGGCCAACCCATGCTTGGCCCATTTTGAAGTCTATTTCAGCCACAGGGAAGAGACCACAGTCCTTGTGTGCACCCCAGGAATTAAAGCAATACAGCAGTAGCAAATGAGAGGCCTTGGCAGTGCTTAGGGGCTTTAAATATATTTAACAAAATAATGCAGAGGTAAAGCGTACACTTCTTGTTACAGCAAAAGCAGGTAAAGGCAAACTGTGAAAGACATCATGCTGCTTGAGATTCTTTGAAGCGTCAGAACACTTATGAAAAATACAAGTGCAGATATTTAATGAATCAGAACGCCCTTCTGGATGCTTGGAAGACGGCAAAAAGAAGAGCCCTTCTTTGTTTGGTAGGTAAGCCGAACATCACTGCAGAGCTACAGAATTTAAGAAGCATGCAGCAAAGTGTGGGGTTGCGGGGAGCAGGGGAGGAGAGGTTTGAACCCTGAGCTAATCACAGAATTGTAGAGGTGGAAAGGACCCCCAAGGGTCATCTAGTCCAACCCCCTTGCAATGCAGGAATCTCAGCTAAAGCACCCATGGCAGACGGCCACCCAACCTCTACTTAAAAACCTCCAAGGTAGGAGAGTCCACAACCTCCAGAGGGAGACAGTTCCACTGTCCAACAGCTCTTACCATCATAAAGTTCTAGTGTTATTTTATTGCTGTTGTTTAGTCATTTAGTCATGTCCGACTCTTCGTGACACCATGGACCAGAGCACGCCAGGCACTCCTGTCTTCCACTGCCTCCCGCAGTTTGGTCAAACTCATCCTGGTAGCTTCAAGAACACTGTCCAACCATCTCATCCTCTGTCATCCCCTTCTCCTTGTGCCCCCCATCTTTCCCAACATCAGGGTCTTTTCCAGGGAGTCTTCTCTTCTCATGAGGTGGCCAAAGTATTGGAGCCTCAGCTTCAGGACCTGTCCTTCCAGTGAGCACTCAGGGCTGATTTCCTTCAGAATGGAGAGGTTTGATCTTCTTGCAGTCCATGGGACTCTCAAGAGTCTCCTCCAGCACCATAATTCAAAAGCACCCATTCTTTGGTGATCAGCATTCTTTATGGTCCAGCTCTCACTTCCATATTGGGAAAACCATAGCTTTAACTATACAGACCTTTGTTGGCAAGGTGATGTCTCTGATTTTTAAGATGCTGTCTAGGTTTGTCATTGCTTTTCTCCCAAGAAGCAGGCGTCTTTTAATTTCGTGACTGCTGTCACCATCTGCATTGATCATGGAGCCCAAGAAGGTAAAATCTCTCACTGCCTCCATTTCTTCCCCTTCTATTTGCCAGGAGGTGATGGGACCAGTGGCCATGATCTTCGTTCTTTTGATGTTGAGCTTCATACCATATTTTGCGCTCTCCTCTTACTTGAAAGTTGGCTCCAGAAAAACCATTAGGGCTTACTTCTGATAAAACACGCCTAAAATGTGGTGGTTTCTCATTTTGAAAATTGGGACGAAGCTCCTCACAGACACTTTGCCCATTCTGTGTCCTTTCGTAACTTCCTTTCCTTTTGATGTAGTGCTGGGTAAACTGCAGCCTCAGCTAGGCCCCACCATTTTGAATTTTGCATAAATTTGAGCTCTTCCTCCTCCCTTTTAATGCCTCCACGGGAGGGCTGATGTAGTGCAGTGCTTCAAGGATTAAGCTGCGAATCAGGAAGTTGTTGACTTGAAACTCAACTTCACTTGAAACTCGCAAGGGAACATGAAGCAAGAATCTGTCCTTGTAAGGATTACATGAAGGCAATGGATGCGAAGTACTCTGCACTTAGGAGTTATGTGCAAATGCTGCTGCTTCCGTTGCCCCTTCTCCAGTTCTATTATTACTATTACTACCCTTATGATTTTATAATACTGTATTACAATAATATTCATAAATTTGCCTCTTGTTCACTTGCAGCGAAAATCTATTAGAAAGAGCTACTTCAGAGAAGCCCTCTCAGCTTGAAATTTCTGCAAACAAAAAATGTGTGTCGCCATTACTTCGCCTTTTGTGAAGAATTCCAAGCCACCTAGCTGGAATAGCTTTCCACGGTGACGCATACACTGCCCAGTCAATGACCATTTAATTAATAATCTATAAATATTCAGCAAAGCTACTGTGGTGCTCTATAAACAGCTTTGCAAGCTGAAGGATCTATATTCTGGAACCGTATGTTTAGTTTCCTTTTTTCGAGCCTGTTATGTACTGAAGTTCTCGCCCTGGCCACCAGGAGTATTGTGTACGTAGTTTTCACTCAGGTCCACGTCAGTTATTTTAGGCGGGAAACCCTGGGTTGTTGTTGCTACATTGTCGACAGCCGGATGCCTATAAAAGCAGGCCGGCTGAGCTGTTTGCTGTTCAGTTCTGTCCAGCTTACAAATAAAGAGCTGCTTTGGAGAAATCGCTGGGTCGTCTGCTATGTTCGCCCACAACGTAACAGAGCCCTCATTCCCAAGCGAGGGAAACAGTGCTAGACCTCTTTTATCTTTTCCTTGAGTGAGAACCATGCAATTTTATTTACCCCGATATTCTCTTCTGCTGCTGCCTCCTCTTCTCCTGATGGCCTGCTCCATTTGTTTTAATTATGGGGTTTATGTAGTTATTCCATTATGTTAGATTACGTTAGATTTCCTGAGCCTCGGGGGCACAGCAAGCAATAAATCTAAACAAACCCTTCACAACAAATTTGGCTTACACCTAGGATGCGCATTGTACTGCCCTTATACAAACCTATGGTGCAACAAACCTTAGAATAGTGTGTATGCTTCTGTCACCATGTCTCAGAAACGTTGATGTTGAAAATGGCTGGATATTCAGCTAGAAAAGGTGCAGAACAGCCAAAATTACCAGGGTCCTCGTAAAACTTCCCTAGGGGTAAAGATGAATACATTTTGTTCTCTCTTTTTAGTTTTTAAAAAAGGAGAGTAAGGGGAGGCAGGACAGAAGTCTATAAAATGATGCATAGTGTTCTCCCCTCTCTCATAAAGTGAGAACTCAGGGTCATCTAATAAAGCTGAATTGTGAGAAAATTGGGACAGACAACAGAAATAACTTCTTCACACAATGCATAGCAAAACCACGGAATCTGCTACCACAAGGTAGTCACTAACAGGTGTTGTTGTTTAGTCGTTCAGTCGTGTACGACTCTTCGTGACCCCAAGGACCAGAGCACGCCAGGCACTCCTGTCTTCCACTGCCACCCGCAGTTTGGTCAGACTCATGTTTGTAGCTTCGAGAACACTGTCCAACCATCTCGTCCTCTGTTGTCCCCTTCTCCTTGTGCCCTCCATCTTTCCCAGCATCAGGGTCTTTTCCAGGGAGTCTTCTCTTCTCATGAGGTGGCCAAAGTATTGGAGCCTCAGCTTCAGGATCTGTCCTTCCAGTGAGCACTCAGGGCTGATTTCCTTAAGAATGGATGTGTTTGATCTTCTTGCAGTCCATGGGACTCTCAAGAGTCTCCTCCAGCACCATAATTCAAAAGCGTCAATTCTTCGGCGATCAGCCTTCTTTATGGTTCAGCTCTCACTTCCATACATCACTACTGGGAAAACCATAGCTTTTACTATACGGACCTTTGTTGACAAGGTGATGTCTCTACTTTTTAAAATGCTGTCTAGGTTTGTCATTGCTTTCCTCCCAAGAAGCAGGCGTCACTAACAGGTAGACAAAGCCAAACCCCTGGCCAGCTGTTATGGTGTGTAAAGGAAGGGGTACAGCGACTCTTGCATCCACAACCCCACTGCTTCTGTGTGGAAGAGGAAACAACATTTTTGCAATGCAGCTCTCAGGGTGCTGCGGTGGAAAAACCCGGTTCAGGTCTGCTGCCGTCACAAAACAGCACAGCAGCTGACTCAGGATTCAGCAACGTATTGCTGGTCTTCCCAATGCCAAACACCTTGTTCTGAGGGTTTCTGCTGGCTACTGGACACCAACAGTGGTCACTTCCACCCAATTTGCTGTTTGGGGAAGCAGTGGCCGGCCATTGTGCCTGTCGGCAGTGGAGCAACGGAGCTCGTTTGCCCACAGGGTTGAAGAAGGGGCACGCTTGCCTCATCCAAACTTCTTCCAGCCCAGCAGGGTTCTGAATCTAGGTTTAGGGTTCTATAAAATGGGACTAGACACATCACTGGAGATCGATCCAGTCACTTGCGAACAACAGCGGGAGAGGCCTGTTGCTCTCGTGTCCTTCTAAGCATATGGATGGCCCTTATGGGAGAGAGGATGCTGGGGACTATTTGATGCATCAGGACTATTTTTTTATTGTTTTTATGTGATGGAGGAACCATCATTTCTCCACAGGACAAATACCAGGCCTACAGTCAGAGGTGTTGAAATGTGAGGAGTGTGTGTCAGAGAATCACTGCTGAATAGCCCAATATGTGTAATGTTATTTAACTGAAGACAATCTTACTTGGCTACGAGTGATCGCCAAAGAAGAACACATAAGAAAGGAAAGGAAAAGTGACAGGCAGAGGCTTCCCCCTTTTTTTCTAACAAAAGTTGAAAATTCAGAGAAAGTGACTGAATAATCCATAAGAGAACCAGAACCCAAGAGAGACAGAGAGGAGGAGGAGGAGGAGGAGGAGGAGGAGGAGAAGAAGAAGAAGAAGAAAAAGAAAAAGAAGAAGAAGAAAACATGTTTGCTGTGGGTGATGCTGAAAATATTACACTGCCCTCAAGTCTTGTAAAATCTACTATATATATATCTCACAGCATAACTGTCTCATTTCTTTGTTCACACTCACTCCAGTTAAAGCAGAAAACCCTTAACTGCATTTTGTGTTATAAAACTGCTGACTAAAGGAACATAATTTAGCCTTCCTACTGTTTTTGAACAGTCGTGCTTCTCAAGTGCCTCTCTTAAAAATAAAGGGGCATAGAAGTCTCTCCAAACTGCGGTAAGAGCAGTAGTCTCTGAAATGATGCTGTTAGCTGCTTGGCACAATTTCGCTGTAGACTGCAGGCCACATGTAAAAAAAAAGTGGGGGGAGCTACTGGACCTGAAAATCAAAAAGGACCGCTCTCAGCGATGCAGCTGACAATCCTTCATCTCTTTGGAACCTATTAATTAGGAGCAGCATGGCAATCTATGTGCCTACTTATCAATACAGACAACTGTAACAGCAGCCAGACTTTCTCATTCTGCAGAACAAGTTTTTTGGGTTTTGTTTTACAATTGTTCACCACCCGTAACAGCACTTGGCAGCCAATACAAGAAGAAAATCAAACAGCATATAAAATAATAAAACTGCACAACGCCTAATACTACTACTACTACTACTACTACTACTACTAATAATAATAATAATAATAATTCCCCGTCCATCTGGCTGGGTTGCTCCAGCCACTCTGGGTGAATTCCAACATATATAAAAACATAATAAAAGATCAAACATTTAATAATGCAACAAAAAACCCCAACCCCAATAGAAAAAGCAAGGTAAGCTAAGAACCAGCGTGCAGACACTGGGCGGTATCTCAGAGGGAAAACTCTTTAGAGAGCAGAGTGTTTTCACCAGCCACCCAAATTCTGTATGTATGATTTAGTTGAGATCCCTGCATTGCAGGGGGTTGGACTAGATGACCCCCTGGATCCCTTCCAACGCTACAATTCTATTATTCAAAATGAGAATAAGGCAGATTCTTAAACCTATTATGGAGGACTTGTCCTGTGCACAGGATAAAGGCTGGTGAAGTCCTGGCCTCAGCATTCCTTTTATTCCCACATGCGGCTTTTATTCTACATTCTGCCCTCACTTCCCATTCTTACTTGGCCAGCCCAAGTGCTCCAAAATATAGCCTTAACTACATAGCTGCTTTGTTTCTGGGAAACGCAGGAGTCATCCCAGAGAATTTCTGTCTAGTTATGCAAGCGAATATTCGAGACACAAGGGCAAGTTCCAATTCACCGAATGCCCTCTTGGGAAACCATTAAGTCTCAGGCAGACTCTTGCCCATTTTAAAACCTCATGTCAGGAAGGGATAGTCAGTGTGCTATGACAAATGTGGGCAAGGTTATAACAGGAGTAGCTGTACGAAATCTTAAGTTAGATTTGAGTCTGTTAGACTTGTGGCCCGTGTTTGAAAACGACTAAATCTTTTCCGTAGCAAAAACAGCAACAGCCAAGCAGACTCAGGGATAATTTGAGGTTTGAAGAAGTGCAAAAAATATTAAGAAGGGGGAGGAGCTAGGAAGAGAATTCCCAAAACATCCCTGGAGTGCATATTATGATTAGCAGCATGGCTCGCAGCATGAACAAAGTAGTTTCCAGTGAAAGGCAAACTGCAGCAAAACAGAAACAGTGCTGTATAGGACAAATACAAGTAGGACTGGAAAGCAATGTCATCTGGAAAGCCCTCCCACCAGATGTCAAGGAAATCAACAACTATATGACTTTTAGAAGACATGTGAAGGCAACCCTGTCTAGGGAAGTTTTTAGTGTTTCATATTTTATCGTTGTTTTTAATATTCTGTTGGGAGCTGCACAGAGTGGCTGGGGAAACCCAGCCAGATGGGCAGGGTATAAATAATAAATCATTATTATATTATTATTATATCTTACATCCCAACTTTTTGTACCCCTATTATTGATTGAAGGGCTGTGCTCGGAAAGAGAGGGGGAGAGGATGCTTACAGCAACTCTGCAGTGCCAAGGACTGCTAATATTTCTGACCAGTGTTGTGGCTACTTAGTTTTTCTTCTCAGACCTCGTCTCAGGACAAATTACTTACATGGAAGACTCTTCATGGAGGTTTATAAGCAGAGGTTGGATAGACATCAGTCATGGATGCTTTAGATTGGACTAGCTGGCCCTCAGGGTTCCTTCCAAGTCTACAATTCTATGACTCCATGCTTCTATGCGTGCAGAAGCCTCATGCTCCACTAACTCGGATAGATGCGTTGAACTTTGAAATGTTCAAAAATGCTCAAGAAGTCATGACTTGTAGTAACTAAGTAGAAACAGGTAATATCCCACATGCCTCAGTAGCATGCATAATGACCAGAAGTGGCTACCCACATGTGTGAATTAAAGAACATAAGGGTCAGAGGTCAGATTTCACCCACAGGGTGACTAGAGAAGACCTTGAAATGTATTGGGGAGCGGAGTGAAGTCTTCTCTAAAGGCCTTAAAGCGTACAGGGGTATATATGAAGAGGAAAGTTATTTACGACAACTAAATCCACTAATAAATTGGTGGGAACAGGGTGGAGTTTCACAATATGAAAACAGTTGCTGTTAATAAAGTTCACATGTGTGTCTGTAAAGGACAAAATTGCTCAAGAAACACATTTGTGGTGTCCAGATGGAGCTCTGTAAAGTGAAATCTGTCTCCTATTATCAACTAAAGCTCTCCCTTGCTAAAGAGAGAGCTCTTAAGGCATGAGGTTCTATAAAAATCTCAACTTACTAGACACAAAAACTGTCACGGCAGAACTAGATAAGAGCTTTGCCATTTTTCCCTCTCCCATTAAATATCCCCAACTTTGACTATTCTAGGTCCAGTAATGAGAAAAGAAATTGCATTCTGAGATTACCAAATGGTGGAAGATTTCGGTGAAATATTCCATGAGTGGAATGTGGGTGGTTGTTGTTGTTTTGCTTTTTGCACTGGCTGAGCAGCCATTCCTTTCATTCTGCAAATCATCTTTCCACTGGTCTGTGCTCTGCAGCCTTCCTAGGAAAGGAAAGCTAAGCCAAGGATATCAGTGGGGTTTTTTTTGGGGGGGGTGAGTGTGGGCTAGAAACCCAACAGACTAGCAAGAGATGGCAAAGATGGCACCCCTCGCCCACTTTTTAAGTCCGTTAAGTGCCAACACATCTAAAATGAAACTACAGTGGTGCCTCGCAAATGAAAAGAATCCGTTCCGTGAGTCTCTTCATCTAGTGGTTTTTTCGTCTTGCGAAGCAAGCCCATTAGCGAATTAGCGGATTAGCTGCTAAAAGGCTATTAGCAGCTTAGTGCCTTAGAAAAAGGAGGTGGGGAGCGAAAAAAAACCCCCAGGAATCGCAAGACATTTTCGTCTTGCGAAGCAAGCCCATAGAGAAATTCGTCCTGCGAAGCACCTCCAAAACGGAAAACCCTTTCGTCTAGCGGGTTTTCTGTCTTGCGATGCATTCGTCTTGCGGGGCACCACTGTATATAATGATTTCTCAAGCACTGTGAGCAAGAGGTAGGAAAAAACTCCAGAATTTTTCTCATGGGGATGAGATTACCCAAAAATTGGGGGCAGGATTCAACACAGATCTAGTGCTAGCTGGCTGCCCAGGAAGGCATGAATGACCTCACGTACGCTAGAGCTCATTCCAAACCTTGGAGCTGAGCACAAAGGTTTGGATCTCTTTCCCTTTCCCCGTTTTAGAGCATCAATGTGCAAGTCAATGAGCTGTAACTGGATTAAACATTTCACTTCCATCAAACTGCACATGTACACTGGCAGAGCAGAGCAGCCGTAATTTATATTCTCTCCACCTCAAAGGAAACTGGTGGTAAAAAGAGAGGAGATGCTTGTATATTCATATCTGAAAATGATTCACTTTCAGCATGCGCGTCAGACAGCTGTCACTCCGTTTGCTACCTGAACAGAATCAGACAACTAATTTTCAGTATACGAACACGCAGCAAAGAGACGGGAGGGAAAGGAAGCCCCCGGCAAAGGGCTGATTTGCAAAATGCTTACAGCCATGTTGCTACAGAGGTCTGGGCTGATTGATGTATATGCACTACAGAAAAACAACAACATGCAGCTGCCATGAAAACAGCAGACTTGTCTGGAGCCCTGACCCACCCCGTCCATGATCTGTAGTGAAACTCACCTCGTGTCTTGATACCGTCATCACCTAAGCAAGAGCTAATCTTGCAGAAAGGGGCAAGGAAAGGGATGGTGGCATTAAAGACATACAGCTAGTTTTACTCTGTTACAATAATTTGGAGGATGGAACGAAATAAAAGGCTGCCATTTTGGTGCCAGCCCTGTGGTTCTTGCAGTTCTGGCCATCACTCTAAAAGCAACCGAATGTGACATTTTGTACCCCCATGGCCAGCTTCCCCAATAAATATTTGTGCTGAATGTTTGAGGCACCTTTAATTATGTAGATATGGTTTATTAACGCTTGGGCCATAGGTCATTCACATATAAGATAAATAAGTGCAGCACAAAACCCAACAGTATGAAATATTGCATAAAACCACGTTGCTCCTTCAATTATGAATATATTATTATTGATTGCACCCGCACAAGTCCTTGCGAGCACAGTGAGTCTATAGGATTAAAAGTCGTGATGGCAGGCCCAATGTTTACTACAGCCATACCTCATGTTACGTTTGCTTCAAGTTGCGCGTTTTCAGGTTGAGTCCCGCGGCGACCCAGAAGTACCGGAAAGGGTTACTTTCGGGTTTTGACGCTCGCGCATGCGCAGACGCGCAAAATGACAACATGCAGATGCGCAGAAGCGGCGAATCGCGACCCACGCGTGTGCACATGCGGGTTGCGTTCTTTTCAGGTTGCAAACGGGCCTCCAGAACGGATCCCGTTCGCAACCAGAGGTTCCACTGTAGTCTGAAGAGTTCTTGTGGCATGCACAGAAATGTTCTCAAATATTCAGTGCGCCTTTTAAACAACGACAGCAAAAACAAACCAGGTAGCATGGGAATGTCGTTCCCACTTTTTATTATTTTTTATTCTCACATCTTGTTATGAAGTAATGACAGTATAAGAAAAGATGATGGGGGCTTTCTCTGAGCGGGAGGGATAAGATATTAATCTCTTTTGCGCTCCCTCAGATACCTGACTGAGCAAAAGAAAAAGAGCGGCAGCCGAGAGAAGAAGAAAAGAGACAAGAAGGCGGGAGGGAGAGAGACTCAGACAGAATTGCTCAGATTGCGCAGCGCTGCAAAGAAGTAAATACAGGTTTCCTGAAAACCGCAATCACACCTCGCTTTGTAGGAGGTATTTATTTTCATTTATCTGTTTCACAAGAAGATAACCACCTAAATGTCATTTCTTTTACTACACCGAATGTTTTTCTTCTTCTTCCTTTTAAACCCACCATCCCAATCTTCCATCCATTTAAGGCATCTTTTTTTTTCCTGGCGAGTAATCAGAGGAACTGCATTTGGGGTTGCTGGAGGTTATAAAGTAATGTAATGCTCATGTAATCTCCGTCCCTTTTAAGCTTGATCTATTTTATTTGCAAGTTCGGGATGAAGCGGGATGGGTGGGGGATTTGAATGTGCGGCCCACGGAGTACCAATCAGTACCTATCAGAACAGAATAAAAGTATTCAGATTGGCAATTTAAATAAGAGGATCACTGATTGGATTTTTTATTAAAGGGGCTTCGGGAACAGAGCAACCAGTACAGAGGGCCAGACCCTGTTTTCTGAGGGGGTGTTAAATGCAATTCTCTGCTCATGTGGTTGGCTGGGCTAAGAAGCTTCCAAGTCTGGTTACTCAACCTCCACAGCCACAGTTTCTTTTCCTGCTGTGTCTTGGGAGGGAGTGTCACTGGGCTTGTAATCACCAGTCCCCGAAGCCTTAAAAACAACATCGCCACCAACTACAACCTGGGACTATAATGAGATTGCTTTTTCCAAGCATATTGAGACGCATGAAAGAGCCTTGAAGCTAGCAATCTAGAATTTTGCTTGAAGTAGGCTAGGCAAAGGTGATATTGGGAAAATGTACCTTTCTTAAAACCTCTCTATATCGATGTTATGTTATGGTACTGAACTTGTCAAGTGGAAGAGCTCTGCTGGGCATAACATACTTTGTGGGATGTCTCTGTTCAGAGGAAGCCCAAGAAAATTGAAATCTCACCCAAAGGTCATAAAAAAGTGGGACGGACTCCCCCGGAAGATGGTGAACTCTTCTTCCTTGGAGGTTTTAAATCAGATGGTGGATGGCCACAAGTCTTGGATGCTGTAGTTAAGATAGTTGGACCTCAATGTCCCTTCCAACCCTACATTACAATGACTAGGAGCCTTGAAAATCTCCTTGTTTGGTGATACTGCTAAGGTTTGTTTGACATGGGACTACTGTCTCAGACCAGAACAGATGTATAAGATTTTAAACCAATATCTGAATCCATCAACACCCGCTGGTAAGCCACAAATTTAATAAATGTATGGATAGTTCACCAAGGAAAGTTCATCTTAGTATGCTGCGGCAGCAGAACGCCCTACAAATTCAGTGTCTTCTCCTTTGTCTATGTAGTTCCAACTCTTTCATTCCAATTCAAGCTTCACACTGATTTGTTCTGAATAGGCTAAAGAAAGACCTTTAAGGGTATTATGTCACAGTCAAATATAGAGGAAATAAGGGCAGGCTTATTTCATGAATCAAATAAAAGACCTCCATACTCCTGGGGCCCCATCAACGCCTCCCTCCGCCTCTCCTAGCCATGCACACACCATGCAAGCGAGAAAACGGAAGCTTTTAGGTCAATCTCCAGTCAGATATCTTTTCACGGGGAGCCAATTTTATTCTCTTTTTATGCCAATCAGACTCTTAATGGGAGGAAGAGTATAAAATAATTCCGGAAGGCAAAAGTGGTGCTATGGGGAGGCCATGGTTATACTGGCAATTAAAGGTTCCCCCAGGAGGTTAATTAACCACATTAGGAGCCAAACATTTCACAAAACGCTTCACAAGTGTCGTAAAACCGAGCTCTTCCTCTTCAGACAACCTAGTGCCAAACTGTCAACAGCCTGTCTGATTTTTGTTATTGAGAAACATGCCGTCAAATGGGCAAATTTTAATGCATTCTAATCTTTTTGGGGGGAGAGGTGGCGGCCAATCTGGACCTCTAATCTTTGCACCTGCCAGTCCACAATTTGGCTTCTACTAGCCACGAAAATCCTGGAGCAGTAGTGTGCTAAATCATCCCCCTTGACTATTCCATCTTCAAACAGCCTGCAACAGTGGGATTTTGTATTCATCTCCAACCTATTATTCTGAAATACCAGGTAACAGATTCCTCATTAGCCGCATGTGAATCAGTCCGGAACAGACGACTAAAGCCTAAGTGTAATAAATTAGCTGCCCTGCAACTCCTTCCCCAATTAAAAATAGATGCCTATTTTCATTTTATTTGAAGGGGTATTCTCAGCAAGTATTCCGTCTGCTGTGCTCCAGTTATACGCTCAAGGCCTACAGACCAATAAAACACATATCAGGCCTGAAAACCTCTCATTAGTAGACATGCTTCTGCGGCAATTTAATTTCATTTGGCCGCTTTTCCTCAACACTGATAAATAAAGATGTTGCCTTCAAGCCCAAATGGGGCAGATGTATATGATTACTAAGTGGGTTGGTTTTGGTGGAATACAAAGCACTAGGCTGAGAAGCTCCCTTCACTCCTTGTAAACAATCCAGTGTGGTGTACTGGTTCAGAGCAGTGGACTCGTAATCTGGTGAACCGGGTTCGCTTCCCCGCTCCTCCACATGCAGCTGCTGAGTGACCTTGGGCTAGTCACACTTCTCTGAAGTCTCTCAGCCCCACTCACCACACAGAGTGTTTGTTTTGGGGAGGAAGGGAAAGGAAAATGTTAAGCAGGATATCAAATCCAAACTCCTCCTCCTCCTCCTCCTCCTCCTCTTCTTCCCACCACCGCTGTCTCCATATTTTGCCATTTACATCCAAACTCAACAAACTATGGTTTGTACAAGCCATAGTCTGCCTTCAAACCAGGGTTGCAAACCCAATTCAAACGGTCTGCAATCATGGTTTATGTGCAAACGATAGTTTCTCCAAGTTGGATGTAACAGGAAATGGGAACATGTCACAAAATCAGAAGTAACCAAGGGAATCAGATGGCACAAGGAAAGGAATGAGGGGAAAGAAGACAAAGGTGTGTGATAGCCCCGGGCAAATTCATTTAGAATCATGAGGTTAGATCCTGCAGGACAATCAGATCCTGCAAACCTGGTCTGCACAGCCGTTTTAGAACACATTCCCTCTCTCATCTTACCTCCAGAAAATGTTCTGCCTGTTGTTCACGATCCAGTTTTCTTGAAGTCGTGGTTATGAGACCTGTAAGAAAGATCAGAATTATTTTCAGTAACATGAAAAAAGAACAGGTCTCCGGATGGATCACTAGAAGCATCCGGACCCAAACTTCCAACGTGAACCACTTTAGCATACAGAAACAAGGTTCTTGTGCATTTCATGAAAGTGCTAATTGGATGATGCTTAGGATAAAATACATTGAGGAATGTGTTCATTGGAATAAAACAGGCATTTTAATACAAATTTCCACACACTGATTTTTTTTTTTTTAAGAAACTGCACATTAATGCAGAAATGGGATCAAACAGATTGATGGATGAACACTGGTGAAACTGACACAGATATAGACTGATCTGAGCTTCCCTACCTATGAGGACTGCACTAGGTATGCTGGGGAAAGGAAAAGCTGTTTTTAATCAGCGATGACTGATTCAAAGTTTTTGCTTCATGCTACAACCAATGAGCAATTCATGAGCCTGAACGTTGTGGACAATGAATAGTCAAGTTACCTTTGGCGCTCTTGCTAAATTCCCCCATGTAGAGTATTCCCCATCTCTTTAATAAGGGTTGAGTTCATAGAATCAGGGAATCATAGGGTTGGAAGGGACCCTGTGGATCACCTAGTCTGATCCCTGCAGTACAGGAATATGAAGCTGTCCCTTATAGGGATTGAACCTGCAACCTTGGCGTTATCAGCACCATGCTCTTAGAAGATGGTCTTCAACATCCTCCTTGGTAGAACCAATTATGATTCTATACACTCCAATTGCTAACTCAATCAAAAATCAAGGCGTAGGTTTGTTTATTTCTGAGTTACATTTTCACCCTCCCCCCATAAAAACCGTGATAAACTGCATATCTCACCCATTCTTAGTTAAGAAAGGCTCATTATCGCAACTGAAACGAGCTCTTGCATAGGCTAATACAATACATCAGAGGGGTTTTCTGAGCCAGCGCCACATGCAAGCGTCTCTAGTCTTCCTGATAGCAGGCATTATGGAAGGCATCAGAATAATAAGGGGCAATTTTATTACCCAGTATGAATAAAATGTCTTTTGAACACTAACAGCATGTTTGTCTAGCTAGCTTAGTAAATCACAGATTGGCATGATGAAACAGAGGTGCTTAGAAAAAAGAAAGAAAAAGAAAATAATAAAATACCCCAGAAAATAAGTTAAATGTGACTTTGGGTGTAAATAAACATATCATTTTATATAATTACTGATGTAAGCCTCTAATTTGAAAGTGAGTGTGTGCTTATCTGGGGGGGGGGGGTTGCGGACTTTTTTGGGTGCAAACGGCACCCCGGAACAGACCGTGTCTGCAACTAGAGGTACCACTGTATTCTGTAAATTATTACGTTGTTGTTGTTGCTTAGTCGTTTAGCCTTTGTGACCCCATGGACCAGAGCACGCCAGGCACTCCTGTCTTCCACTGCCTCCCGCAGTTTGGTCAAACACATGCTGGTAGTTTCGAGAACACTGTCCAAACATCTCGTCCTCTGTCCCCTTCTCCTTGTGTCTTCAATCTTTCCCAATATCAGAGTCTTTTCTAGGGAGTCTTTCCAGGGAGACCTATGTTTTAGCAGCAGACCACTTTTTCTGCCTGTTGCAGTAATCGTAATGTGATGTATGATTTTTAATTGCATTTTTATTGATTCTCTTATTTCTTAGGTACTGCATTTTATTGTATGACAATTTGAGTTCCCAAGAACTCAAAGTGTAATACAATAAAATAGAATATAAGAAAAAGAGGAAGCAATAAAAATGCTTTATGCAATGGATGTGTTGCTATCTTTAACCACAAATCCACAACTATGCCACGGGCCACCTGAGCTCACAGACCACCGGTGGTCCACGGACCACAATTTGGGAACCCTTGATGTAATAATTTGCATAAAACAAATTGTCTCAAGAAACGTTTGTAGCATTTCTAGGATTGAATGGTGACTTGTGTTGTTGTTGTTTTAAAAAAATCACAAGACAAAGTTGCGGGCATTACCTTACAACGTCACAGAAGGCGCAATCACATCACAGAATTAAACTGTGTCAGTCATTCCCTTTTTCCCCTCCTGAGAATTGTGGTTCAGAGAGAGGGAACAGTTGCTATTTCTAACGAAGAATTATCCGCATCCTCTCCAAACTATAATTCCCAGGATTCTTAGGGGAAAACCGTGACAGTTAACGTGACATAAAAAGCAATAAAAGTTTATAGAGCAGACAGGACCACAGACTGTGGAATTTCTGCATTCCAAGTTATAGCCCGAGGTTAGTTACTATGATTGGACTGTGGGCAAGCTCATGCCTGGGCTGATTTGGGTTTGGTCTGTTCCAGTCGATGTTTTATGTACCTTTTGAGATTTGAATTGAACATAAATTATCTTATTTACAAATTTTGCAGCGCACACCCTGTAACAGCCGAGCTGCCAGCAAAGGCTAAAGATATATTTTGTTCCTCCCCAAAGAACACTAAAAGTGAAACGACACCAACCCTTTATTTTTCTAATGCAACAAAGTGCCTTTCAATGAATATATTAAGATAGTGTATAAATCAAACATCACTATATAATTGCATATCCCAGATGCACTGTATCTAGCAGAAGGCCTATTTATGCTAAGCTCATAATGAGCTAGAAATGTAACAGTGGCTGAGGAAAAAATGGAGAGTAGGTCTGCCTTGGTGGAACTAGGCTATGGAAGAGAGAGCTGGGGCTCACCATTTAGGGCAGCCTTCTCCAACACAAAATACCAAGATGTTGTAAGACCACAAAGCCCAGCTCCATCAGTCACACTAGCCAGTGGTCTCGGATAACTGGGAAGGGGGCTTGTAGTCCTACAACATCCAAGGACCCAAAGTTGGTTGGTTTAGGTCAGGGGTCTGCAACCTTTAAGACAAAAAGAGCCACTTGGACCCATTTCCGAAGGAAAAAAAAACCTGGGAGCCGCAAAACCATTGCGACATTTAAAATAAATATATCTCCGGAGCCGCGATCTGACAGCGGGTGGGAAGGTGACGTCGGGACGGTGTGTGACTAATGCACGCACCACCCCCATGCGACGTCACAGCCAGTACAGCGCCTGCCACAGTGGGGAGTGTCGGGGCGCACAATGCACCTCCTCCCCTTGCTAGTATCCGCCCCGGAGCCACGGCAAAGGTGTAAAAGAGCCACATGCGGCTCCGGAGCCGCAGGTTGCAGACCCCTGGTTTAGGTCAACCACACAGGCAGCATATTTGTGGCATCTCTGGATAGGAGATGATGTCTTGGTCTGCGTATGGTCCTTCTGCAGGTGTTAGATCCTGTTCTTGTCAAACTGGAAGCAGGAGGTAGCTGCCACAATGAGTAGAAAGAGAAGTATCTCCTTGCTCATAATTAATCTGCAATTATTATTATTATCATTATGATTGATTGTAAGGGTTTGAGATGGGAGGGTAACAGTGTGGAAAGTATCTGTGGCAGTGTGGGAAGTATTTTAGCATCAGCATTGTCAATACCATATTATCACTGTCCTCATCATCTTGCCACTGTCATCACCACTGTATTCAAAGCATTCCACATGCTCCTGACAAAACCTTAGCAATACAGATCAGCACTGTTAGTCCCATAGTACTGACGGGAGGCTGAGACTAACAGCAGTTTGTCCGAGACCACCTATAAGTTCATGGCAGACGTAAGCTTGCAGGACTTTCCCAGCACGATGTAATTTCAATGCAATACTGTTCAAACGATATAAACCTCAGCTCTCATCAGATTTTATAAACATGAAGTTTGAAACTGCTATCTCAAAGCCTTTGGGTGGCCAACTTTTTGAAATGCACCACCGACGTTCAAAAGGGCAGATGGTTTGGGGGCACCAATATGAATTTCTCTGCTACAGCATGAGCAGAAAACTAATGTATATGCGTCAACAAACATTCCTAAGACATATCATGTTTTGACATTGCATATGCTTTCTAACACAACAAACAACTGCATAGTCACCAGGATTATTCAGGCTATTGATGCTGACGATGGTTCTGTGCTTCGTTTGGGGTCACACCTGAAATGTCCCACTACCAGACATTGCCCAGGGAAATGCAAACCTATTTGTCTGGTGCTGAAAGGATGACGAAGTTGGCACCTGCTGTGCCTCTCTGGAGAGAGCATTTAATAGATGGGAGCTGCTGCAGAAAAGGGCATTTTCTGTAGTATTTAATCCTATTTGTCATGGTGCCTGATGTGATTATGGAATTAAGAAGAAGAAAATGGCACCTGGAAGACGCATAGCAGTGCAAGAACACGAACATGAACATACACACACAATTACAACCTGATATTCCCAACAGGTAGATGCCAGAAATTTTTCTGGCAATTGGATGGTCTGCAGCTTTGCATGACTAAAAAAAGTTGTCCTTTTATGTACAACTGGCAAATGGGAAAAGATGGGTGCTTTCAGTTTCGCCAGCTGTAATTCTTTCATAAAATACTCTATTTTT
The DNA here is from genome assembly GCF_965153285.1 of Podarcis tiliguerta. NCBI lineage: Eukaryota > Metazoa > Chordata > Lepidosauria > Squamata > Lacertidae > Podarcis > Podarcis tiliguerta. Next base: position 15,350,946 of record NC_139537.1, on the reverse strand, counting down.
AAGAAGCGGCAAAGAGAGCATCTCGATTCTAAAGCACCAACTGCAGATGTTCCCTGTTAGGAGGAATGAATACAAACCCCCTCCCTGCATTTGATAGAGCAGATTGCCAAGACGTTGCCACGCTGTGACCTGAGCTTGTGTTTTAGGAAAGGAAAAGGCTAGAAACGGAGCTTCCTCTCCCACATTAATGCAGATTTAGACTCAAGCAACACAATGGGATTGCAATTCACTTGAAGTGCGGAGTACCCAACTGGTGGATGGTTTGTTTGCCTGCCCCCTAGCCTCTCCAAGTGCCACTGCCACCCCCATTAACATGGCACGAGCTTGCTTTCTGCTAAGGGGCCAAACCAATTAACATAAATTATACCCATGGGCTTCCCAAGTTTTACTCAGTTTCCCCTGGCATTTATGCATGGAAAAATTGAAGGAAATTGTATAATGATCATGTGTGCTGAGTACCAAGCTAGCCAGCAGTTAGGTAAGTATTTATAGCTACTGCTGGAATTACTAATTACATGCTAATTACAAGCAGACCAGAATACCGTAATTTTCATTGGAATTGAGAGAGCTACACAGTTGTTAAAATCTGCGCCGAGGCTCCATATTAACAATTAGCTGTTTAGGAGACACTGAATTTTGTCTGAAGAGGCAGACAAAAAGGGACACAATTTTGTTTTATATCCATCTTTGTTTTCATTTGTCTGCAAATGAGGACAGTTTGAAACCTTTTAGCTACCAGGGAGTGAAGGGGAAATGGCTGATTGAAGAGGGTTTGTTTAAGGGAACAACTGATTGCTCATTTGCCCCCATTCATTAGAGACAGTTGCTCCAATTCTCTGGAGTGAGTTGGGAGTATCTTACGTAAGCTGTCAGTTTTATCACATGTGATTTGGAACCTATTATTTATTTAGGGTGGACATGTGTTCTGACCCAGAGATCCATATCTGCATGTCCTGCATTGGATTATCATACTGAACCTTTTGGTCTACAGCCCCAGCCCCTTGTTTTTCTCCTGCCATTGCAGGAGATTAATAGAGGAAGTCTCCCATTTCACCTGAACTGGGAAACAAATAGTTCTTAAATCTGGAAGCCAGGTTCTTTGAAAGAACAATTGTTTGAAGCTGACTTGATATCCTGTCAGTGAGCACAGTTCCCTGGTATGGACAAAATGGGAAACTGTAGTTTATTAGAGGCTTCCTGGTATAATTGTGGTTTGTGCAAAGGAGGAGTGATGGGATTCCATACATGAGCAAAAGTCTTGTGTATATCTCAGCTTAATAAACTGAGATACGATCATTCAAACTAGTCCACTGTGTATACCAGGAATGGGGAACTTGAGGCCCTTCCAGTGTTGTCAGACTCTAACTCCCATCAGCCCCAGCCAGCATGGCCAACAGTCAGGGATGATGGGAGTCGTAAACCAACATCTGGAGCACCACACGTTCCTTATCTCATTTGTGCCCAGACTAGGTTTTCTATGGTACTTTCAGGACCGGTACCTCTCCAGTTGGGAAGTGTTTGAGCAAAAGTGGTCTGCACCAGCTGCAGAGTCCTCCTACAAGATCAGACCAGCCACCCAATCACTTTTATAGGAATCAGGCCCTATAAAGACCTGGATTCATTCTGACTTGTTGCAATTAGAAGCTTCTTTGATGCTTCTGCTGGCCTCCTGGCAGTTCCCATTTGGGGACAAAGCAAGGCAACGATGCAAAAGCTGAACCCACACACGCCATTCCTCAGGCCCCCAGTCAAGATCTGCTGCAAATTCAGATGCTGACAACTAGGACTCTGTGGTAGAACTTCCACGGCATGGACAGCAATGACAGCTGCTGTTTTGTATTATGTATACGGACGCCATCATGCATGAGCTCCCTAACTAACTACGTATTAGTTAGATTGGCAGAATCGATGTTTGTCTGCATGTGTTTTCAGCACCCAGAAATGGATACAGGGCTGATGCTATGAAGATAGTTCCTCTATGCCAGCTATTCACGTCCTGATGCATCTAATCAATGCCCTTTTGCGTGCGGGAGGGTATCTATCAACTGCATAGGCTTCCTCTGAAACTGGATTAATACGGCAGCTGCAGAGCAACCTTATATCCTATGTTTCCTCTCCCACCTCATGCACAGTCCCAAGATCACCCAGTGAGCTTCACAGCTGAGTTGTGATTTGAACCCTGGTCCTAGCCCATTTTACTCTCTTTGCCTGTTATTTCCTTTTCCCTTACCTGGTTTCTTTTAAATAACACTTTTTTACTTGTTCCCACCCTCCTAGCAACAGCTGAGTAACTATGAACTTTATTCCAAAATGTCAAGTATGCTAGGAAACTGGGAAATTAGGATATGCTATGGAGCTGTTGGACAACTAGATGGGATGGAGGTGATTAGGAGGAGGTCAAATCCTTGGTTACGTCGACTGATGGCTTTGTTGATGCAATTACAATCTCATGAAACTCCTACTTTACATTATTTTCTAAGCACTATGTTGCTACTCTGCACGGCTTTATGTTGCAGCCTGACTCCTGGTTCAGAATATCATCGCCTTCCATATGAAGATAATAATATACTTCGAACGAAGCAATTGCACATTAACGAGCCGATTGATTAGCTTCAGTTGCGATCTCGAGCCTGTGACCTTTTGTCACTGATTATGCTCTACTCCTTGACCCACTGGGTTGCTAATGAGCAAATCCAAACCCTGATTAGATAGCCAAATTAGCAGTGACTCCCACGCTCGCTTCTGCCATGCCCTCTGCTGGCATGCAGCCCTCATGAAAGCTGCCCAACAGCAAACGATGCCCACGGGAGCATTTGGAGGGGGTACAATTTTTACCAATTCCCCCTGCAGTCTCCTAAAACCTTCTGCAACCATGTGGGGGGTTGCACTGGGAGCACTGTATATGTGGGGGGGGGGGATATTAATCAGGAATGGCTCCCCTCTGTTTTGCCAACAGGAGTGGAGACCATCTCTCTACTGGTAAAAATAGAAAGAAAGAGAGGAAAGCACGATAAATATCCACAATACCACAAAGAGATTAGGATGGGGTGATACCTGGTTTTCAACATCGCAATACATCACCAGCCCAACATGGTGATATATGACGGGAACCCGGGGAGGGGGTGCGCGATGCACAGCCCCCAAACTGAGAAACCTCTTCGGGCATCTTCCCCCTTGAGCGCAGCCCAGGACGTTCTGTAACTCTTCAGTCCGGGTGCGCAGCAGCGACGCATATCCAAAGACATGTGCACACTCAAACAGCAGAGTGGTTGTGAGGTGTGGCAGATGAGTTTATTAAGTAAAATATACAGGACAAAGCAATCATGGTGTCTCTCTCACATCTTCTCAGAGAGAGAGAGAGAGAGAGAGAGAGAGAGAGAGAGAGAGAAAGTACAAAGGACGGGCTTCTGTTTCCCACACTTCCCAAGCATGGGACGTAAACACAGACATGTGGTGTAACAATCACACATCTAGCAACAGGAGAGAATGAAAAATCTGATATCATACTGATATGTCACGATGTCTGAAATAAGGATGGAGCTATGCAGAGGCGTTCGCTGGCTTCATGGTTTTTCCTGCATTGTGATTTTTGCATAGAACGAACACACACACACACACCATGATTCACAATATATCACCAGGTCTAAAACTAAGATTCCAATATAACAATATGGCCGTCAAACAGGTTTTGGATGATACCAGCCGAAAAAGAGACGCAAGGAGTAATTGTGAAAACAAAACAAATACTCCATTCAGCTGTGACGTAGCATGGTTTAGTGGTCAATTTTTATCTGATCCCCATTATTAGTTCGGGAAGTGAAAACCAGGCTACTTCACTTAGAGATGTAGGAGGAATAAAATCCTTCAGTGTCCCCCCCACAGGACACTGGGAGAGTGGATGTTACCGACTTTTATAGAGATAGATGGGCATGTTAAATGTGACCGAAGCTATCCGTTTTATGTGGGAGAGCTTTAAGAGCTGAGAAGAGGAAATGGCAAAGTCCACCTGAGGCAAGATTACATCTCACACCCCCAAAGTCACCACACGCAGCAGCGCTATCAAGGCTCTATGGCATCAGCTGAAGAAACTTGCCTTTAATGACCCATGCAATAACCAGAAAGGAGAGATCAGCAGTTTTGCTTCCTACTCCTGCCCTGGAGAGGATTGTCAGCTGTGTAAGTGGATAGGCTGACCCTTAAACAGCTCTGGAAAGGCTGGGCAAAGTGTTGGAGCATGGGCTCATCAACAGATATTGGCCATTATCAATGAAATAGGAGGGGGGGGTGTATAGTGGCAGGTACTCCTCTATAAGTAAGGTAAAGGTAAAGGTACCCGTACGGGCCAGTCTTGACTGACTCTAGGGTTGTGCACTCATCTCACTCTAGAGGCTGGGGGCCAGCGCTGTCCGGAGACACTTCCGGGTCACGTGGCCAGTGTGACAAGCTGCATCTGGCGAGCCAGCGCAGCACACGGAACGCCGTTTACCTTCCCGCTAGTAAGAGGTCCCTATCTACTTGCACCCGGGGGTGCTTTTGAACTGCTAGGTTGGCAGGCACTGGGACCGAGCGCTGGGAGCGCACCCCGCCGCGGGGATTCGAACCGCGAACTTTCGATCGGCAAGTCCTAGGTGCTGAGGCTTTTACCCACAACGCCACCCGGGTCCCTCCTCTAGAGGGGGCTTAAACAGACCTTCATGTTGACCTTAATGACCTGAGTGCTCAGAGACAACCAGAGCCAGAAACAGAGCAGAATGATACAGATATAGGGAGGGTCTAGTCCCACATGGCAATTCAGGCGAACTAATACCAGTGTACTGGAAGAAGCACAGATTACCAGTGTCAGAGCAATGATTCTTCAACATCAGTTTCGTTGGACTGGTCATGTTATGCAGATGCCCGATGATCGTCTTCCAACGCAACTACACTATTCCGAACTTAAAAACGGAAAAGCGTAATGCTGGTGGTCAACAAAAGAGGTTTCAAGACTGTCTCAAGGCAAATCTTTTTTTAAAAAAAGTACTATAAACACTGACAACTGGGAAACCCTGGCCTGCTAGTGTTGCAGTTGGAGAACAGCCTTTACCAAAGGTGTCATGGGCTTTGAAGACACTCGGACTCGGGACGCAAGGGAGAAATGTGCTAAGAGGAAGGCACACTTGGCAAGTCCACACATGATCAACTCCTGCCCGGGAACCAATGTCCCCACTGTGGAAGGATGTGTGGATCCAGAACTGGCCTCCACAGTCACTTAGGAACTCATTGTTAAAACCGTGTTTATGGAAGACAATCTTACTCGGCTACGAGTGATCGCCAAAGAAGAAGAAGAAGAGCTCTGCCTTCACAGCTGGAGGCAGTATTGCTTCCGAATGCCCGTCACGGGAAACCGCAGGAGCTGAGAGTGCTCTTGAGCTCAGCTCTCGCTTGCAGTTTCCCACAGGCATCTGGTTGCCCACTTGGGAGAGCAGGATGCTGGAAGAGATGGGCCACTGGTCCAATCTGGAAGGCTCTTCTCTTCTCATTTTCAAATTTCTCACACTGATTTACTCCACCTATCTGTATCATTGTTTGTGGCCTCACCCAGCCTGTGCTAACCACCATCCAGACTCAATTTCGACTGTCCATTGCCTTCCATTGCCATCACTGCCCTCCCCTGCCCTGCCGCCACTTCAATTGCTGTCCTGAGCCCAACAAGGAAGAAAACCACTGAAATATACTCAGAGTCAAGAGTGGATTTCATGCTTTTTATTCAGCTCATAGTGGTGAGGAGGAATGGAAGTTCCCCCAGAATGTCTGCTTTATATACATTATTTACATAATTAGCCCCACGTGATTGGCTAATTCCGGGATTCTCCTGTAGGCCAATCAGGTTGCGGATTCCCTTCCACCTGGAGCTGGATTGGGTGGGCCCTGTGGACCAATCAGACTGCTGCATTTTGGATCCTGTTCAACTCAGTACACAACAACCAGAGTGTGTCTTTCTGCTTGTTTCATGTGGGCTCATACACACTTTGTTTGTCTGTCAGAAGCACGGGTCCGAGCGGTTTTCTGTTTGTCCCATTGCTTTTCCTGGGAAAGCCTGGGCCTTAGCTCTAAAATCAGAGGGAATGTGTGGAAGACCCAACTGACTTCGCACCAATTCAGAGGTAAAGAGCGGGTTTTCCTGGGAGAAAGCAGGAAACGAGTAGTGTGGATGAGCAGCTGCATTAAAGGACCAAGGTGGATCTAGAGATAAGCGAAACTGGCTTGGCTTAGACCAGCTAGCAGCAACAGCACTTGCCATCCCTACAACCGCTGTTGGGCTTGTTTTTGTTAGGATGGCAGCACACCTGCAGTTTGGGGGAACTGATCTAAGTGCCCTCAAGGCCCCTAGGCAGCACAGCCAGGATGCAGAATATACACCCCCAGTTGGTAACTAGGCTAAGTAACATCTACCTGGATTAGATATGCAGAGAATCCCAAAGAAAGTGGCACACTCAAAAGGGTTTCATTTGCATGTCAATAGGCAGCACAGTCTCTATCTCCCGGAGGCGCTTTCTGCACAGAATGACTGCCCTGAATCCCAGGAAGGAGCTGAAAAGATCTAGGCAGCGTGCTTTCTTGTCCTAGTAAAGAATGGCTTTTGCATAGCGGTCAAATTGATCCCACTTTCTCTTTCTGCAGCCTCCCCTTGTAGTTTCCAGCTATCGTGCTCCAATCCCTTAACAAGGAATGAAATTATAGCAATGCGAGCCCTGCCTGGGGGCCTCTCTCTTGAAAGCACCGAAGCAAGAATGATGTCCCACCTGCATTAAGCCAACGGGTACGGAAGACAAGCCACGCTTGGCCAGGTGCTATATTTTCCCTCTTGTTTACTTGAGACGAGTGTGCAGTGGGGTCTGTTAAAGGAAAACAAGGGCGACCAAAATCTAACCACGTTTTATTCTGCTTGCTATGTTGCTCACCGGGTTACTGGCGGCTAGAATCTTATACCAGTTAAGCCTAATTAAGAGAAGAGTGGCCTCATTCAGCTATGCCCCCTTTGGCTTAGCTAAGTGCAAAACTGATCTGATATTTAGCGCATTAAATCGGCTTCTTTAAAGTAACAGCTGTGCTCCCCCCCCCCCCCACTCCCAATCAGGGTGGGGAAAGCAGCCAGGGGAATGAATACAGTTCAGGGGGAAGATAAGATTAGCATACAGAAGGTCCCATGTTCAATGCTCAGCAACTCCAGGTAGCGTTAGGAGACACCCTTTTACTGAAACCCTGCAGAGCCGCTGCCAGTCAGAATTGGCATAATGGAGCTAGATGGGCCAATGGTCTAATACAGTACAAGGCAGCTCCCTGTGTTCCTATGTCTTGCAGGAAAAACAATGGAAATGGATATCCTGAAGGAAGGTATGGCTGATTGACTGGCACACCGAAGAGGCGATGTCTGGATTTTAATTAAATACAGTGGTACCTCGGGTTACATACGCTTCAGGTTACAGACTCCACTAACCCAGAAATAGTACCTTGGGTTAAGAACTTTGCTTCAGGATGAGAACAGAAATCGTGCTCCGGTGGCACGGCAGCAGCGGGAGGCCCCATTAGCTAAAGTGGTTAAGAACAGTTTCAGGTTAAGAACGGACCTCCGGAACGAATTAAGTACTTAACCCGAGGTACCACTGTAATAATAATGAGCACATTGGAAAAATACAAGTTACTGAAAACGCAAGCAATATGTAAACATTTCAAAAGAAGCAAGGAGGCTGGAATTGAGAATAGAACTCTCACTAATACCAAGGCATGCATGCATGCATGCATACATACACACACACACACACACACACACACACACACACACACTCATTTACCTACTCATATTGAAATAACGTGGTACCTTGGGTTAAGTACTTAAAAATCAGACAAACTGTGGACAAACTGTATATACCGTATTTTTCGCTCTATAAGACGCACCAGACCACAAGACGCACCTAGTTTTTGGAGGAGGAAAACAAGAAAAAAAATATTCTGAATCTCAGAAGCCAGAACAGCAAGAGGGATCACTGCGCAGTGAAAGCAGCAATCCCTCTTGCTGTTCTGGCTTCTGAGATAGCTGCACAGCCTGCATTCACTCCATAACACACACACAAATTTCCCCTAACTTTTTAGGAGGGAAAAAGTGAGTCTTATAGAGCAAAAAATACTGTACCTTTCTTGCTTCCAGAAATGCAAATATTGTTCCACGGTGCCACACAATTTGAGGCCTAACATGTACTATGAGGAACGTATGCAGACTGATACACCCGTTCACATCTGCTTTCTTTCAACTAGCAGAGTATTTGGCCTGATGAGCTTTTGTACGCCCGCCACCCCCACCCCCCTAAACCGGGTTCTCTTTCCACCTTTATTTGAGGGAATTAGCCAAGACATTTCAAAGCAGCTGATGTTTTGCAACAAGAATGAGAGGGTGACCTGACACAGCTCGGCTGCGCTTTCCAAAGTCTCTATGCAAAGCAACGTCCATTTCAACTGGCTTTGACGCAGAGGAGCGGGAAGCCCGGTCAACACTCAGCTCCCCTTTTGTAATAAAATAAAGTAAGTGAATGAATGAAAAAGAATTCTCTCTCTTTCTAAAAGGTGCTTTGTGCGTGCCAGACCTCAAAAAGAGGGCGATATTTGCTTGTGACCACTTTTATACGTTATGCTGGGACCAAAGAGTTGAGCTGAGCCAAGAGAGAAGAACGGGGCGATGAAAGCAAACAAGCAATTCAGCAAACGGCGTTTCCATGGAGAAATTGCTGAGCCAGCACAAAAGGGCGCAGATAAAAGTAGCGGTCAACCCAGCGGTCCCCTTATTGTCGCATATAGATTTGCAAACACTGACACTTGAGCAATGCTAGGCAAGTGTGGGGTGGGGGGGGGGTTGAGAGGCACTTGGCCATCTGTTGCTAGGGATGACATCACCCCCTCCATCGCTCGGGCTCACACTTTTATTTCCAGCATTGTGTCTGACTCATTAAACATCACGGCCCGTTCAGCGAGACCTCCACTGGCAGCGCTCGAGAGTCGGGGTGCAATGGAGACGATCCGCGAGCATCGGCCCGATTTGGCACTCGGGGACGTCCGTATCTGTAACAAGTGTGTGCTATCTTAAATTAAAGGTAAAAGGACCCCTGACCATTAGGTCCAGTCGTGACCGACTCTGGGGTTGTGGCACTCATCTCGCTTTATTGGCCAAGGGAGCGCGCTTACAGCTTCCGGGTCATGTGGCCAGTATGACTAAGCCGCTTCTGGCGAACCAGAGCAGTGCATGGAAACACCGTTTACCTTCCCACCAGAGCGGTGCCTATTTATCTACTTGCACTTTGACGTGCTTTCAAACTGCTAGGTTGGCAGGATCAGGGACCGAGCAACGGGAGCTCACCCCGTCGCGGGGATTCGAGCTGCCGACCTTCTGATCGGCAAATCCTAGGCTCTGTGGTTTAACCCACAGTGCCACCCGCGTCCCTTTTTATCTTAAATTAGAGGGGTGGATCCATCATTTGCACCATTGCACTGGTCTGGAGAAGCAACAGTGGATGTTTTGCAGCAGGGTTGGGTGGTTGTCCAAACGTTGGTAGACCACAACTCCCATCATCCCTGCCCATTGGTCATGCCTGCTAGGGATGACAGAAGTTGGTAGCCTAGCAACACAAGGAGATCCATGGGTTCCCCATCCCGGTTTTATGAAAGTGCAGGTTTCCTTTTCTTTTTAAGAACTAGGACTTGGTCTGCCTGATATCAAAGGAATGTCTAGACCGCAAACTGAAGCCCCTTCCAGCCTTGCTTAGTTTGGCTTCCAACAAGGACATCTGGAAACTGTATTTCTAGGAAGCCTCCCCCAGTTTGCTGTCCTCCAGGTCCTGGGGCTATAGCTTCCATCAGCTCCATCCGGCCAAAGCTCAGGGATTGTAAGAGATGCAGGCTGTGTTAGAAACTGAAAGAGGAAAACTAGGAGCTAAATGGCACCTTAAGCCTAGGTTATGGGCGCAACAATGGAATTTCTAGGCTGTGCTTTTTTTATACAACAACATCATAAAGCTGAAAATGAACGAATTTTTCACATGGTCTATTCCATGGGTGGGCAACCTAAGGCCCGGGCGCTGGATCCGGCCCAATCACCTTCTATATCTGGCCCACAGACGGTCCGGGAATCAGTGTGTTTTTACATGAGTAGAATGTGCCCTTTTATTTAAAAGGCATCTCCGGGTTATTTGTGGGGCCTGCCTGATGTTTTTACATGAGTAGAATGTGCCCTTTTATTTAAAATGCATCTCCGGGTTATTTGTGGGGCATAGGAATTTCCCCCCCAAAAAATATAGTCTGCCCCCCCAAGGTCTGAGGGACAGTGGACCAGCTCCCTGCTGGAAAAGTTTGCTGACCCCTGGTCTAGTCCTTCCCCCACCCACCCCTCTAATATTCTTAAAAGGGTCTCTTCTCCAGTCTTCAGTGTGTTGCTTGAAGTGGGGAGGCAGAAAAAGGTCCTCCTTTCCTTCTACTCTGCAGTCTTAGGCACAGAGCTCAGAAACAATGGGAGTTTTGAACACTGGATGCTGGCCAAAACATATAGGTGCTGACCTTTAAAATCCTAAACGGCCTCGGCCTAGTAGACCTGAAGCAGCATCTCCACCCCCATCATTCAGCCCGGACACTGAGGTCCAGCGCCGAGGGCCTTCTGGTGGTTCCCTCACTACGAGAAGCAAAGCTACAGGGAACCAGACAGAGGGCCTTCTCATTAGTGATGCCCGCCCTGTGGAATGCCCTCCCTTCAGATGTCAAGGAAATGAGCAACTATCCTACTTTTAAAAGACATCTGAAGGCAGCCCTGTTTAGGGAAGCCTTTTAGGGTTTAATGTTTTGTTATGTTTTTATATGTGCTGGAAGCAACCCAGAGTAGCTGGGGCAACACAGTCAGATGGACGGGGTATAACATAATAAAATAATAATAATAATAATAATAATAATATCCCTGAGCTACAGCATCTTGCCTTGAGGCAGTGGGTCACCTCACAGTCAAAATGAAGCAGATTGGTGCCTTGACCCAGATTGGTGCATGCAATATAGCCACTCTCATCACATGTGGGAAACAATGAGCCAGGACTCTCCAAGAAAGAATAATCTGGGTCAAATTTGAAGCAATACAAACCCAAAATCTGCTGGGACAAGCAAGTTAGGATCCATCAGATCTGCAGCTCAGCTGGCCAATTCTTGGCTCAAGCAGCAATATGCCAGCATAACTAGCACAACTGGGGCTCACCCACCTGAGTCAAGACCAGTAGAAAAAAAATGGGTGTCCTGGGAGAGTAGCAGGGGCAATAATATTGGAACACAACTCAGTTCGGCTCAATCACACAACCCGGCAACCCAGCACTGGCAAAACGGGTGGCACAAATCAAACTCTTATTTTGAAGACTTTTTATGTCTCTGTAGGTTTAGGCCAGCTCAACTGGAAGTAGTCTACATTGAATAGAGTTTAGCATAGGTGATTTACACCAGCTTCTTATATTTAGGAGATTGCTCTCTCTAAATTTGGTTATGCTCCTATTTAATGAGTGGGATTTAAGTTATGTCACGGCTAACTTGTTCCATCGATTTCAATGTGACCTAATTTAGTCTGGCGTTGGGAAGAAGCCGCCATCAGTAAATCAAACTAGTAGTGAGGATGAGCTCAGCGACAAGGCGAAAAGTAGACCTCGTCATACCATGCACCAAAATATAAATTCTGCACGAGGGAAAATGCACACTCTGGGCTGACTTTATAGCTCGTGTTTTTGGCATGCATTTGTACGGATCCAGAGGTCTCTCTGTGTTCCAACGCCTCCAGTAGAGCACACTTATCGACAAAGACATTGTTTGGGGAATGAGCTTCACCTGGGTTTCAGAGCTTCTGTGCCATCAAGGGACTGCTGGGTAGGGATTGCTGCTTCAACATTTTTCTGCATGGGACCAATGAAGCCTCCTTTATTTGAAAGGAGCCACATAGCGAAGGCGAAGTGAAATTCCACGCACATGGAATCGCGGAGGGTGCGCAAATCCCTTTATCACAAAGCGTAGCACGGCTTAAACTTCCCGACATTCCCAGCCCAACCCAGGGCTGCATGTGCTAGGAGAGCCGGTGGGAATGGCAGCAGCACTCTGGCACGCTAAAGGCATTAAACTTTCAGAGAGATGAAATGAAACATGACAAATTACTTAGCGAGTCCACAAAACTGTATAGACCAGAACACACTTGGGTCCTATTATTCATCCACCTTCTCTTCCAGTTTAGGAAGAATAAAGCAAGCAAGCACAGAACCTGGTTTCATTTGGCAAAAAAAGGTTTCACTGCTTATGCAGTCAGGTTTTTTAAGTGCTGCTGATTCTTTTATGAAAGGAGAGGCATCTTGGGGTCTAAACCAGGTTGCAATCTCAGCTATCAGTATCTTTAAATCCCAGATTCTCCCCCCCCCACCTGCTATTTATATTTTATAACATTCCTTTCAATAAAATTAAATGTTACAAAATATATGTAGCAGCGGCTGAAAAGAGTAGTCTCGTATCCCTCTATCCATCTCCCCTGTGCAAATACAGGGGTGAGTTCTGAAACAAGGGGTTTGCGTGCTGTGAAATGATTTTGCCCACCTTCACAATGCACCCTCCCAGTTTTGGCAGTCATTTGAGGGTCTCGTGAAACAGAGCCCTCACTCTGGCTTGGCTTCATTATATTGTAGCATAGTCAAATCTGACCGGCTACACAGCACTGTAAAGTCAAAATATTGAAACCTGATTGGTTGGATCATATAGTGAGGGGGGAAATAATTCTTTTTACGGGGGAGAAATGTGTTAAAGGAAGTGCCAAGATTGGCAGTGAACAGAAAAAACAACAACGATGGTGTAAGACAGGCATAGGCAAACTCAGCCCTCCAGATGTTTTGGGACTACAACTCCCATTATCCCTGACCACTGGTCCTGTTAGCTAGGGATGATGGGAGTTGTAGTCCCAGAACATCTGGAGAGTTGAGTTTGCCTTTGCCTGGTGTAGGACAAGTTTCTGGCTTTTTGGAGAATGTTTCAGGAGCACCAAATCTTCCCCTTTCCGCACTGAAAATATGAAGCTATGAAAATTCAGTTCAGCGCCAATGCTATCCAGTATGTAACAGTATGCCACCATGCATTTTCTGTGCCTTCACAAATTGTGCCCAGTGAAATAGTCTCCAAGGGAGGGAAAATCAAAGAACAATGATGTCACTTTATTGGATGGGGCACTTTCAAGGACAGCCATGTGCCTCGTACAACCTCTAGGGACGCCATAACAAGCCAAGAGGCACATTCACCCTTCTCCCTAAATATGAACTAGGTAAACTTAGCAAAACTACAAAGTATGAGAGGAAGCCACAGTCAACTATCAAAAGCTATTCCCATAACAATTTTGATCACACACCAGTTAAGTACAGTGGTACCTCAGGTTACATACGCTTCAGGTTACAGACTCTGTTAATCCAGAAATAGTACCTCGGGTTAAGAACTTTGCTTCAGGATGAGAACAGAAATTGTGCTCTAGTGGCGCGGCGGCAGCAGGAGGCCCCATTAGCTAAAGTGGTGGTTCAGGTTAAGAACAGTTTCAGGTTAAGAACGGACCTCTGGAACGAATTAAGTACTTACCTGAGGTACCAGTGTACAGTCATACCTCAGGTTACAGACGTTTCGTATTGCGCACTGCACTGAACCCGGAAGTACAGGAACGAGTTACTTCCAGGTTTTGGCACTTGCACGTGTGCAGAAGCGCTAAATCGTGCTATGTGCAGAAGCACTGAATCGCGACCCGCGTGTGCGCAGACGTGGCGCTGCAGGTTGCGAACGCTGCAGGTTGCGAACGTGCTTCCTGCATGGATCACGTTCACAACCCGAGCGTCCACTGTACAAATCATTTCCCTCAGTGTTAGCTTTGCAACCTATATTCGTTGTTAGAAAACAATGTTAAAGAATTAGAATGGGAAGGGTCATTTTCTACATTACATCTTCCTAGAAAGTGGATGCACGTCTTACATGGGTGCAGAATTCGGGTCCCCGAGAAATTTCGGCTCTTATTCAAACGAAAGCCCAAGATCCTAGTGCCTGAGACTAGGCCTTGTCTGGGAAATACCTGCCAGAATCTCAGAAGATGAAAAGGTAGCAGAATAATATGCCTGGCGCTTATTCAACCACGAGCAACGCTACAATTATACGAAACAGGAATAACAATGGGGAGGGAGAACTAAGATACAAGAACATGCACAAATATTGGGGACAGGTTTGTGGTTTTTTGTAATCTCAGGGAGCCATTGTTTTGAAAGCACCCCTGCACCTACTCACCCTGCAAAAAAAAACCCTTCACTATTTCTAACAAACATATGCTGGAGCTTTCAGAAACAGGGGCTACGCCTACGCTTCCCACAAGTTCAACGACGCCTTGGTAGCTGGGAAATTCTTCCCTCCGTCACCTTGCAGGTTGAGCATGCCTCTTATCCTGCCTGTCACCACACTCACGCCAGCTCCAAATAATAGCTCCTGGCACACGACGCTCATATATTGTAACACATTAACAGCAAGCTGTGAGGAGCTGGCAAGTCAGAAGTAAATTGCTGGCACGGATTTTTATGAGGGTTTTTTTCAGGGGGGGCAGGGAGGAATAATGTGATTAGTTGCGGTTCAATAACTGAACATATAGTGTGGTGACGGGGGCAAGGAGGGAGGGAGGGAAAAGTTTGCATATCTCCAGTTCAGAAAACTCTACGTGAGGGACAACAACTCTGCAATGAAACTCACAAGGAATTGTCAGTTACGATGAATCTTTTTTTAAAAAAATATATATATTCAATTTTCTTTTTCATTCATTACATACATCTCATATCCATAACATTTACTATACATTCCTTCCTCCCTCCCCTCCTAGGCTTCCCCCAACTTCCGCTTCTGGTTTGTTTCTTCTTTCGCCCACCTTAACGGTAAAGGTAAAGGGACCCCTGACCGTTAGGTCCAGTCACAGACGACTCTGGGGTTGCGGCGCTCATCTCGCTTTACTGGCCAAGGGAGCCGGCGTACAGCTTCTGGGTCATGTGGCTAGCATGACTAAGCCTCTTCTGGAGAACCAGAGCAGCACACGGAAACACCATTTACCTTTCTGCCAGAGTGGTACCGATTTATCTACTTTGATGTGCTTTTGAACTGCTAGGTGGGCAGGAGCTGGGACCGAGTAACGGGAGCTCACCCCGTCGCGGAGATTTGAACCACCAACCTTCTGGTCAGCAAGTCCTAGGCTCTGTGGTTTAATCCACAGCGCCACCTGCGTCCCTTGCTACCGCCTAAAAAAAATAAAAAATACTAATAGAATCATAGAATCATAGAGTTGGAAGAGACCACAAGGGCCATCGAGTCCAACCCCCTGCCAAGCAGGAAACACCATCAGAGTACTCCTGACATATGGTTGTCAAGCCTCTGCTTAAAGACCTCCAAAGAAGGAGACTCCACCACACTCCTTGGCAGCAAATTCCACTGTCAAACAGCTCTTACTGTCAGGAAGTTCTTCCTAATGTTTAGGTGGAATCTTCTTTCTTGTAGTTTGGATCCATTGCTCCGAGTCCGCTTCTCTGGAGCAGCAGAAAACAACCTTTCTCCCTCCTCTATGTGACATCCTTTTATATATTTGAACATGGCTATCAGATCACCCCTTAACCTCCTCTTCTCCAGGCTAAACATGCCCAGCTCCCTTAGCCGTTCCTCATAAGGCATCGTTTCCAGGCCTTTGACCATTTTGGTTGCCCTCCTCTGTATACGTTCCAGTTTGTCAGTGTCCTTCTTGAGCTGTGGTGCCCAGAACTGGACACAGTACTCCAGGTGAGGTCTGACCAGAGCAGAATACAGTGGCACTATTACATAACATTTTTTAAAAAATAACATTTTCGTACAGTAACATCAAACCTAAAAATAAAAAATAAATACACCATATTATTTCTCTATCTTCTGCACATTTTCTACTACTCATGATGTGAATGTTTATTTAAGTCAGTTACGAGGAATCTTGGTAAGCAAGAGTGAGGCAGAACATTTGCCCAAGATCATTGAGAGCTGTTGCTACTGAGGTTTGCCCCATCTCTTTGTGATGTGGGGATGAGTGGGATTTGCAATGGGTTTTTACAGAACGGACAGCTCCCCTAAGGGTGCATTGTGACATGGTGAACATTGTGTTAGTTTTCCTGTTTATAATGCCAGTGCTTCTGTCCTGTTTTCCAATGTTCCTTTCACACAGCAGTGCCTGTTCTGTTACGGAACTGTGGCTTTCTTTTTCGTTTTTTACCAATATACAGGCAGCTCCCCGTTTACGCGGGGGTCACATTCCGAGGCACCACACGTTTAAGTGAAATCGCGTATGTTGGGAACACCTTCGGAATAGCCGAAGGTGTTTACCTGGTACAGGCAAGTCGCCATTTACATGGGGGGTTACTTTCCGAAGTACCTCTAAACCTCTGGAAATCCTTGAAAAAACTTTTTAAAAAACAAACAAACAAGAATTCAATTGCTCCCTCCAAACCTCCTTGTTCAAAATCCAACTCTCCACAGGCCTCAAAGTTTGTTGCAAGGGCTCCTGGGACTGCACTTGCAAAGGCTCATGGGATTGCTAGACGCTGTTTTCACGCCGTTTTGCAATCTTTGAGGGCTATTTTCGCCCCTTTTGGTGCCGCTTCCGTGTCTGCAGCGATGCATGTATGTGCAGTCATGCGTGCCCTGAATGCACGTAAAAGGGGAATTGCCTGTACCAGCTTGTTGTGCTAAGTTTCATGCACAATAGTGGCTGTGGCATGACAAAAATGTGAACGTCACTGGACAAGACCCCTACTCTCCCACCCTCTCTGCAGATGTGTGCTTCTGTTCCCCCATGCTTACTCCATGAAAACAGCAGGAAAGAACTGTCTGCTGGTATATTGACCCAAATTTTGTCACTTTACTCCAGGTTAGAAATGCTGCAAACTGTTTCTTTTCTTTTCTTTTCTTTCCTGGAATCAAACAGCATGGAAGCGAGCACTGAACAAGCACCGTACTTTTCTGGGAGTGTCATTTATGTTGCATGAAAACTCAAATATAACACGGTTATTAGCATTTAGGGAAATATGGGGATATGGAATGAAATGTTACGTGACTGCAAGTCAGTCACGTCGTCTTCCAAAGCATGTCATTCCACTCCAGGTTTTCCTCACTTCCCCAACAGTCAGCCTGCATCTGAGAATGCTCAGTCATCAGGGGGCAGTTTTCCATTCTCCATACAAGAGTTTCTTCTATTGTGCTTCTGCAAACCTTCAGTTCCACTCCCTCCAAGCCTGCTGATGACTTCCTCTTGTGCATAGATGGTACCCATCAGTTCTGTCTACACAAGGATCTAAGAACGAGCTCTATTGCTATGTAGGATCATTACATTTTAAGACTAATGAACTACTGAAAGCCATCAAAGCACAAGCCCTGTAGCAAGTTCTTCAGTACCCAACACTCCTAATTTGTACATACTCCTAATTAGCATGCAATGCTCCTAATTAGCCAGTGTTACTAATTAGCATGCAACCACCACCATCACTGCGGTAGGTGATGCAGTCTGATCATTGCTCTGGCCACTGCATCATTATCTACAATGAGGGGCATGGGCTCTCCTGGGCTTCAGAGGCATCTCCCCCTTCTACCTGGAGATGCCAGGGACCTTCTGCAAACAAAGCATGCGCTTCTCCACTGAGATATTGCATTCCTGTGCCATGTTAGGGAATGGGAGTGTGTACTGTTCCCCAGGTAGAGTATTTTTCACACTATAGGACACACCGGACCATAGGAGGGGGAGAACGGGGGGGGAAATTCTCCCCCTCTCTGCTCAGCGCCCCTTCAGCGAAGCGGCAGGAGAAACGGAGCCCCTTCCATTTCTCCTCCCACTTCGCTGAAGGGGCGCTGCGCAGAGAGGGAAAACTGTGCAGCGTATCTCCAGTGCAGCGAAGCCTGGAGAGCAAGAGGGATCGGTGTGCACCGACCCCTCTCGCTCTCCAGGCTTCAGGTGGCTATCCACAAGCCTTCAGAGCGCAGCGGGAACTCCTGCTGCGCTCCGAAGGCTTGCGGATAGCTGCCTGAAGCCCACGGAGCACAGCAGGAGTTACTGTTGCGCTCTGGGAGCTTCAGGCGGCTTCAGCGAAAGCAATGAGAAGCCTCCGGAGCGTGGGGGGAGCTCTCCCTCTGCGCTTTGGAGGCTTCGCGTTGCTATCGCTGAAGCCAAGGAGCCTGCATTCGCTCCACAGGACGCACACACATTTCCCTTAATTTTTGGAGGGGGAAAAGTGTGTCCTATAGAGCGAAAAATACAGTAGTGTTCACTGATGCTCTGAAGAGTCGCCAAACAGGTGGCTTTGAACTAGCAGTAAGAACTTCTATGAATGGAAAGTGGAGTGCCCAATTTTTGCCAGTCAGCCAACCCACTTTGGAACCAATGAAAGCTGCTCCTGGGGGTTGGGGGACTCTCTGGAGCAGTGTGCGGCATGGCACAGAGGGCTGCAGGGATGCAAGAATCAGATGCCCTGCCTTGCATGAATGGAAACACAAAGCAGTGTTGCAA
This sequence comes from Podarcis tiliguerta, assembly GCF_965153285.1. NCBI lineage: Eukaryota > Metazoa > Chordata > Lepidosauria > Squamata > Lacertidae > Podarcis > Podarcis tiliguerta. Next base: position 15,332,351 of record NC_139537.1, on the reverse strand, counting down.
AGCCATCAGATGTTTCAAAGTATACCGCAGCAGATGATCAGTACCGGTTTGTGAGATGTCCAGTAACCATGTACAGTGGTACCTCGCGTTAGATACGCTTCAGGTTACATACGCTTCAGGTTACAGACTCCGCTAACCCAGAAATAGTGCTTTAGGTTAAGAACTTTGCTTCAGGATGAGAACAGGAATTGTGCCCCGGCGGCACGGCGGCAGCAGGAGGCCCCATTAGCTAAAGTGGGGCTTCAGGTTAAGAACAGTTTCAGGTTAAGAATGGACCTCCGGAATGAATTAAATACTTAACCCGAGGACCGACATGAGCATTATCTTTTCCAATGTTTGCCCAGCTCTAGAAAGAGGTAAGCATGGCCAGCCATCATTTACATATTCAAATTAAGGTCTTTATTAAGAAACATTACTACATTAGGATTTCTTGACCTACCTGAAAGAGGGTATCTACTAGTCATCAGCCATGATTGCCTTTTGACACATTTACTCAAGTCCACAATTTACTTCAAATTACTTATCTAAGGGTTTGTGAGATTATTTAATCCTTATTACGCTATCTTCACCTTGATCAATGTTTAGACTGTTGCTGATTATCACAGATATAGTCTACCAAGCAGAATATATTGATTTATTAAGATGGATGGCCACAGAATTAAGGGAAAGGGCAACTCTGAGTGCATCTTAGCCCTGAAATTTATTTTAAATACCAGAACCGAGCTCAGCTCACTGACCTTTCACACAAAACCAATTCTTGATTTCTCCTCAAGCTTTGTTTCATAGGCCAAATCTGGATTCGGAGTAAGAAATCCTTGGTAATCTACAGTAAATCACCCAGAGCTCTGCAAGTAGATCCAATTCTCCCTTCCCCCACCCCAGGTTTACACACAACTTATTATTGCCAGTGTGGTGTAGTGGTTGAGAGCGGTAGTCTTGTAATCTGGGGAACCGGGTTCGCGTCTCTGCTCCTCCACATGCAGCTGCTGGGTGACCTTGGGCCAGTCACACTTCCTTGAAGTCTCTCAGCCCCACTCACCTCACAGAGTGTTTGTTGTGGGGGAGGAAGGGAAAAGAGCATGTTAGCCGCTTTGAGACGCCTTAAAGGGAGTGAAAGGCGGGATATCAAATCAAAACTCTTCTTCTTCTTCTATTGGGTGGGGGAAAAGCAAAGTCACGACATCCTGATATTGCCATGAGTTGATGCCCCTCTCTTAATACATTTCACCTTGATAGATTCCCTGAAGCAAACCAGCGGCTGAAGAACGTCTAGGGCTTGTTGTCCTAGGGTAACGTCTTGGACGAGATAGCAATCTCCCAATAATAATCAAAAGTGTAGGAAGGGAGACAGGAAGAACTTGCCAACCACCCTAAACGTTGAAGAAAAGTTGTGTGCAAGCAATAAAGGGCAAGAAAGGAGCAATTGGAGGAGATGGGCACTGGAAGGGCCAAACATTGTTCTCAATCCTAAACACATTTAATTAGAAATAAGTCTCATCGATTCTAGTTAACATATTCCAAGGCATGTGTTTAGGATCACAGCTCTGGCCTAATTATCTAAACATCATGATGCTCCACAGGCTGCCTGGATAAGATTGCTCTATAGATTGAGATAGAGAAGAAATTTGGTTTTGTCTGCATTTAAGAGAGAAATGAGCTAATTCATACTTTTCGACCGAATACAGCTACATTTCAAGATTCATACTTCTCAGAATCTTGGGATGCTATTTTCTAGCCAATTGTTGTGAATAAAAATGTGCAAATTACAGGAAATGATACCTACAAACGCATACCTTAGCGAGCATGTAATATAAATGCATCGTGTTAGGGGAAACGGCTTCTAAAAATGTGTATTAGTAAGAAGCACATAGAAAAAATGGTATATTATGAGAAAATGCTGATAAATTTTCATGAGGGTTTTTTTATCTGTTCAAAAATTGCTGAGCTGAAGTTAAGACGGGGGGCGGGGGGAATGAGAAAGCCACATAAATTGATATAGACAGGTGCATCCAAAACTACTTTTAGGGGAAAAAGCAAGCTCGTCTACATAGTGAAACCAGAATGCAAGCTCACATCCATATCCCAATCTTACTCCCCACCCCCCCAACCTAAAACACTCACACTTGGGATGTTTGGAAGCCATATTTTGGCAGCCTCTTAAAACCATGAAGGTCTTGTTGACCTACAGCAATCATCTTAAGAGTCGAATGATGTCCATCCTAGAGGGAAATCAACCTGCGCACCTTTAAGTTTTGATAAAACACAGCAACTCTTTTGCAGCACGAGAGCGAGCAGGGATTTTTTTTTTTTAAAAAAAGGTACAAAGAAAACCCGATCAGAGCTTTTCAACATGGCAGGTTATTCCCTTATTGAGGCCCAACGTATTGCAGCATCAAATGTCAACATCAAAACAATATAGGGGGAAAAAAATAATTACAGACAGTGTTAGTGTTGTAAGCTGATAAGGACCAGATGGTCTTTTGTATTTATGGTTTGCTTTGTGCATACAAATGTGTTGGGGATCTAATTAGCCTTCTCCAAAACTCAAACTGGGTAATTACTATCATTATCCCCTTTTCAAATAAATCTGAAGTCTAAACTGCAATTAAGTTTTTTCCCCCCATTTTGTTTTTTTAGTTTTGTAGTCACACATTTTAAGGATTGTTCATTGGAATCCTTTTGCCAATGCCCCTCAAACACCCCCCCCCTTTCTAATGGTGAGTGGCATAAAATGCCCTAGCTTGATTTGGTGTTTTTTTTATAAGCAGAGTGGGTGGGAATGAAGGAAAACAGTAAGTCAGCAATATATATATATTGTTGGTGATTCAGTGTTTTCCAGACAAACATTGACCCTCTTGTTCTCACAATAGTGCCACTTCCATTCACACTGAGTTCACATCTACATCATACATCCAAAGCACATTTAATGCACATTGAAAGCGCCTGCCTTCTTCCAGAGAATCCTGGGAACTTTAGTTTGTTAAGGGTGTCTATAACTGCAGCTCCTGTGAGTGGCAAACTACAACTCCCAGAGTTATTTGGAAGATGTTGCGTGCTTTAAACAATATGGTGTGGATGTGAGCTTATTTATAGTTCAAGAAAGAAAGAAAGAAAGAGAGAGAGAGAGAGAGAGAGAGAGAGAGAAAGAAATCTCCATGAAATTATTTCAATCTTTTCTGGATGATGAGAGGTGTTTTGAGACTTCCTAGCCTTGTGCTAAGGAAGAGCCCTGGCGCTGTGATTCTCCACAGTAGCATCTCCTGGAAGCTGCACAACTCTGCAACTTCCTGTACAGTATCTCTATGTCTTTGGAACGGAGAAATTTCACCACTGGCTAAACCTCAATTGAGAACATAGGGGCTGTCTGTCTTTCTTCCTTGGTAATGGTACGCAAAGAGGCATGTATATGAAAATGCAGTTGTAGAAGCTCAAGATTGCAACTGCTTCTTCAAGAAGCATTCCCATTGTTCAGTTTACTTTGGAGTAAATGATCCTGGGGGGAATATTCATTATTTAATGCAAACTTATTTATCAGGGTGGTAAGTGTGGAGGGGTAAGATATCAAACACCATCTGGCAGAGCTTCTGGTGCCCTAGATTCCTCCACTGATTAAGAAAATTATAAATTAATATATCTAGAATAATCCACTACTAGTTACAGAGAATTGTGCTGCCTTTCCAAAAATGTGAACATTGTTGTAATGCATAAAGACTCTGGGACTTTTGCTGCAGGCAACATTCGGTTATGAAAAACATGTACATTTTTTGCAGATATGTTTTTGTATTTCTGCTGCTAGGCCTTAGCGCAAATTATTATAGTATTGTTAAGCCCCCACCACCACCCATTTACCATCTCGCACACAGCCCCCTTTCCTTTGTTTCCCTTAATGGCCCATCACCCAGGCGATCACCTTGACACAGAAAGCCAGCTTGGCTTATGTTTTAACACTTGATAGATTAGAAGGATCTTCCATACAGCCTACTTCCAACCCCCCCCCCCCCCAAGAAATAAAAACTCATAACAAAATGATATGCTTTTCTGGCCCATTAACTTCTACACAACTATTTAACTATTGTTATGGGCTTGTTACAGATTTATCTTGAAATATTGTGATAACTTTTCTAATGTAGCGGTGTACCACTTTGAACAAGTTGTACCATGGATAAACAGCATACAAATTGTTGATTATGTTCCTCCTCTAACATTGGATAACACCTGCAAAATTTGCACATCTCCCATTTGTGTAGGGGGGGGGACGCGGGTGGTGCTGTGGGTTAAACCACAGAGCCTAGGACTTGCCGATCAGAAGGTCGGCGGTTCGAATCCCCGCGACGGGGTGAGCTCCCGTTGCTCGGTCCCTGCTCCTGCCAACCTAGCAGTTCGAAAGCACATCAAAGTGCAAGTAGATAAATAGGTGGAAAGGTAAATGGCGTTTCCGTGCGCTGCTCTGGTTCGCCAGAAGCAGCTTAGTCATGCTGGCCACATGACCCGGAAGCTGTACACCGGCTCCCTCGGTCAGTAAAGCGAGATGAGCGCAGCAACCCCAGAGTTGGCCACGACTGGACCTAATGGTCAGGGGTCCCTTTACCTTTACCTTTAATTTGTGTATGAGAGAGGGCAGAAGTTATGCACAAACTGCTTAACACACAAGGTAAATGGGCAGGCTTATTTGCTTGTGTGTGTGTGTGTGTGTGTGTGTGTGTAGTTCAGAAATGATCCAGCAAACCTAGTAAAGCTGGGAGATACAAACATGTGAGTGAGCCTTAGGGAAGAGTGTCAGGTCGTACGAAAGTGATTCATCAATAGGTCCATCTGGCTGCAAGTACGAGAGAGGTGCAGAGTTTTGTATTTCTATATAACTGAAAAAACTGGCACGTAGCCACATTGTAAATTCTCATATGCTCGAAGTAGTAATTGCTTATGAGATAAGAAGCGGCTGGTAATTCTTTTTTACGAGATAAGAAGCAGCACTCATTCTAATTGACTTTCGAATCTGCCCCAATAGGCAACATGTAGCCCGGTGATGGGAGGGAGGCCCAGGAAGCATGGCACTGCAAATAATCACTCGAGGCACGTCGGTCCTCTTGGCTCCTTGCCCTCCGTATGGCAGATCACATGGCAAAAGTATCATGCCACATGAAAGCATGACAGTGCAATAGCACGCACCGGTGAACTCACTTAATGGAAAATTTAATCAAAATCTGTCCGAAAGCTAGATGAGTGGAGATGACTATGTTATAAGTTAATCACTTTTTGCTGCTCAGAAAAAAAAATAATAATAATTACAAGTTTCTGAGAAATGGAACTCTCCTCACATCCCACTCCCTGTACCACAAAAAAAACTCTGTCTTGAATCTTGATTGTGAAAAGCTGAAGCGTAATCCAGATAAGACTGAGGCACTTTTAGTGGGAGGTTCCCCAGGCAGGACGGAGGAGAGGTTGTCTGGTCTTGGTGGGGTTACACTCTCTCCGAAGGAGTGGGTATGTAGCTTGAGAGTACAGTGGTACCCTGCAAGACGAATGCCTCGCAAGACGGAAAACCCGCTAGACGAAAGGGTTTTCCGTTTTGGAGGTGCTTCGCAAAACGAATTTGCTATGGGCTTGCTTCGCAAGACGAAAATGTCTTGCGAGTTCTGCAGGGTTTTTTTCCCTCCCCCCCTTTTCCCAAGCCCCTAAGCCGCTTAACAGCTGTTAGCTAAGCCGCTTGACAGCTGATGGCTAAGCCGCCTAACAGCTGATCTAAGCCGCTTATCAGCTGATCTAAGCCGCTAATAGCCTTTTAGCAGCTAATCCCTTAAGCCTTTAATAGCCGCTAATAGCCGCTAAACCGCTAATAGCGCTAATCCGCTAATGGGCTTGCTTCGCAAGACGGAAAAAAACGCAAGACGAAGAGACTCGCGGAACAGATTCTTTTCATCTTGCGAGGCACCACTGTACTTCTGGATCATTTGCTGTCGCTTGCGGCTCAGGTGGCCTCAGTGGACTGGAGTGTCTTAAATCAGCTTCGGCTGCTGGCCAAGCTTGCGCCCCTATCTGGACAAGGATAGTGTAATTCCGGTTGTTTATGCACGGGTGACCTCTAGGTTAGAAGATGGTTTGGAAACTTCAGCTGACGCAGAATTTGGTGGCCAGGTTGCTTGTCGGCGCAAAACAGTTTTGAGCATATTACACCAATCCTGGCGTGACTGAATTGGCTGCCCATTACTTTCTGAGCCCAATTCAAAGTGCTGGTTTTGACCTGTAAAGCCTTAAACAGCTCAGGACCGCAATACCTCAAGAACCGCCTCTCTCCGGACTCACATGATCATATGAGGCTTACCTTTGGGTGCCTCCTCCACGAGAATGGGCCTTTTCTGTGGTGTCTCCGTTTGTGGAATGCGCTCCCCAGAGAGGCTCGCCTGGTACAGGCACCTCCCCATTTACGTGGGGGTTGCTTTCCGAGGAACCTCTTAAAAAATATCCACCCAACTCCACCACAGTTGCTCCTTCCAAACCTCCTTGCTCAAACTCCAACTCTCCACAGGCCTCAAAGGTTAGTGCATGGGTGTCACGGTTTGGTTCACAGGCGATCAAAGCCCTGCTTGGGGACGTCAGGACTGGGGGCAAGATGGCAGGGTGGAAGCAGGAATGGGAGCCCAGAAGCCAGGAGTCAAGAAGCCAAGAGTCAGAGAGCTGGGAGTCAAGATGCCAAGGGTCAGGAAGCAAGGAATCACAAAGTCAAGGGTCCAAGGGTCAGGAAGCAAGGAGTCACAAAGTCAAGGGTCCAAGGGTCAGGAAGCAAGGAGTCACAAAGTCAAGGGTCCGAGGGTCAGGAAGCAAGGAGTCACAAAGTCAAGGGTCCGAGGATCAAGAAGCAAGGAGCCAAATGCAGCAGGGCAGGAAACGTGTTGCTGTGGCAAAGAGCCAAAGGGAAATGCTGACCTTATATCCCTTCTCTGCTCTTGCCACCAGGTGCTGTGAGTTACCAATCGGCCTCACCTGTGTGGCCATGCCTTGCCTCTTCAGAACAAACTAAGGAAGGCCCCAGTTCCGCAAAGTCGCATTGGTCACAGGGCCTGGCTCCTGCACGCACTCCTGACAATGGAGATGGCCTACTTGACCCTTGAGTTGCTTCCAACTCTACAATTCTATTACCCTTTTGTGGCACTGAGACACATAAAGGAGATCTGTGGTATCTGGAGACTTGATGGGATGTCAAGGGGGTTAAGGTAATGTGGTGTTCCACAGATGTTGCCAGACTCCAGCTCCCATTATCCCTGGTCACTGGTTATGCTGAATGAGTCTGGTGGGAGATTCAGCTCAGTGATATGTGGAGGATAATGTGTTAATTACTCCTGGATTATAAAGCAGGCAGTTTATGTACACACTTCCACCAATTTTCCAATTGAATTATAGGGCCATTGGCGTTAGAAAGCCTACGCAGATGAATAATGGTGTTCTGGGTTGGCCTCCCCTTACGGAACAGCCTCGTGTTGGATGATATATCGGTGCCGTGAAACGTTTTGTGTGGTATTTCACCGAGTCGCCTTGAAAGCTGGCGTCTCCGACCTTCACAAAACACTGTTTGCGGCTTGCAGATCAGCCACAGAAAGTTCCTGGGTACATCCAATTTCCTTTCCTGCCCCGGGGAGATAAATACACGTTTGGTATTTATGTACGGAGATTGTGCAGCAAATCCTCAATTAAGAAAACGCAGCATGTCAAAATTCAGCATCACCTCGCTCCTCTTTTAAGCTTGAAGGAGCTACTTTGTTTGGCTTTTTGTTTTTGCCTTTTTTCGATGGGATGCATTATTGGAACGAGCAGGTGAGAAAGGCCTTCTCTTTGTCTTGATTCTGGCACGGCATGCCATGCAGCCATCAAAACTGTTGCTCTGGTTTTACAACAATAAAGCCTATTCCAAATTACACAGCAGCAAAGCCAGGCTTGTGACTGAATGTTCGCTTGACAGAGAGTTGCAGCTAATTCACTCCTTGGTGAGTGAATCTGGATGATAGATGTTTTCAGCCTCTCTGCTTCCAGCTTTAAGGTTCACAGACTGTGTGTGTGTGGGGGGGTATTTATTATGTTCCCTGGTGGCTCAAGTGGCCTCTGTGGCATAAAACACAATTAATATAGCAGTTGGTGCCCATTTGAGACTGCTGGGGTTGAAGGCAGGGAGGTCAACACTTGCTGGAGCTAGAATGACAAGCAGAAAGATGTCCTGTTCCTCTTTCCTTCTCAGTTCCACAACAGGCAACACTAAGACAAAGGAGTAGGAATGTGACAGACATTACCACCTCATGGAATGGTTGTTACAAGGCAGGCAGGCAGACAGGCAGGGGCTGGCTGAGAGAGAAGTTTGGTCAGTGGTGGGACCTATATTATGGGTGCCCTGAAGCCTGAACTGTTTTGGGGGCCTCTTCTCAACCAGCAACAAGGTCTGGGCAATTCTTCAGAGGGGTTGTTCCATGATAGATCACATTTTAATAATAATAATAATAATAATAATAATAATAATAATAATACAGTGGTACCTTGGGTTACATATGCTTCAGGTTACATATGCTTCAGGTTGCAGACTCCACTAACCCAGAAATAGTACCTCGGGTTAAGAACTTTGCTTCAGGATGAGAAATCGTGCGGCGGCACAGCAGCAGTGGGAGGCCCCATTAGCTAAAGTGGTGCTTCATGTTAAGAATAGTTTCAGGTTAAGAACGGACCTCCGGAACGAATTAAGTATGTAACCAGAGGTAATAATAATAGTAGTAGTAGTAGTAGTAGTAGTAGTAGTAATAATAATAATAATAATAAATAATAATAATTACTACATCTCAGATTTTGATTAACATTGCTGCACTGGATTATCTCACATGTCAAAGCCCCCGGTGTGAATGAAAATTCACTATGCCTGATAGTTTTTGAGTTACCATGACAGCCCATCTTTGTAACATCTGTGCTACTGATTCTCAAACTCTGAGATTTTTGAGCTAAGTACAACAGCAACAAAAATGAATCAAATTGAGTTATGTGACTCAAATTGGGTCTTCTAGACCCAGCATGGTTAAATCATGTGGACTAAAATCACTTCTTGGGCTCCTCCGGGATGAGGGGCCCTGAATTTTAAGCTTCACTAGTTTCAAATAGAGCCACGCCTCGGTTTGGTAGGGCAGAGAGCCTCATCCGTCCCTTGTGGAGCCAACCACACTGCCCTACCGCCAGATAATGCTAGTGTGCCCCACATATCTTGCCTATGTGAGGACTACCTTTGAAGAAACTGAAGCTACCTCAAAACTAGATGCTGTCAAGCTTGCAGACTGGAATGTAGGGAAGACGAAACATAGTGCACCATGGTTGGAAGAACGAGAACGTTTCCCAGTTCACTTCTGAGCATAGCCTGTTGATCTTAACCTCTGAACCTGTGGGGAACATGCGTCACTCCACATGTTTCTGCACTACAACTTCTATAATCGCTGACCACTGACCCTGCTGGGTGGAGCTGATACAACTGTTTCCCACCCCTGCTTTGAAGCCCCAAATGTCATGAAGGCCGGCTACTTAAAAGGACTGACCCACTTGGAAAATGACCTGAGTACACAGACCAGTTTGTCAACGGCTCAGGTGGGAGGCCTTCTGCAGCCTTGCTACTTTAAATTGAAGAGTGGAAGAAGAAGAAGAAGAAGAAGAAGAAGAAGAAGAAGAAGAAGAAGAAGAAGAAGAGTTTGGATTTGATATTCCGCTTTATCACTACCCGAAGGAGTCTCAAAGCGGCTAACATTCTCCTTTCCCTTCCTCCCCCACAACAAACACTCTGTGAGGTGAGTGGGGCTGAGAGACTTCAGAGAAGTGTGACTAGTCCAAGGTCACCCAGCAGCTGCATGTGGAGGAGCGGAGACGCGAACCCGGTTCCCCAGATTACGAGTCTACAGCTCTTAACTACTACACCACTCTGGCTTGTAAAGCACACACTATTGAGCTTGGTATACGAGCATGAAAATCACACATAGCGTTCTGCTCCAAAATAGCCCCACACATTCCAGTCAGTGTGAGCCTACTGTGAAAGTTTTGGCCCTTGCTTAGTAAGATGCAGAAAACACAGCAGGTGGACATGTCCAGATTTTGGAACAAGACGGCACAACATACTTCTCCAGCCTGATTTGTTATCAGTTGTCTCCCACCCATAATTTTCAACCTTTCCACTTAGTGCCTGGCTGGGAATTGTATAACTCGGAAATGTGCGCCACAGACAGTTAATGCTGCCAACTGCCTTTATCTTGGAATCAGATGGTGAAGCATACCGTACCGGGCTGTACCTTGATGTCACATCAATAGTGGCAGCCAAGCTGTATTCTGCAAGCAAACGTGTCTGGCTAAGGAAGCAGATGGAACACACTTTCCTCTTAAGCCACAACACACAGTGGCTTGTAATTTTTGCTTCTTCTTCTTCTTTTCAGAGGCAGAAGAAGAAAACAGTAAGCTCTTAATTATCAGCCATTCCATTCCTCTGAAGCACAATGTGCAGCCCTTGCCAGGAAAGTCACATATTAATTATTCCTAAATTCTGTCCTTCACTGTCATTTGGTTCTTCATTCTGCGTTACTACCTGGTGTGAGGAGGACAGACGCTGAGTTATTTCTTTCATTTTGCTGCTATTTGGCACTCTTTATTATATCGGTTGTAGATTTTAAAAGCAATGAATAACACACGACTGAGAACTTTCTTGAGGCTGCAGAAGAAATGGAAAAACGTAACGACCATCTCTATCTATCTATCCATCCATCCTTATTCCTGATTTTGCATTTGCATCCATGGACAAGAAAGAGGCTGCTGGAGACGAAGGCTAGACAATATATAAGTAAAGAAGGATAAAGGGGGTCATCAAAGAAACTGACCAATATTATGATCAGAGGATAAATTTATGGGTATGCAGTCATCACCAAGTGTCCAATTCACACATGTATATATGTAAGTTTGAGTTCTCATCACCATATGTTGTGAACTGCCCTGAGATCGATGGATGGAGGATGGTAACAACAACAACAACAACAACAATTGAGACACCTAAGCTGTTTACATAATGAAAGAATCAAGAAAGAAAGGCCCTTCGTTTTCCAAGATAAAATATTTCCAAATATTTCTAAAGTGGTGAACCGGGACTTATGCAACCAAAAAATGGCATTACCCATGCACAAGCAGCAAGCACTGAGTGTGTTCGGTGGGCAAGGAATCATGATTGAGTAGGGGAGAATAAACCAGGCAGAAGGGGCTGGAATGGAATATCCTAGAGCAGGGCAGATCTGGCTGCCTGGAACACTGAACAGGACCACCTGCATGGAACATTTGGTTAAGATAAAATACCTTTGTCCACTATCGCACCGGCCCACTCCGCTGCTTTGCCCCCTCCCTGTCTCTCTTTCCAAGCGGCTTGCCATTAGACCAGACCCCATGGGAGAACTGGCTGACTTTCATTTAAAATACTCCCAATTTCTGAACTGTAATGATATACTGCACTAGAACCTCATTTTACGCACTGATAATATATGGCACATAATGAAATATTTAATGCTGCAGGTGATTTGCAGACCACTTTTTTTTTAAAAAAAGAAGTGATACCTTTGAGAAAACTATGAAAACCACACTAAGAAATTCTGCTGAACGGTCACATTTTAAAGCTTCCTCACCACCGCTCTGTTTTTCCCCCTTACTAAGGAAGTTAGCATGAAAAATTGATTATTGCTGCTTAGGAAATAATCTGTCCCTCCTGCCTAATCTCTACCTGTAGTCATAAGACTGCCCTTGAGAATTCAAATTCATCCCAGCAGCAGCTTATTGTGATGTTAGAAGGAGAGGGTGTCAAGTTTGGGTGTGGAATAAACAAAGCAGTGGGGGAAAGAGGAACTCAAAGCAAAATAAAGATGATAATTTCTTCAAAGCACACAGCCCCAAAGGGGAACCTTTAAATTAAAGAAAAGCTTATAAGCAAAGCAGGCACTATACTGTAACTGGCTTTCAAGTGGATTCCTATCTCTAGCCTAGCTTCCTCTTGCAGGGGTGGGTGGAATTCTTTAAAGTATGAAATAAATATTGTGTGTCTCTTTTTTAACACTGCATGATTCATATATTTTGCTTTGCCATGTTCTCTCTCTCAAACACACAGTTGCTGCACTTTACAATGTGAGTATTTGGTTTCATTAAAATAAGCCAGAACACAATACAGTGCATGTCACACTCTGCAAAGGACAGTAGCATGGACAGGACACAACTTCTAAAGGATGCATGCTTCTGCAACGATTTGCACTCAAAGCTGCCCAAACCATATAAAAAAGGTCTAAAGCATCCTGGAGAGTGGGACCTGCGAAGGACCTTTGCCCTGAACAAATGCTACGTAACAAAACAGAATGAAAGAATTGTTGAGTTGGAAGGGACCACAAGAGTCATCTAGTCCAACCCTCTGCAATGCAAGAATCTTTTCCCCAAAGTGGGGCTTGAAAGCCACAACCCTGAGATTAAGAATCTCATGCTCTACCGACTGAGCTATCCCAAGCTCAGCCCATACCAAGAGCCACAGGCACCCTCCTGCTAAATACCAAATGTTGGAGAGTACTAAGGAAAGAGCTTCTGTCCTCATTCGCTGCTTGTGAGCCTCCTAAAGGCATCTGATGGAAAGCAGAAAGCTGGTATAGATGATCCACTGATCTGATCCACTGGGATTCATCTTACGTTCTTGCAGTCGATTCAATATGAGGGAGTTTCACATGTTAAAACTTGTTGTTGTTGTTGTTGTTGTTGTTGTTGTCGTTTAGTCGTGTCCGACTCTTCGTGACCCCATGGACCAGAGCACGCCAGGCACTCCTGTCTTCTACTGCCTCCCACAGTTTGGTCAAACTCATGTTAGTAGCTTCGAGAACACTGTCCAACCACCTCGTCCTCTGTCCTTGGGCCCTCATTCTTTCCCAACATCAGGGTCTTTTCCAGGGAATCTTCTCTTCTCATGAGGTGTCCAAAGTATTGGATCAGGATCTGTCCTTCCAGTGAGCACTCAGGGCTGATTTCCTGATTTCCTTAAGAATGTTCAAACTATGGCTGCCTATGCACCGTGTCAAAAGCAGCGGTGCACTTCTGTGTTTCGTTCTGCTCTAAGTTTTGCTGGTTTGCACCATTTCCAAGCCTGGCGCTCTCGGAAGCAAGCCATTTGCACAGGAAGCATAGCTTCTGCCTTGCCCGGGGCCTGACGGAGCTGGCCCTGAACGGAGGAGTTTCTCAGGCAGGGCCAACAGATACGCAAGCCCGATAAATCAAGATGTTGATTTATGCTTTGCTCTCTGGAGTCAACATGTAGAACTCGTTTGACAAGTCAAAGGATAGCACAGCCACCTGCGGCAACACCGAGGCTTCGACGCCAACTGTGCTTTAGCCGCGTGAATTGGTGTTTCGCTAAAAACCCTGGTTCTTTCCAGTCTCTCTCTCTGTCTGTCTCTCTCTCTGTCTCTATCTTTCTCTACCCTGCAGGAAAAAAATGACTGCCCAGCACCTGGCCTGACGAAAATTAGATAAATTATGTATGTCGCGATGACATGCGCCGATAAAAGGAGTGGTGCGCAGAACTAGGAGTTACCATCATGCACGGTTCACCAGGAGTGAAAGAATGACACTTAATAGCAAGCACAGCCCGTGGAGCAGAATAAATCTAGCATGGCAGGGCTAATAATAGCACATTGCAAATTTACTATACACTTCTGTTAACTGTTTGTTAGGGGAACAGAGCCCAGGGCTCGTAGAAATTCATCCTGTTCGTTAGGAATAGTGATGTGGGTTTTATTGTGGGGCGAGGGGACCCTACGCAAATCAGGTGAGGGTGATTTGCATAAGGTAACTTGCACCAGGGATCTGTATGTTTACAGCAGGATATTTTTTTTCTGATGTCCTAGCGCAGGGCTGAGCAACCTCTCTCAGCCGGAGGGTTGCATCCCCTCACTTTATGGTGACGGCACTCCCGGGGGGGGGGGGGGGGCAGGGCAACAGGGAGGAAGGCCTTCAGACTCCAGGAGTCTGAGGTTCTCTATCGCTGTGCTAGAGAGTGATCTAATTTAGCACGCTTATTTTATTTGCATACAGTAAACAGAGCTAAAAACAGCAAAACTGCGCAGCTTGCCTAATCATGTATTTGCAATTGCCATTTGTTCATTGCTACTAATGAGCTGATGAAAGGGTGGGGGGAGGAATTCAATGGGGGGGGGGAGAAAGAACTGGGGGGAAAATCCACCCCAAACCACAGATTCTTGTTGGTGTTTAGTCGTGCCCGACTCTTCGTGACCCTATGGACCAGAGCACGCCAGGCACTCTTGTCTTCCACTGCCTCCCGCAGTTTGGCCAAACTCATGCTGGTAGCTTGGAGAACACTGTCCAACCATCTCGTCCTCTGCCGTCCCCTTCTCAGGGCTGATTTCCTTACCAATGGATAGGTTTGAAAACCCAAAACAAACCATCTCAGCATAGCATCTTCTAAAAATTACATACTTTTTAAAAAAAAAGAAATAACTTGGTGGCTTTTGTCAGTTCCCTTGGAAATGGAAAATATGCAACACATAACCGCAGTCACCATCTCACAACCAAGGACTGCAGTATTCGAAATTCCCCAGTCACTAGGCGTGTTTTGCTACTGGTGTGGGTCCAACTATGAACATGTGGAGATATTTGGGTGCCAGGTGGTGACTGACATCTCCCTCTGGCTGGCCCTTCCAGCTTTCTTAAGAAGGTAAGCAGAAGAGCTTATTTATTGCATTCATATCCCACCCACCCCTCCAAGAAGTCCATGATTCATTCCTCTCCTCAGTTAACCCCTACAACGACCCTGTGAGGTAGGTTTAGAGGCCCAACGTCACCCAGTGAGCTTCCTGACTGAGTGGAGATTTGAACCCTGATCTCCCAGGTCCTGGTCCAACACTCTAACCACTATAGCACCTGGTGAGTTTCCTAGCATACATAGAATCATAGAATCATAGAGTTGGAAGAGACCACAAGGGTCATCGAGTCCAACCCCCTGCCAAGCTGGAAACACCATCAGAGCACTCCTGACATACTTCTGCTATGGGGCAGCTATATAAATTATAAAGTAAGTAAATAAATACGGGGAAAGCAAAATGTCACTTAGAGAAGGAACTGAACAATTTAGGGGAAACTTCAACAGCAGTATTCAAACCAGGACTATTGTTAGGCAACAGACACTCGTGTGTGTCTGTATGCTAGTTGACGGTCTTAAGAAACATGGTTTTCCCCTCCATGACAAACTAAGGACTGGGATAACTGGATATTTCTGGGAGAGAACTGAATTTGGGGATGCCACGAGAAGCATACGCTGCGTTGAGCTATTTCCATTGCATTTTTTCTTTATTTACAAACAGTCAAAAGTCTGTAAATTTTGATAACAAACCCAATTTGCAATGGGGGTTGAATAATTTCGATTGCAACTGTAATATATCACTTGACTGCAGTAAAATACTTAAGGGGTTTACAAGAAATATTTAAAAATTATCAATGGAAACAGTTGAAATAATTAAAGAAACATTTTAAACAATTAGCAGTACAGTGGTACCTCAGGTTACATACGCTTCAGGTTACAGACTAACCCAGAAATAGTGCTTCAGGTTAAGAACTTTGCTTCAGGATGAGAACAGAAATCGTGCTCCGGCGGCAGCGGGAAGCCCCATTAGCTAAAGTACTTCAGGTTACGAACAGTTTCAGGTTAAGTACGAACCTCCGGAACGAATTAAGTACTTAACCTGAGGTACCACTGTAAAATAAATTAAAGCATTGTGTGTCTGGAGAGGCTTGCCTAAGCAAAAAATATGCCCCAAAGAGTGCTGTGAGAGAGCCTGCCATATGTCAATAGGCAAGGAGTTATAAAGTGCAATGCCACCACACTAGAAGGCAGGTTCTTACAACTGCAGAAGGAGCATTGTGTAACACCACCAGCTGCAATTGTAGAGCGAGGGAGGTTCTTCTCAGCTGCTTCCACAGCAAGCTGCAAGTGCTGAATTCGGTCTCTGAGTGTGCAGACGGGTGTCTGTGCTGGGTTCACATTTCTGAGCATCGCTTCCTGAATGCTCACGACACCACAGTGACTCTTGCGGCTAGTCAGAAAGCCTGCTGGAGCTGGAGCGAAAACTCAGCTGAGAGAAGCACCAACAACACAAAGCTGCAATTTAACTAATCACTACTGAACATTTATGGGTGGCTCACAGGCTCTGGAGCTATAAATAATATTGCAGAGCCGTCGCGAGCATAGCTGTCGGGGGCTGCTTTGAATAGCCTTGTCTTAAACGATGAAAATGAATTTGTCCTTTACTTTGTCAGAATCTATCAAACGGGCAGACACGATGATTGCTGCCTCTGCCCTTTGAAGTGAACCATTAGAGAGTCTATCTTGTTAAAGGTGACCCACAGAAGCTGGGTGGAAAACTCCAGCAGCTTTCGAACCGCACTGTGCCCTAACTAGCAGGGACAACACACACACACACACACACAGTGTTTGGAAGACAAGGCAGTCAAATGTATTAGTGTTAGGATTAACGGTCAATGCATGATATTCCTTTGTTGTTGTTGTTGTTTAGACGGCCACCCAACCTCTACTTAAAAACCTCCAAGGTAGGAGAATCCACAACCTCCAGAGGGAGACAGTTCCACTGTCCAACAGCTCTTACCATCAGAAAGTTCTAGTGTTATTTTATTATTGTTGTTTAGTCATTTAGTCATGTCCGACTCTTCGTGACCCCATGGATCAGAGCACGCCAGGCACTCCTGTCTTCCACTGCCTCCTGCAGTTTGGTCAAACTCATGCTGGTAGCTTCGAGAACACTGTCCAACCATCTCGTCCTCTGTCATCCCCTTCTCCTTGTGCCCTCCATCTTTCCCAACATCAGGGTCTTTTCCAGGGAGTCTTCTCTTCTCATGAGGTGGCCAAAGTATTGGAGTCTCAGCTTCAGATGATATTCCTTTACTTTGAGTCAAACCGATGATCTCTCTAGCACGGTAATATCTACACTAGAGGGAGTTAATGATTTTCCTTTCAGATGCTGCCGAACTACAGCTCCCATCATCCCAAACCATTTGCCATGCTGGTTGGGGCTGATGGTAGTTGAAGTCCAACACTTTTTGGCGGGTCCCAGATTGGCTAAATTGACTCCACCATCTTAAGCACAGATCTTGCTCAGCCTTCCTACCTGGGTTCCTTTTACGTGGAGACGTTAGGCACCAAAATTACAAATTTCCGCATGCAATACAAATGCTGTACAGGCAACTCACAACCTGCGCTCGTTTAATGTGTGCGATCGCACAACACACGCAAGGCAGAGGGCTCAAAAGCTCATTCTGGCTCAGAAATTTCTAAGCTCTCAGGCTTGCTTGCTGGGCTCTGGCAAGCTAAAATGGGAACATCCAGAAAGGGAGGGATGGGGGCGACTCCAGAATCATTCTGGCAATACGTGATTTCAGCTTTACGCATAATTCCCAGACCCTACCCCCTGTGCAAATTGTGGGTCATCCTCACCACTGAACAATGCCCCGCTCCCCTTTCTTCTCTCACAGAGCCTACTGCCTCCCGTCATGGAAGCTTTCTGTTATGTATGGTTGCATCAGAACTTGGAAGTCACTCCCTCAATCAGTTGTGAACTTTGGCTCATGTACTTCTGAGATTTGGAAAATATATGGAATTCATGGTGACCTCAGGGGTTCTTAAATTCTGCCGCCTCTTCCTGAAACCCTTAATTCACCAACCATAACCACTAACTTTTAAGAACGCAGATTCCATAACGCATTGCAACTGTGAGCAAGTTATGTCCACGCAACACAACAAAATCCACAGCCAAGCACAGCTTTGAACAAGATGCAGTGAGAATATTAAACGAAGCAACCGGGAACAGTTGCTCAGAGGTGAACAATAGAATCGCACAAGGAAGTGGGTAGGTTTGTAGTCAATTAATTTTTCTGAGGAAATACGTTGCTTGGGAATATTAAACCCCCCAAAAAGGATTTGGGAATTGAATTCCTTTTGGGTTTCAGCACATCCACTCCAAGTTTTATCAAGTCTAAACTTCAGCATCCATTAACTGCTTGGGTGTAGGTGGAATCTTTGGCAACTAATCTGCACTTAGCAGGTCTGCTTTCTTTTCAAGATTTTATTCCACCTAGGATAGATAAATTCTCCAGCTGTGTGAGGCAGAACACCTAGTGAGATGCAAACAGTTTCTGGCAGAAAAGCTCCATTGACACTTACCACAACGGGGGAAGAGGTGGATTGAAAACTATAGTCTTTCATAAAGATCCAATAGAGGCTTATTGAGAGAGAGAGAGAGAGAGAGAGAGAGAGAGAGAAGCAGAAGTAGGTCATCATTTGACATACTAGAAAAGGATAAACCCTTTAAGCCTGAAGCCCTCCAAGACATTCAGTGCACTAATTATTGTCATTTTCCTTCCAAGGCTGAAGTCACTTCTGTTTTGTGGCATGGCAGTGCAGCAGCACAGAGCAAAGAGACCACCTCAATGGGTGCTTATGGTCAATAGTCATGACATCTCATTTATGCCATGTATCTTCTCCTATGACAGTAAAATCGCTCTGGAACAGTACAGTGTTATTGACAATCTTGAGTGGATCGGAGCAAGACAGACAGAATAGGAATGAGGCGTGAAAAACCTCCTAGGCGTGAGCATGATGGAGGCAGATTTGGTTGGGACCACGTAACTTAGCTCACCTGTAGCAACCACCTGACCAGAAGGTGGTGATGATAAGATCAAGAATGGTGTTGCATGCTCCAAATAATTCCAAGTCTCGGTTGCAAAGGAAGAAACTGGAATGCACTCTAAATGCAAATTCATTTGCAGCCAAAGCTTGAATTTGGCACTTTATAATTTGCATGACAAAAGGGGCTGGGGCCTACGCTGGTTCCACCTTCCGCTTTTCAACATCGCAATGTATCATTCTATTGCGATGTTTAGCTGGTGATGCATCACAGTGTTGAAAAGCTGGTATCTCCCAGCCCTTGCATCAACAGACATACAGTGGTACCTCGGGTTAAGTATTTAATTCGTTCCGAAGGTCCGTTCTTAACCTGAAACTGTTCTTAACCTGAAGCACCACTTTAGCTAATGGGGCCTCCTGCTGCTGCCGCGCCGCTGGAGCACGATTTCTGTTCTCATCCTGAAGCAAAGTTCTTAACCTGAGGTACTATTTCTGGATTAGCGGAGTCTGTAACCTGAAGCGTATGTAACCCGAGGTACCACTGTGTTGGGTATCGATGAAGGGAAGTAATAGTACCATTCTATTCTTCCTTGGTCAGACCAAACCTGAAATACTGTGTCCAGCTCTGAGGAGATTGACAAGCTGGAACATGGAGAAGAGAAAACTGAGTGGCGATATGACGGCCATCTTCAAAGATCTGAAGGGCTGTCATGAGGAGATGGAGCATTCTGCAGCTCTAGAGGGTAGGACACAACCAATGGGTTCAAATGGCAAGAAATGAGATTCCAACTAAATATTAGGGAGAACTTTCTGGTGGTAAGAGCTGTTTGACAACGGAACAGGCTCCCTCGGAAAGTGGTGGACTTCACTGGAGATTTTTAGCAGTGATTCCAGCAATGTAGGCGGCTGGACTTGGACGTACAGTTCTGGAGGCCCACAGATTCCCCACTACTGAACAATGGTAATAATGATTATTTAATTTCTGTACTGATTCATATACTAAAAATATCTCTGAGTGGTGTGCAAAAAAAACCCTGAAGCAACAACAAACGACTGGGTTAAGCGGAAGAAAACGGTGACATTTTACATTCTCATGCTAGCCTGTCAGTTGATGAGAACTTTTCTCCTATCATCAGTAGAAAAATAATAAGAAAAGATGAACGGGGCAAAAGGAAGGACATGAACGCCTCCAATTAAAGAAAGGTGTAAGTTTTACCAAATCCCTGTCAACTACTTCTATAAATTACAGTATAGCAGACTGCAAACCGGGAAGCCGACACCTTGTCTACTGAATCTATATTGTAAAGAGGGAGTTTGCACAAAGACATCTTTGGTTCAAGGTTCAGTGTACCTGCATTCAAAGGGATTAAGGCACTGAAAAACTCTCCAAATGTAATTGCTTCCTATTTCACTTATGAATGCTTCCATGGCCTCCCTGTCTGATTGTAAGAAAATAAGAAAAGACTTGCTTTTTTCGGTAAGTCCTTGCAACAATTTGCTATTATGCTTCCATTACAATAGCCAATACTGGATGCTTCCTAAAGAAGCATAGAGCCTCCATTATGTTCCCAACAATACAAAAGTAGACATAATACAGGAGGGGTTTTTTTTTTTCCAAAAAGGAAAAAAGAAAAAATAGCCTCAGCAGGAGGTCACTTTCCAAATCTATACCTAAAGGACGACAACTCTTGTACAGTACAAGTTATCTTCCATAGCAAAATGGCAGCTCTTATTCAATCTCCCTTTATTTGAAATAATGATCTCTTGCACACCCCGATTTGCTGAATGGAACTCTTGTCATCTCACGGCAAAGGTACCGCAAGGATCAACTCCACCTCTCCAACTGATTTGACAAAAGCCTGGATATAGTTGCAAATAAGCAGAGGAAAGGAAGCTTGCTGAGATAAAAAGGTAAAGGTACCCCTGCCCGTACGGGCCAGTCTTGACAGACTCTAGGGTTGTGCGCCCATCTCACTCAAGAGGCCGGGGGCCAGCGCTGTCCGGAGACACTTCCAGGTCATGTGGCCAGTGTGACATCGCTGCTCTGGCGAGCCAGAGCCGCACACGGAAACGCCGTTTACCTTCCCGCTAGTAAGCGGTCCCTATTTATCTACTTGCATTCGGGGGTGCTTTCGAACTGCTAGGCTGGCAGGCACTGGGACCGAACAGCGGGAGCGCACCCCGCCACGGGGATTCGAACCACCGACCTTTCGATCGGCAAGCCCTAGGCACTGAGGCTTTAACCCACAGCGCCACCCGCGTCCCTTCTTCCTTCTTAAACCCAGCAGGGAATGGGGCTGAACTTATGCATTCAAACACATGAAACGGAGCCCAAACAACTCCCCTCCACTGCAAAATAAAGAAAAGCTGCTCATTTTAGAGCAGGAAAAGTATACTGAGGAGGCCTGCTTGAAGCCCTGACCACAGCTTCTCCACTTAAAATGTGGCAGAACGCACCCTAAGGCAAGAACAGGCAACAGGATGCAGTCTAGATGTTGTTGGACTACAACTCCCATCATCCCTGGCCACTGGCCATGCTGGCTGGGACTGATGGGAGCTGGAGTCCACAACACCTCAAAGGCACCATGTTTGTTCCCCTAGAGCAGGCTTCCTCAATTTCAGCCCTCCAGATGTTTTTGGCCTACAACTCCCATGAGCCCTAGCTAGCAGGACCCGTGGTCAGGGATGATGGGA
Source organism: Podarcis tiliguerta (assembly GCF_965153285.1). Classification (NCBI taxonomy): domain Eukaryota; kingdom Metazoa; phylum Chordata; class Lepidosauria; order Squamata; family Lacertidae; genus Podarcis; species Podarcis tiliguerta. Next base: position 15,310,945 of record NC_139537.1, on the reverse strand, counting down.
ATTGTAGTCTCAAAACATCTGGAGGGCCGAGGTTGAGCAAGCCTGCCCTAGAGCAATTGCTCGGGGAGTTACAAGCTTCCCCCCCCCCCCAAATTCTAGCTCAGCAATTTGTACACAGGCAGACCTCAGACCTCAAGGCAAGGGGGGGGGGAAGGGAGGTTCTTGTGGATATGGCATTCAACCTGGGGTTGGAGTGATATTTCCGAAAGCAGCAAGCTACAGAGTGGAGCACTGGCTTCCCTGCTTTTAGGCCAGATTTAAAATCACTGTGACGGAATTTGAGTTGTCTTTCTTTGCTGGTGGCACACCCTAGGAACCTCGCTTCAGGGGAAGAATGTAGAAAGAGCGACACATGTTAGGTACTTAGACCCACTGAGCCTGCTGCCTGCACAAGATTGATTTCCTGTATTTATGCATCCTTGCATGACAAATAGTTCCTGATACAGAAGCTGGCAGAAATGTGAATGACCCCAGTTAGACTACGCTTGCCGATGTCTCATCTTTATTACGGAGGCAAGAGTCACTTACCGAGGGCTGATTTTTTTTTTTAAATAAAAGGAAGCTTACCTTCAGGTATGCTCTGCGTAAGTTCAGTTTAAAGTTCTGTGTCCTGTCCTCTAATCAGCTGAGCAAAAGACAGCAGCAGAAGCAACAAATACATATCTAGCTAGGAGCCAGGTAAAAATGATTGTTGAACTTCATTTCACTTTAGCATCATTCTCTAGGCCAGCATTCTCTAACATTTATTATTATTATTATTATTATTATTATTATTATTCTACCCCGCCAATCTGGCTGGGTTTCCCCAGCCACTCTGGAAGGCTTCCAACAGAAGGTTAAAAATACATTAAAACATCAGTCATTAAAAACTTCCCTAAACAGGGCTGCCTTCAGATGTCTTCTAAATGTCATATAGATGTTTATTTCTTTGATATCTGATGGGAGGGCTTTCCACAGGGCAGGTGCCACCACCGAGAAGGCCTTCCTGGTTCCCTGTAACTTCGCTTCTTGCAGTGACGAAACTAGCAGAAGGCCCTCGGCGTTGGACCTCAGTGTCTGCGCGGAATGATGGAGGTGAAGATGCTCCTTCAGATATACTGGGACGAGGCCGTTTAGGCCTTTAAAGGTCTTTGAATTGTGCTCAGAAACGTATCACCAAAATGCTCTGTGCTCCCCCCAGCCATCATTTCTCCTGTGGTTTACTAGCCACTCAATAACAAGAATTATCTGCAGTATCTGAATAAAATATTAGCTAGAGCTCATGGAATATATCGTCCCAAGTTGTCTCATAGCTCTTTCTGCAGCATTATTATTTTAAGTTCCAGAATGGGGTACATTTATGAACCGGGACCTTTGCACTTCGAACAGGAAGTTGAGCTGCAGGCTGCTCAACTTGCAGGCTGAATGGTCAGTTTGCCGCCTGATTGCAAAATAAGGGGGAAGAGAGTTTACAAAAGGGCTGTCTGGTTTTTTACAACCATCAATAGCAATTCCATTGGCATCTGAACTACATCATTGCTGTGAATCACCCTGAGATCTTTGAATTAAGGGTGGCATACTACTACTACTACTACTACTACTACTACTACAACTATGGTCCACATGTGAGATGGATTCATAAAGGCTTTGTTAAAAATAGAACTGAATACAAACTGCATATTCTGCCTGCTACCCCATAGCATGGCAAGAATCTGATCTTGAGGTGCTTTTCGATGCATGCCTTGTGTGTGGGTGTGCATGATGGAAATGAAAAGCTTTTACTCCTAATGTAGAATAATAAGCTGACTAAATTAATTCAAAAAATTGCTATCAACCCCCTTCTGGCTTTCTAATTCCAGCAAAACTACATGCATTAATCAGATGCACACAGACTACATTTCTAATCTTTTATTTTTAAACGTATTGGCTACATCTGAGTTCATATGAGCTCAAGGTGTGAAGCTAATATCTTTTTGCTGAACTGTATCTAAAACAAAATTTACCTCGTGTGCCCCTGTTGTTATAAGGCTGCATATTTTGCTTTCAAGAAGAAAGAAAACAGGTGATTTTACATTCTGTGTGGGGGGGGGGGGAATCCCCTTGCTAATTTCACCTCTGCTGCCCAGGCATCTATCTCAATCACCAAACTGAAGCCAAACTTTGTGAGAACTGAAAAAAAGTTAAAGCCAAACTGAGTTCCCATCACATGCTTTCTAAATGGAGGAACTGGCCCTCGTACTTTGTCAATGGAGCCAACAGAATCATGTAGCATCATTGGTGGCGATATTCTGGCCCCATTTAGAAAGAGTGCGGTCCGTGTCGCACTTTGAAGTTGCCCAATGTGACTCTCACCACAAATTCCTGAGTACCACCTTCATGTAAAAGCCAAATAACTTCCTCTCCCTCCATCCATCCAGAATGGCAATGATTTCTACCCAAGGGGTGATGGTGTGTGTGCATTTACACCTGTGTGTGAGCAGCCTTGTGAACTGGCCTGCTGGCATTGAACGCTAACACCAGGACACAAAGGCCCTTACTGTCATCGCTCCTGCCCTGATCAAGACTTTGGCACAAAGAGGAAGAAACCAGATGGACCAGTAAGAGCAGGGGTGGCAAGCGGTGGGCATCTTGAGCCTTGTCCCTGAGCTGAACCTTGGTAACTAGAGGCACCTTGATCATGAGACTCTGGAATTAGGGCACACCCCAGACAACACTGTTATGTGCTGGTGGCAGCTTGCCCCCACAAGCCACGTAGCTGCCATGTTCTACACCAGTGGTTCTCAACCTGTGGGTCCCCAGATGTTGTTGGACTACAACTCCCATCATCCCTGAGCTCTGGCCTTGCTAGCTAGGGGTGATGGGAGTTGTAGTCCAACAACATCTGGGGACCCACAGGTTGAGAAAGGCTGTTCTACACTAACTGCAGCCTCTGGTTGAACCCAAAGGGAAGCCCCACACAGAAGGCACTGCAGTAATCCCTGGACAGCTGTGGCTAAGCTCTTCTGATCCAGGAACAGCTGTAGCCATCTTACCACTCAAAATTGGTAAAAGGCACTTGTGACCACTGAGATCATCTGCTCCTCCAGTGACTCCAGCTGGAGGAAGAACTTTCTGACAGCAAGAGCTGTTCAGCAGTGGAACAGTCTCCCTCTGGGGGTTGTGGACTTTCCTTCCTTGGAAGTTTAAAAGCAGAGGTTGGCTGGCCATCTGTCATGGATGCTTTAGTTGAGATTCCTTCACTGCAGGGGCTGGGCATGATGACTCTTGGGTGTCAGGAGTGTGTGCAGGAACCAGGCCCTGTGACCAATAGGACTCTGCAAGACTGGGGCATTCCCAAGTTTGTTCTCACACAGGTGAGGCCGATTGGTAACTCACTGCACCTGGTGACAAGAGCCGGGAAGGGATATAAGGTCAGCATTTTCCCTTCGGCTCTTTGCCACAGCAATCGCTGCCTTGCTGCATTTGATTCCTTGCTTCTTGATCCTTGGACCCTTGACTTTGTGACTCCTTGCTTCCTGACCCTCGGACCCTTGGCTTCTGGACTCCTGGCTCTGACCCTCGGACTCTTGGCTTTCTGACTCCTGACTTCTGGACTCCCGTTCCTGCTCCTACCCTGCCATCTTGCCCCCGGTCCCGATGTCCCCAGCCGGGACTTCGGTCACCTGTGAACCGGACTGTGACACTGGGGTCTCTTCCAACTCTATGATTCTACGAATCTATGGCGGGTCTTCTAGTTGCAGCTAAACTACCATTATCCTTGAGTACTGGTCATGCTGGTTGGACCTGATGGGAGCTGGAGCCCAAGAACATTGGAAGGGCCACAGGCCCTGATCTGCAGCGTTTGCTCCAAATACAACTCTCACAACAGGAGCAGCTAATGGTAATAATCAAACCTTCCCTCAACGTGTGCTATTTCACGCACATCTCCTCAGAAACCGAAATCATTCTAGCAAAAGCACTCCAGTTGTTTCTTCTACGTTTTCTGTGATATCAAGAGAATAGCACTCTCCCACTCACCTCGCCCTCTAGCTATGCTTTACTGCTCTGCTTGGCAGGATGGCAGAAGAATAAGCACGCAGACGGATCCCGTGTACCTTCCCCCCCCCCAAGGTAGCGGAATAATAAGAGTGCAGATGCATGCTATATGTATCTACTTTCCCACATGAAATTGCTTGTTGCTTTCTTGCCTGAGGAGTAGTTCAGAAGCCTCGGGCGAAGCTGTCTGCTAAATTTGCACATTCCTTTCTCTTTTAAAGGAGCTGTCTCAATGAGAACTTCAACCGGTTAACCCCTCAGCCTTGGCTTTCAAATGCCCTTTGGACATTTTCTCCAGCTGCTGGGGAGCTGGTTATCTATGAGTGGCTCCCCACACGTCTGGGAGAACATCGAAACAGCCCTGCCAAATGGGTGCAAAAGCGGATCTGCAAAAAAGCGGCAGCTTCTTGAACTGATTCAGGTTTTTTAAAAAGCCCACCAACAAACCATTGAGTCATTTAAGCATTTCCATGTATGAAATGCCTTCCTCAGAGAGGGCCTTACCAATAAAAGATGGCAACCTTTTTTTTTGTTTGCCTGAGTTTATTAATGTGCAGTGGTTTTATTATTTATTATAGGGGTTGGCAACCTCAGTCCCAGGGCTAAATGGGGCCTGCCAAGCATCTCAATCTCCAGGGCACACCCCTGTTTTGCAGAAGTGTTGACCTCTGATCAGAAGTGTTGACATCTGATGATGTCTCTTGCTTGCCTGTACGGAGATTTGGGGGGGGGGTGTAGAAACTAGTGTACTGCATAAAGATTGGGATGTGGGTGGGGCTGTGGTCTAAACCACTGAGCCTCTTGGGCTTGCCCATCGGAAGGTTGGCGGTTCGAATCCCGGAGTGAGCTCCCGTTGCTCTGTCCCAGCTTCTGCCAACCTAACAGATTGAAAGCACACCAGTGCAAGTAGATAAATAGGTACTGCTGTGGCGGGAAGGTAAACGGCGTTTCCGTGCTCTCTGGCTTCTGTTACAGTGTCCCATTGCACCAGTAGCTGTTTAGTCATGCTGGCCAAATGACCTGGAAAGCTGTCTGTGGACAAACGCCGGCTCCCTCGGCCTGAAAGCGAGATGAGCGCTGCAACCCCATAGTCGCCTTTGATTGGACTTAACAGTCCAGCGGTCCTTTACCTTGTTTTACCTTACTGTATAAAGATTAAATTTACATTTGTTTCTCCACCCACTTTTGTCTCTGGCCACACCCACCTGCCCATGCACCCTGTCCAGGCAGCCTGCTCAGAAGGCAATACAGCCATTGGGCTGACAAAGGTTCACCACCCATGCTTTATGAAAGTGTGGGGCCATCAGCTCAGCCGACCTATTCCTTCCCATTTCTGCTCCTTTGCAGACTCAGCTTCCCCCTTCATAAAGGGCTGCAGAAACCTCTGACGATGGGGTACTTTTAACAGGAGGGTAAGAAGGCTTTAAAAAGCACACACTCCCATTTTGCCTAAGGGCAAGTAATGGCGCCAAGCAACCTTACCTTCCTCACTTTAACCTGCCCTAAATCTGATCCTGTTTTTTCCAAGGACCTTGGGACATTCTGATCAGTTATCAGCATTAATGGAAATGAGGCACTTGCCCTTTTTAAAGCTTGCCTCAGAGACATATTCCCCCCAATATCTGCTGAAGGAAATATTTCGCTGGTGACTTCCACCTGACGCAGCACCTTCTGTGTTTGTGGACTAAGGGTTGTCGTAGGGGAGAGGAACAACCTACCTATGAGGATGGCAAGAACTGGGGGGGGGGGGGTTTTACACTTAATTCATTTTCATAAATACTTATGCACAGCCGAATACTCAACTTGTTTGGATATAGAATCATAGAATTGGAAGGGATTCTGGACGTCACCTCCTTGGACATTTGGGGCAGATAAGACCAGAGTGGACAATGTCTTTGAAAAGGGAATACACAATACAAGGATTTCTTCCAAGGTGTTTTATACATACGAACTCCATAACTAACCACATTATTGCTTTATGTTATCACTATGCTGTTATTATTTTCCCCATGATGTTCGGAACAACGTCCGGATGGGATACTTTAACAGTTGTTTAAACTTACATTTGGCTCAAGTTGCCTGCAGGTAGCATTTTTACCATGTCAAAGAAAGTAGGATCAAATATTGGCGCACACACACACACACACACACACACACAGAACCCAGATCAATGTAACAGAATGCAACTCTAGTTAGCAACGTGGTGCTTCCATGTGGCATGGAAAATCTCTACACAACTTGAATGAATCATGAGGGCCAGAGCTACATGTTCTGGAAGCCATGTGGAAGAGCCACCTCCACCGTATGGAGGGCAATTCATGGATCAGCCCTCCAAACTAGGGGATGGGTGAAGAAAATAAAACATGCAATCGGAAGAGCATGTACCCTTCAAAATTCAACTCCTCTGAATTTTGCAGCACGGTTCTCCAGCCGAAACATGTGTGGAGGTTCACATAAAGCAGAATGCTCTGATGGAATAACTTTCAAATGTGCATTATATTAGGGGAAGTGACGGGCAAAGATGTGTACATGGAACAAAACCGCAGGCAAAAAGGTGTATATATTAGGAGAAATGTGCAATAAAATTCCGACAGCCTTTATGTGAGCACTTTGCAAACACTTTGCCAGCAGAGAAATGTGACGTCTAAGGCCTCTGATTTCTGCTTCTGATTTTAGTAGGGGGTTACTTTTGAGCACATATGATTAGCATCTAATGCAAAAGAACCTCTACAAACCCCAACCCATGCACACAAACTCTCTCTTATACAGATATTCAGTATCCAAGCACCTCCTAATAATATATTCTGGTAGACTCTGATGCCTTAGGCTACTTCAGATCCTGGTTCCCTCCCCTTTTCTTCAAGCAGCGGAATAACAGAGCTGATAAGATTCTTTTTCAATTTCACTTCTATCCAGAGGGTTGTAAAAAGCAGAAGAGAGAGAAAAGAACAGTCTCAGTGAGAAGCCCCATTTAATTTCTGTTCTTGTCCAACATGGGAGCTGTCCTTATGGGCAGCAAAAAGAAGGGGGAGGGGGAGCACTTAAAATGTAGATAGGCGGAATGGCATTACAGTCTCTGTTTACATCCAGCATCTGTTCACAACCACAACAACAGTAAACAACTAAGAAATCCTCTGGTTTAAAGGCTCAATAAAAACTGTACTTTTTGCACATATTGATTGCTTTTATGTACCAAGGATGGAAACGTACCAAGTTGATGGAAATAATAAGGTCTTGGCTTTATATGGCTGCTGCTGTTGCTGTTTCTACTTTATATTATTACCAGCATTACCGTTTCCTGCATAACCTGCTGCTTATAAGGTGTGATCAAGTGCAAGAAAATACAGGTGAAACTCAAAAAATTACGCCATAATCATCACAGTTATGACAAATAAAGGCTTGACATATCTCGCTTTGCATGTAATGAGTCTATCTCATATATTAGTTTCAGCTTTTAAGTTGAATTACCAAAATAAATGAACTTTTCCACAATATTCTAATTTTTCAAGTTTCACCTGTATGGGGAACTAAATAACGAATGACAAACCCATCTGTTGAGGACCACAGCCTTTCCCATCACTAATTCCTGGAGAACCACATATAACCCAAGGCTAACTTTGTTAATATACTTACCCTGGATGATAAAACCATTATTGTTTACTATAATAATATTCAGCACACCTGTGTATTCACACTTTTTTTCAGCCATCAATCATTAGCCCAGTTTGCCCACCGTAATTTGACTACTGTACACGCAAGCGACCCCCTGCTTGACGGGGATTTTAAAATAGATTTCCTACCCAAAATCTGAGGTGAATTTAGAGGGTCAGAGGATGTTCCTAAACCAAAATGTTCCATTTAGGAAGCAGCCACAGAATTTTAATAATATCTGCTCGTATGGAGGTTTTGGTAAAACACAACTTTTTTAAAAAATGCAAATATATTTGTATCTTAATTATTTAGCTGATTAAAACACACATGACTAATGAAGTTTTAATGGATCAATTGCTTGACAGCTCTAATTAGCCTGCTAAAAATCAGGTCTGCTTGTTTGTGTTTTCGGTGCAGCTATAATTAGACATGGCAATGCAAAGTTTCTGCGACTGTTCAGTCTTTGGTACTTTATTTCACATGAAGGTGGTTGCGAAACAAATGATGCCCAATGACTCAAATAAGTGAGCTAAGCCACACAAGACAGACTGGATCAGGGGTCAGCAACCTTTTTCAGCTGTGGGCCGGTCCACTGTCCCTCAGACCATGTGGTGGGCCGGACTATATTTTTTTTCAGGGGGGGGGGGACGACGACGACGAATGAATTCCTATGCTCCTATGCCCCACAAAAATAACCCAGAGATGCATTTTAAACAAAAGGACACATTCTACTCATGAAAAACATGCTGATTCCCGGACCATCTGCGGGCCGGATTGAGAAGGCGATTGGGCCGCATCTGGCCCCCGGGCCTTAGGTTGCCTACCCCAGACTAAATAATAGAAACATTTACACCACAGTCCTGTGTGGTGACTGTTACCATTAGTTACCATTCACTAAGTCAGAGGTTGGCAGCCTAAGGCCCATGGGCTGCTTCCAGCCCATGAGCTTCCTGGAACTGGCACATGACCGTTCTGTGGATCAGCGTGGGGGTTCTGTGCTTTTTTTCTTTCACGGCGCCATTTTTTTTCTTGACACGGAGACCGACTTCCAGGTCAGAAGAGCGCCGGAAATAGCTTGAGTGCATGCACAGGCACGCAAACTCCAGCCCACCGAGAGGTCTGCCGGGGAGTGGACTGGACCAAACTGGCCTCAAAAAACTTCACCGATCCCTGCACTCAAGTTCTGCTTCAGAACTCTTGATTTGGGATGTTGTCTGAGACCTTCAGAAAGCAAAATCATCTAACAGGAGCTGTGATGGAGGAGACATCATCCTCTACCCTAGATCTGCACCTCCTCCTAAACCAATGCCAGTGGATATCACAGAATCATAATCTCATAGAATAGTACAGTGGTACCTCGGGTTAAGTACTTAATTCGTTCAGGAAGTCCATACTTAACCTGAAACTGTTCTTAACCTGAAACACCACTTTAGCTAATGGGGCCTCCTGCTGCTGCTGCTGCCGCCGCGCTGCCAAAGCACAATTTCTGTTCTCATTCTGAAGCAAGGTTCTGAACCTGAAGCACTATTTCTGGGTTAGCGGAGTCTGTAACCTGAAGCATATGTAACCTGAAGCTTATGTAACCCGAGGTACCACTGTAGAGTTAAAAGGGACCCCGAGTGCCATCTAGTCCACCCCCTGCAATACAGGAATCTCAAATAAAGCAACCATGCTCGAAAACCTCCAATGAAGGCTCTTCTCGCCCGGAGCTGTCGTCAAAGATATTATGACTTCAGGTACTTGCTCCCAAGCACATTCTTTTGCACCAGAGAGATTCATTTCTATGGCCAAGGTGCCTTCAAATGCTTTGAAACGAGGGCTGGAGGCAGGTTTGCAAAATGTATAACGAATGCATAACAAATTGAGACGGAGTGTGCATGACCCTGTTCAGGTGAAACATCTGAGGAATTCTGAGGAGGCTACCAAAATCCCTTTGCCGGGGAGGGTGTAACTCTGTACATCTGTTGGCCGTCAACTGGATTTCGCCTAAAACAAAACCTCAAGCAAGTTTCATAGGAATTTAGGAAGGGGTGGGGGAGTCGAAAGAGCTTCAGCTAAACAACCAAAATGCCTCAGAGCGATTTCACGTGCACCTAGATGCAGAGGAAAATAAAAACACACATTCCAACCTTTCGGTGGATACACAGATGTCTCCAGTCCAATGTAGAGGTTGCAAATGTGAGGAACGTAAGCAACAATTCTAAATGTGACATTATTGCCTGCTGCACAATGCTATAGGATGGCATGGCATTAATGCAGGAGGGCACTGTAATAATAATAATAATAATAATAATAATAATAATAATAATGCCCAGACACTCTGGGTAGCTTCCAGCAAGAGATTAAAAATACATTAAAAATTAAAAATACACCCCACCCCCATTTTTATATTTACAAGAGGTGTCTATCCCCCTTGTATTTCCTAACGAGCAGCTCTTGAAAGTTGGAAGACTTTCTCGAGTGCCCTATGATGGCACAGCATGAAGGAATTCCAGAAGAACGAAGAGAAAGAAACTACCCATCTTATGGGAATTCTGGTAATGAGCCATCCAAGAAGTTTCCTGAAAGAGGAAATCTGGACAAATTCCGCCTAAACATTAGGAAGAACTTCCTGACAGTTAGAGCTGTTCGACAGTGGAATTTGCTGCCAAGGAGTGTGGTGGAGTCTCCTTCTTTGGAGGTCTTTAAGCAGAGGCTTGACAACCATATGTCAGGAGTGCTCTGATGGTGTTTCCTGCTTGGCAGGGGGTTGGACTCGATGGCCCTTGTGGTCTCTTCCAACTCTATGATTCTATGATTCTAATATCTGCCCCCACTCCCATTCCAATTACAAGGGGAGATTGGCGACATAGCATCCAAATTAAAAGATCAAATATGTTGAAATCTAGACAGGGTTAACACTGCTAACATATGAACTTCCCTAGATATGACGTGAAAGAGTTTCAAATCTGGCAAAAGTTATATCATAAAAGTAAATAAAATGTTTTATCCACTGGCTGATTACTTACCATTGAACCAACCAATATTCGATACACCAATCACGAACCAATTTGGATTAAGTGATCATTGATACAACTTTGTTCTTAATTGGATTTTAGATGCCGATACGAAAATAATCCCTATTTTTGTTCTCTCAGGCCTTTTGTGAATTCTTAACGTTCCTGTAACATCTGTCCCATGTTATCAACATCTCTCTCTCTTTCTCTCTCTCCTGTACTATTTTCAGACCCTTTCAAAGTATAACTGATATTTTAAACCTCATTTGTTTAAAAATTGCAAATGAGATTGAGGTCATTGGACAAAGGACGGTTTGAAAATCTTCTAAATAAAATAATAAATTCTGGACTGGACTGCAGAACTATAGGGAGCATTGTGTGTCATGCTTTACTCAAAGTGAAGTCCGAAAGCATTCTTGTGATAAGTAATTTAACAAGTTGCAAAAACACACTGGGTGAAATATTGAGCTCTACCCAGACCCATTGAAATCAATGGATTTAAATGTCCACCCACAGCTTAGAGAAATTTTAAAAAAATATTTGGGATTAACTGTTGTTTTAGGAATTGCAAATTAAACAATATGTCTTTGTTTTTGAACAAGCAGTTAGAGTTATTTGAAGAGCGTGATTTCTGCCGATTCTAATACGGACTGGCCCAATTCACACCTCCTGGACTAATTTGTGGATCAGGCTGTAATTATACTTCAGATTTCACGCTTTTCCAAACAGTGTGATATACTTCTTGGCTTGAAAGAACTAACAAAATGTGCCAATGGATGTATTCTAGGATAAAAAAAATGTTTAAAAATGCAATGAGTCATTTGACCTTTAAAGCCCTTCATGGCCTAGGACCCTCGTACCTACGGGACCGCCTCTCCCGGTATGCCCCACGGAGAGCCTCAAGGTCCATAAACAGCAACACCCTAGTGGTCCCAGGCCCTAAGGAAGTTAGATTGGCTTCAACCAGAGCCAGGGCCTTTTCAACTCTGGCTCCAGGCTGGTGGAACGCTCTGCCTCATGAGACCAGGGCCCTGCAGGATCTGATTTCTTTCCGCAGGGCCTGTAAGACAGAGTTGTTCCACTTGGCCTTTGGCTTGGAGCCAATTTGATTCCCTCCCTCCCTCTCTTTTTTCTTTTCCTTCTCCTGCGATGAGGCTACATTTTGATATTTTAATGTTTCAATATTTTAATGTTGTATTTTAATTTTGTTTTTAAGTTGTAATCATTCAAATTGTTTTTATTATTGCTTGTAAGCCGCTCTGAGCCCGGCCTTAGCTGGGGAGGGCGGGGTATAAATAAAAATTATTATTATTATTATTATTATTATTATTATTATTATTATTATTATTATTATCATTATTTTGTTGAGATAAAGTATTATTTAATACTTCCCCTCCCCAAACACACACACATATTTAAATACTTTTTTAAAAAAAATGTATTTATTTTTTTAAACACAGATTAATGCAGAAATGGGATGTAACAGATTTATGAATGAACACATAAACTTTGACATGGATCAGACATCCTTAAAAAGCAGTGGGAGAATATAATTGTTGTTGTTGTTGTTGTTGTTGTTGTTGTTTATACCCTGCCCATCTGGCTTGGTTTCCCCAGCCACCCTGGGCGGCTTCCAACAAAATATTAAAATACAATAGACTATTAAACATTAAAAGCTTCCCTAAACTGGGAATATGATACAGAAAAAAACACAAGAGGAAAGGATCAGGAGGTGAACTATTAGGTAAGAAGAAAATGTGATTGAACCACTTCTTTCCTCTCATTATGAGTGAAATCTTACATGAGCGCAACGTGACAGAAGTCAACACAAGATCTAAACCAAAACCCAATTTCGCTCCACTGGTTTCACTTTCCCGGTGTATCATTAAAACACCTCACACACTCTTTCCATCTGCAATTTGCTTAATGTGAATATTATATGTCAAGAGTGCACTGAGTGACAGACTTTCAGAGGAGGGAAAATTCTTACTCATTTTATTAATGTGCATTACCGGTTCCCATCATTTTTATTTTTTTTTTAAGAAAACAAACCTTTTTTTCCACATAAAGGAAATTGAATATCTAAACGCAGGTTTTTTAATTTGAAGGGTTATTTCTAATTACATGCACAATTGCTAATCCATCTGTTTACCCCATGCTGTAAATTTCTGTGGTTATGCATGCTTGAATAACGATTAAAATTTTAAATATTGTAAGGAGTCAAGTTAACGTCTCAGGGTACAAGTCATGCAAAGTATTATATATAAAATAGAGGGGGGTGTTCCTCCTCTGGAAACAAAATTAAGCCTGGTGTATATTTTGCTCAGTTTGTTTACTGCAAGTATTTCCTAAACATGAAAAGTTCGAACACTATATACCTGACAAGGGTTTGAAAAGTGTGTGCATAGGCTTAGCAAGAACAAAAATGGGGTGTTCTCTCTCTCTCTCGTTCACCCCCCCTCAATCTTTCCAGCTCTCAATTTTTCCACAACACTCCTTGTGTATCTAAACTGTTGATTGACATCCCTCTGTCTTGGGAGACAATGGAGGAACACATCTTTGGGGGGGGGGGTGAGGTCAAGCTATTGGAAGGTTGCAGCAATCAAGCTGGAAACTGGGCAATTTAGTTCTGTGAAGAAGACCAGAGGCCTGTTAAGAGAGTCTCACCAAAGTACCATTTCCATAATTCCTTGAGGGAAGCTACAAAATAGGTATAAAAAACATCAATCTGGGTTTTCCCCAGATTGACGTTTGTTCCAAATGAGCTTTAAGGAGCAGATTTTCGCAGGAAAAGCTCTGGGGCAAAAGAAATGAAGGGAGCTTGGATTAAAGCTCATTAGCTTTAAGTCGCAGACCATGCCTAGAAAGAGCAGAGGGAAGCCAAGTGTGGATAAAGCCCAAGAGCTTCTGCCGGTCGCAGTAGACCAGGTTTCCTCAACTGCCGCCCTACAGACTACAACTCTTAATACCTCCCGCTAGCACCTTGATGGCAGAAAGTGAGGAGGAATTAAAGAACCTTTTAATGAGGGTGAAAGAGGAGAGTGCAAAATATGGTCTGAAGCTCAACATCAAAAAAACGAAGATCATGGCCACTGGGCCCATCACCTCCTGGCAAATAGAAGGGGAAGAAATGGAGGCGGTGAGAGATTTTACTTTCTTGGGCTCTAGGATCACTGCAGATGGTGACAGCAGTCACGAAATTAAAAGACGCCTGCTTCTTGGGAGAAAAGCAATGACAAACGTAGAGAGCATCTTAAAAAACAGAGACCTCACCTTGCCAACAAAGGTCCGTATAGTTAAAGCTATGGTTTTCCCAGTAGTGATGTATGGAAGCAAGAGATGGACCATAAAGAAGGCTGATCGCCAAAGAATTTATGCTTTGAATTATGGTGCTGGAACTCTTGAGGGTCCCATGGATTGCAAGAAGATCAAACCTATCCATTCTGAAGGAAATCAGCCCCGAGTGCTCACTGGAAGGACAGATCCTGAAGCTGAGGCTCCAATACTTTGGCCACTTCATGAGAAGAGTAGACTCCCTGGAAAAAACCCTGATGCTGGGAAAGATTGGGGGCCCAAGGAGAAGGGGACGACAGAGGATGAGATGGTTGCACAGTGTTCTCGAAGCTATGAGTTTGACAAACTGCGGGAGGCAGTGGAAGACAGGAGTGCCTGGTGTGCTCTGGTCCATGGGGTCACGAAGAGTCAGGCATGACTAAACGACTAAACAACAACAACACGTTTATTGGTTAGGGATGTTGGAAGCTGAAGTCCAAAATGTCCAGAGGGCACCAGGCTGGGAAGAGCTGAAGTAGGCAATATTGAGCTAGATGGCATCTGGCCTGACTTGGTATAAAGCAACTGCTATTGTTTCTGTGATTTCTAAATAAAATTAGGTGTTGAATGTGGAGCACTTACTTGGCTCCTAGCCACAGTGTCTATGTTTTACATCCACTGTCAGAGGCATCATGCCTCCGAATGCCAGCATCTGAGAACTGACGGAGGGCAGAGGACAATATCATGTCCAGCTTCCAATGGGCATCTGGTTAGCCAATATGAGAACAGGTGTCAGGAATGCATGCAGGAGCCAGGCCCCGTGACCAGTAGGGCTTTGCAGGACTGGGGCCTTCCTAAGTTTGTTCTGGAGAGGCAAGGCGCGGCCGCACAGGTGAGGCCGCTTGGTAACTCACTGCACCTGGTGGCAAGAGCCGGGAAGGGATATAAGGTCAGCATTGCCCTTTGGCTCTTTGCCACAGCAACACATTTCCTGCCCTGCTGTGTTTGGCTTCTGGCTTCCTAAGCCTCGGACCCTTGACTTTGTGACTCCTTGCTTCTCGACCCTCGGACCCTTGACTTTGTGACTCCTTGCTTCTCGACCCTCGGACCCTTGACTTCGTGACTCCTTGCTTCTCGACCCTCGGACCCTTGACTTCGTGACTCCTTGCTTCTCGACCCTCGGACCCTTGACTTCGTGACTCCTTGCTTCTCGACCCTCGGAGCCTTGACTTCGTGACTCCTTGCTTCTCGACCCTCGGACCCTTGACTTCGTGACTCCTTGCTTCTCGACCCTCGGAGCCTTGACTTCGTGACTCCTTGCTTCTCGACCCTCGGACCCTTGACTTCGTGACTCCTTGCTTCTCGACCCTCGGACCCTTGACTTCGTGACTCCCTGCTTCTCGACCCTCGGACCCTTGACTTTGTGACTCCTTGCTTCTCGATCCTCGGACCCCTGACTTCTGGACTCTCGTTCTTGCTACCACCCCGCCATCTTGTCCCCAGTCCCAACGTCCTCAGCCAGGACTTTGATCGCCCGTAGACCGGACCGTGACAACAGGATGGGCCATTGCGCTGATCCAGCAGTCTCTTCTCACCAGAATGGGATCCATTTACGGTATAGCTGCCACAACACTTCTGGGTTTTCTGCTCACCTAATTCCATTGCTGGCGGAGAAGGCACATTAGAAGCATGCAATCAGGGCACTTACTACAATCTATTCCTGCTGCCCTCCTTCCCGGTTGTCAAGAAATAGGCCAACGTAGCGGAGATGAAAGGGGCAGGGAGGGAGAGGAAAGTAAGCCAGGTCTCCGACTGCCAGCTGAGCCAGAGGGAACAAGCAAATTAAGAGCCAAGGCATGGGGGAAACTAGATAGAGAGGGAGCAGAGAAGAAGGGGAGGAATAAAACTGCATATACCACAAGATATGGAGCACGCGCCTTCTATATATTTATCACTGAAGCACATACTACACATGCAGTATTTGAGGAAACGAGGGCTTTGAAGAGGGAGGAATCAGTTCTGCAGAGATAAATCATGCAGCAAGGCGACTGGAGACATCCGCCAAAAGCCCCCAGAGCTGCCAAGGAAAGCTGCATTATCTCGGCTCAACAGCCAGCTTGGGATGCTTCCCTTCAAACATGGCGCAACCCTTCTGTCACTTTCAGACTCTGAGCCTGGAGCTGAAAAACGTCCACCTTTGGAGGCCTGGATGTGGGTCTCTGAACCCACATCAAGGACGGCCTTCTCCTCGCAATCTCCAAGAGGCAGCTGAAAATAGTGGGAAGGTTTCCACACACAAAGTCAACTGGAATCCTATAAGCAAGAGACTTTGGGGATTTTTTGTGTATGTGTGTGCTTTGGGTTTTTTTAATGCATGTGCAATATAACCTCAAGGAGCACTGGGAGTTTTAGAAAAGAATTGAGACTGAACTGACATTTAATAAATTGGGTTGCACAGTATCGGCCACAGAGCTCCCTCTTAACTATTTCACACACCATTAGCATCTTTATAAAGTATGCGCAAACATTTCATTTATAATGGCTAGAAACGTGCCAACTTCAATGTCAGTCACAGGATCAGGGGTTGGAGAACCTGTGGATCTCCAGGTGATCTATTTATAAAATATAATTATTTACCAATATTTCCTTATAAAAAAAAATCAGCAGTTTACAAGCACTGTGCTTAAAAATTAATAATAAATTATTCAATTTATACACCGCCCTACACATACATAGAGGGACGCGGGTGGCGCTGTGGGTTAAAGCCTCAGCACCTAGGGCTTGCCGATCGAAAGGTCGGCGGTTCGAATCCCCGCGGCGGGGTGCGCTCCCGTTGTTCGGTCCCAGCGCCTGCCAACCTAGCAGTTCGAAAGCACTCTTGGGTGCAAGTAGATAAATAGGGACCGCTTACTAGCGGGAAGGTAAACGGCGTTTCCGTGTGCGGCTCTGGCTCGCCAGAGCAGTGTTGTCACGCTGGCCACGTGACCCGGAAGTGTCTCCGGACAGCGCTGGCCCCCGGCCTCTTTGAGTGAGAGGGGCGCACAACCCTAGAGTCTGTCAAGACTGGCCCGTACGGGCAGGGGTACCTTTACCTTTACCTTTACACATACATACATACACACACACACACACGCCATTAAAAAAAGTTAACATCCAAAATCAGACCACTGTTTTGGAAAGATGTATTCTTAATCACCTGACAGAATAGAGAAAGGTGTTTAAAAAGTTGAAACAGATGATGCCTCCTAAACCTCAATTGGCAGAGTATTCAACAGGACTAGGAGGAAGACACTTAAGAGGCTCAATTTCTTCTTGCTGATCAAATGAGCTGGGCTAACTATGGGAACAACCAGTGTTGTTGGATCCAAACTTGCAGCAACCCCCAGCAAGTATGGCTAACGGTCAGGGATGATGAGAGCAGTTCAACAACCCTGCAGTATCTGTGTTTGTTTAGCACTCTTTCAGCCCTCCGACTGGCTTTCTGACTGACTCTGGAAACTCCTTCCTGACCTGACCCAGTTTTAAAACTACAGCAGCAGCAGCACAGATGAAGAAGCGTTTTCCTTCAGGCCAAGTGGAGGAAGAACTTCCTTTGAAAAGGAGGGCAGGCATGCCTTGTACATCAATTAGTGAATCAGTGTTGTTGTTGTTAAAATGAATTACTTTCCAAGAAAGGAAGAGATCATTTGGCAATTTTAGATGTTTTAGAAGACGTATAAAGTATGGCTAGTAAAGTCTATTTATTGGTTTCTTGCATTTACGTCCTACCCCAAAATGGCACGCAGCGGAGGTAGGGAACCCTCTTCCTACAAAGGGCCATGAGGCTTCACAAGCAAACTTCCAGGGGCCGCATGCTAGCAGTGAGGGGGGCCGCATGTAAAAATTAACAGAAATGAAAGAGGGGTGAGCAACTGATGTGGCTCTAGAAGAGGGTATTTTCCAGCCACGAAAAATCCAAAGCTTCCTGTGAACACCCATTCACATTCTCAATCCAGGCAAGCAAGAGTCATTATCCTAGGAACACAGTAAGCCGTCTTAGCCAGACCATTGGCCCTTCGAGTTTTGTAACGTCAGCTATGATTGGCAGCAGCTGTCCAGGGTTTCAGGCAGGAGTTGAGCCAAGTAATGTGTACAAAGGCACACATGCTAGGGTAATGCACTATATTAAGGATAACTGCTTTGGAAAAAGGTGTGCATTCAGCAAACATGTATGGAAAGGTGTATATTAGGATAAATTGGCACTAAAAGAGAGCCAGTGTGGTGTAGTGGTTAAGAGCGGTAGTCTTGTAATCTGGGGAACCGGGTTCGCGTCTCCGCTCCTCCACATGCAGCTGCTGGGTGACCTTGGGCCAGTCACACTTCTTTGAAGTCTCTCAGCCCCACTCACCTCACAGAGTGTTTGTTGTGGGGGAGGAAGGGAAAGGAGAATGTTAGCCGCTTTGAGACTCCTGAAGGGGAGTGAAAGGCGGGATATCAAATCCAAACTCTTCTTCTTCTTCTAAAATGCTGGTAGACATTTTTTAAGAAAGAAAGGATCACAAAGAGATCAGGTGGAAACAGGGAGAACTTGAAACTGGAAAAATGTGATACTGAGATGGGCAGATTTGCCCATCCCTACTGGGGATGTCCAACCGCCATGGAAACCAAAAGATGCATCCTGCTAGAAACCCGGAAGTCCCAGTGTGCACCACAAAGCAGATAGCCACACCCCTGTGTGCATCTGCATCAACACAGAGATTTGCTTCCTGGATCAGGGCACCACATTTCATTTCATTCCTGGTAAAAATAATGACACATGACACAATTATTAAAGTTAATGGGCTAAAAAAGGCCACGACTTTATTGGTTACAGGTGATGAGCGGTATTGGCTTAGGCATTGGAATCTGGACCTAACCGACTATATCTGACTTCAGCCCGTCTGCTTGAAGTCCGGGAAGGGTTAACCACCAGTCCTGCTGATGCACATCAACTAGGAAATCTCCCGGGGTCACCAATAGGCCCTCACCTCCCTAGGCTTCAGACAGGGCCACGCCCCCTGGAATCCTTTAACGGACTACCCTTCAAAATGAGGGGCAGGTGATGGCGCTACCTCCCCTTTTTCCGAGCAGCTGGCGGATGGGCAAAGAGGGAGATCCCCAGCCGCGTCCTGCCTTTAAAGGGGGCAGGCCACACCCCCGGAGCAAGCCGATTGGCCGGCCCGGGGGTGACGCAGCCGGGAATCCCCCAATTGTGCTAGGGCTGGCCTCCCACCCCCTGGGCACGTGGAGGGGCCGTGAAGCCCGCAACCCTACCTCCTCCCTAAGGCGGAAGTGGCTTTTCTCCTTTTGTACCATTCCTTTTTTTCTAAGAGAAGCCCAAAGCTGCTGACAGCAAAGAGAAAAACAAGTCAATTAAGGCAAAATATCAGAGCAAGCAATATAATGAAACAAAGCATACGTCAAAATACAAAACCGGGTCATGGCTATGTCCGTGCTAAAATAATAACACCATAAATCTTTCTAAGCCTCATTGATTCAGGTGGAGCAGCTTTCAGGGAGGAGGTTGCAAGTAGGAAAGGAAATCTCTAATCATTCTCCCTGCATTAATTAGGCTTACCGAGGGTGGGTGGGTGTTTCTGAGCCCAATTGCTGCACAGGAGGTAGAAGGTAAAAAAGGAAGGTAATGGGGCCCCTGGATGGTTCAGTCCAGTCGGATTCAACTATGGGGTGCGGCGCTGGTCTCGCTTTTCAGGGAGGGAGCCGGTGTTTGTCCACAGACAGCTTTCCGGGTCATGTGGCCAGCATGACTAAACCGCTTCTGGCGCAACGGGACACGGTGATGGAAACCAGAGCGCACGGAAACGCCATTTACCTTTCCGCTGCAGTGGTACCTATTTATCTACTTGCACTGGTGTGCTTTTGAACTGCTAGGTTCGCAGGAGCTGGGACAGAGCAACAGGAGCTCACCCCACTGCAGGGATTTGAACCACCAACCTTCCAGTTGGCAAGCCCAAGAGGCTCATAGCGCCACCCACAGGAGATAAGAGTCAAGGAGAGTCAGCTGGCAAAATCCAAAGGCTCTGGTCACCTAGCGGTTCCCCACCAATGGACAACACACATGCACTTTGGGTTGCCTTGGGCAAGATAAAACAACTTGCACATAAAATGAATGAAATGGCTACACGCACAAATGATCACAGCCCTTGAGGGGAGCATTTTCTTAAAGCAAGCCCATAGCTGAAAAGGTTGCCCCTCATCCTTGCATATGGTTGTTCCAAGAATCAAATATATACAAACATTAATGAATAGAGCTGTGTGTTGTTTTAACTATATCCAAATTAGTTGCACTCAGGGTAAACCCAGTGAAACCAATGGATTTAAGATACTCACAGAATCATAGAGTTGGAAGAGACCACAAGGGCCATCGAGTCCAACCCCCTGCCAAGCAGGAAACACCATCAGAGCACTCCTGACATATGGTTGTCAAGCCTCTGCTTAAAGACCTCCAAAGAAGGAGACTCCACCACACTCCTTGGCAGCAAATTCCACTGTCGAACAGCTCTTACTGTCAGGAAGTTCTTCCTAATGTTTAGGTGGAATCTTCTTTCTTGTAGTTTGGATCCATTGCTCCGTGTCCGCTTCTCTGGAGCAGCAGAAAACAACCTTTCTCCCTCCTCTATGTGACATCCTTTTATATATTTGAACATGGCTATCATATCACCCCTTAACCTCCTCTTCTCCAGGCTAAACATGCCCAGCTCCCTTAGCCGTTCCTCATAAGGCATCGTTTCCAGGCCTTTGACCATTTTGGTTGCCCTCCTCTGGACACGTTCCAGTTTGTCAGTGTCCTTCTTGAACTGTGGTGCCCAGTTCAGGTCTGTCGATTTCAATGGTTCTATTCTGAGCATGACCCAGGGAGCAACCCTACACACAAGAAGCTGGTGTAAAAGCAAGGCGGCATAACTTAAACTGGAGTAAAGTAAACCAGATTCAAACTCCGTTCAGGAGCAGTGTTGCTGCTGGCTGAGCTGGCCTAAGCCTGTCAAAAGCAAAACAAGCCTTTGAAATAGTGCTTGAGGTACACCAATCTTTTTACCAGCTTTACTCATGCTGCATGACCAAGTCGAACAGGCTTAGGATCCAGCCTAATTCCCTCTCTTTGGTCCTTCCCCAATCCCATTTTCCGTCGGCAACCATGCTGCAGCATTCTGCACTAAACTGGCATTCTGCACAAAATCTCAGGGTCCTGGGTTTGAGCCCCATTTGGGGCAAAAAGATTCCCACATTGCAAGGGGTTGGCCTAGAAGACCCTTGTGGACCCTTCCAATTCTAGGATTCTATATAGGGCACTGCAGTCACCCAATCTTGAAGTCACCAGTGTCTGAACTACTGTGGCAAGGCTCTCCAGGAATGCTTGCAGCTGGCGTATCAAGTCTAGTTGCAAACCTTTGCTTCCAGGTACTGAAGCTACTTACACTTCCAGTGACCAGGTAAAGGTAAAGGAACCCCTGGACAGTTAAGTCCAGTCAAAGGCGACTATGGGGTTGCGGCACTCATCTTGCTTTCCAGGCTGAGGGAGCTGGCGTTTGTCCACAGACAGCTCTCCGGGTCATGTGTCCAGCAGGACTAAACCACTTCTGGCGCAACAGGACACTGTGATGATAACCAGAGTGCATGGAAATGCCGTTTACCTTCCTGCCACAGCAGTACCTATTTATCTACTCGCACTGGCGTGCTTTCAAACTGCTAGATTGGCAGGATCCAGTGACCAAGCAGGATTCAAAACTGTGTACCTACTCCTTCAGCCAGAGTGAAATCCCATTAAAAGTTCAAAAGGCACACAGGAGAATACTTTTAAAAAACCCACCCATATTTATGAGGCACATAAACTGACCAGCCTGAAGGCTTAATTGAATATTTTATGGTATGTGCAACATCACCTATGCTTATTGCAGAGCACAAAAGTACCCATGAACCTTTTATCTCTCAGGAGTAAGGGCACATTAAAAGAACATTTATTTACTGTGTCCAAAAGATGGGAAAGATGTTCTAAAATGATTGTGGCAGGAAAAGAATCGCTACTTGCTTCGAAGATTCAGTTAGGTAATATTAGATCTCATGGTTTTTTAAGGGGGGGTAGAGTAATCCACATTATTGCTATCCTCATTATTGCTATTAATTTGCACGCCACATTAAACCATAGGTTAGCAAACAAACTATGGTTTAGTTCAATGTCGTGGGAAAGGTTTTGCTCTGCTCCCCGCCACCTCGCGCCTGCCGACAACTGAACCCATGGTTTGTCCACCCCAAAGAAACCATGAGCAGTAGGCCAAGAACAAACCTTGGTTACTGATTATGGTCTGTGTGAGAGAATACAATCACAAACCTGGGACTGGACATTCCAGCAAGCCAGGCAGCAGCAGAAACAAGGAAAGAGCAGGGTGAAAACTTTTCAGCAGCCTGCGCCAGCACTGAACCCTAGTTTGTTCTGACTACAGCAAGCCTGCAACTTGCAAGGGGGCTGCATTCCAGGTATTGTGTCTAAAGCCAAAATTGTGCATAGTCAAAACGTGTTGGATTCAGTGTCAGGTGGGATTGCCAAAGTCATTTTTTCCCCAGAACCCAACCTGCTTTTCAACTGATTTTTATTTATTTATATTTATTTCCCACGCACATAAAGCTGAATGCACACAATTTAAATGCACTTAAAATGCAGGCTTACTGTACAGTTTGATTTAGTTAAAATATACCGTTTAATTTAGTTAAAATATAGTGCAGACTAGGACACCACGGACTTGCATTTACTTAGTTTGAAAATGTTTAAACCCTTCTATTTGATGAATGTTTGATGAATTATTGTATTTTAATATTTTGCTGGAAGCTGCCCAGCGTGGCTGGGGAATAAATAAATAAATACATAAATAAATAATTCTATTGATTTAATATAAAGACTGAATTATTTCTTATTTTATTTTTGCTATAATAGTTCCAAGACAATGCTTTCAACGCTGCATAGATTAGAGACTTTTAACTGTACTGCATCTGACACTTTGGGTCAATTCTATATATCCTAAGCAGCTGAAACTGTTCCATCGCTGGTGGCTGCAGAGCAGCTGAAGTTCCTAAAAGGAGGTTCAAGGGCATCCCCACACAGAGAATAACGCCACAATAATCTGATCTACAGTTTCCAAAGGTTTTGTGATGGGAGAGAAAGAGGGCACTGCTGGCAAAGGGACAGAATCTGGAGAAAAGCAATCCTGTACTGTAACCGGCTGTTTGGCAGTACCAGCTGATTGTCAAACAATATAATTAGACCCAGTACTTCTCCAAGATGAAAACCTTATGCGTCAAAGGGAGTTCAAACATATCGTATGGGAATACCATGGGATTGAATATTGCATTCTGCCTGGTGCTCCCGTCTGTCGCAAGACTTCTTTCTTTTTTTTTAAAAAAAAGTGTGTGATGGTTTGAATTAAAATTCACTGCTTCCTTCAGAGCACAAAAAATTGCAATAAATCAATGCAATAAATTACTGCTATGCTTTGCTGTGAAATTAACACCCATATATGGGAAATAAAGCAGCAAATTTATGGCCGCAATCAATCTGTTTTAATGTATATAACCCCATCATCTGTTTTATTTACCTTCCCACCATTCCCTGCCTCTTACTCAGGGGTGAGCTAACTTTTTTAGCAGGGGGCCGGTCCACTGTCCCTCAGACCTTGTCGGGGGCCGGACTACATTTTGAAAAAAATAATAATGGACGAATTCCTACGCACACTGGGAAGAATGGGGCGGGGGAAGGGCAGGCATAAGAAATAAAATAAAATAAAATAAAATAAAATAAAATAAATGTGAGCATTAAAGTGGGGTGCAGAAGGCTTCTCAACAGACAAGCTCACCCACCACCACGCTGGTCATCCTCCCGCCACCCCTCAAAACACACACACACAGACCCACAATTGCCCCATGGAGAAAAGGGTGGCAAGTTCAATACACAGAGAACAGCTGAGGTGAAGGAGGGATGGTGGTTCTGGAGAAGGGGCACCGGGGGGGGGGGGGAGCTGGAAGAAGAGATGAGGGGGGCAAATAGTCCTCCTCCCCAGCCCCAGCCATCTTCTTGGTTTGCCGCCTGCCTCATTCGCCGAAGAGTTGGCAGTGGTGGTACTCCCTCGGCCAGTAAAGCGAGATGAGCACCACAACCCCAAAGTCGTTTGCGACTGGACCTAATGGTCAGGGGTCCCTTTACCTATTATGCAAAGCAGCTTGCAATACTTAAAGCATATAGAATATGCATGTTCAAATATAACAAGCAAACATAAGGAGAGCGTGCATAGCTGATGAAAAAGCATGCACAGAGAAATGACCAAAGTTAGTACTGTAGACAATATGCAACCTTTCTTAAACTTGGCAAAACAACAACAACAAAGGGTCTGATCATTCTTTTGACTTGTAAATACTCTATATGCAAAATGCATGCACACATTTTAATGGCTTCAGTATAATGGCATGTGTTTGTTTTGTCAATGTGAAGGGGCAGTTGGTTGCATAAATTATGCATAGACCATGGTTAATGCTTAAGCCTGAAGCATGAGGAATAACAAAGGAGGAGTCAAGTAATGAATCATATTGGGAAGTACAGTTCATCTAGAATTCTAGGCTACATTCTAAATAGGTTACATACATACATACATATATATTATCTTGCTCTTATTTTTTTATCAAGGGTGATAAGTTGGTAGCCTAAACCAGTCTTCTTTAACTCCTGCAAATGTCAATCAAGACATAACATCCAAAACCACTGGACATATTGAAGGGACCTAGAGTCCAATACATAATGATTTCTTTGGCCTACAGTGTCAGTTGGGAAGGGGTATGGAGTGAGGGAAATATTTTCAAAAGTTGTAGAATTATCCCACACTATAATGCTACATATCTGATATATGGAAGCAAATGTGTGAATTGTTTAAGCAGCAAATGACTTATATTACAGAGCATCATCATCACCACCATCATCACCATTTATTTATTTATCAGTTACTTATTTATTATTTATTTATCAGCTGCACTGGCTCCCGGTGGAGTACAGGGTCAGATTTAAGGTGCTGCTTTTGACCTTTAAAGCCCTTCACGGCCTAGGACCCTCGTACCTACGGGACCGCCTCTCCCGGTATGCCCCACGGAGAGCCTCAAGGTCCATAAATAGCAACACCCTAATGGTCCCAGGCCCTAAGGAAGTTAGTTTGGCTTCAACCAGAGCCAGGGCCTTTTCAGCTCTGGCTCCAGCCTGGTGGAACGCTCTGCCTCATGAGACCAGGGCCCTGCAGGATCTGATTTCTTTCCGCAGGGCCTGTAAGACACAGTTGTTCTGCCTGGCCTTTGGCTTGGAGCCAATTTGATTCCCTCCCCCTCTTTCTTTTTTCTTTTTCCTTTCTCCTCCTGGGATGAGGCTGCATTTTAATATTTTAATGTTCCATTATTTTAATGTTGTATTTTACTTTTGTTTCTAAGTTGTAATCATTCATCTTGTTTTTATTATTGCTTGTAAGCCGCTCTGAGCCCCGCCTTGGCTGGGGAGGGCGGGGTATAAATAAAAAATTATTATTAATAATAATTATTTATTGAATATACACACATCCATGGCTGTTCACTGATGAAGGAACTGGAGAACACAATTTATCTGGGGTTTTTTTTGCTACCTTAAGTTTGTATCCGTACCACAGCTTGCTGTTTAGCAGAAATTGTATGATTTTGGTGTTTCAATTTGCTTTTAACAGGTCTGTGGCCGTACAATAAAATTTGTCATTGCTGCGGGAGAAATTGGTGGCTCTTCAAGAATACAGAAGTAACTGGTGACTGCAGTGTTAAGACATACCTGACAGATACCCAACCTGCCTTCTTAAAAAGGAAAAGAGATTTCACAATCACTCTAGGCAACACGGTTATACCCATATTGGTTATGTGTGTGTTTTACATGCTCAAAAAGTCATGCTGCAGTTTAGCTTTTGTCCCTTCCATTCCAAAGCAACCCCGTGAATAGCTTGATCTTAACACCTCTTGCAGAGTAAGCTCGTTTGAAGCATGACCTTTCTCTCCCACGTGGCCCTGCGTGTTTGATGAACATCGCTAATATCTACTGGTTTATGAAGACTTCATTTCAGAAAACTCAGGTTTTATGGATATTAACTCATTGTAGGTGCATGTGCTGTGCCTCACGGTTTGAAATTTGCATCTGTAGTACTATGAAAGGCTTTCCAGACTAATGAAGAAGCAAAATAAATTACAGGGCTACATGGAAAACCTAAAAATTGTTTCCAGAACCTATTACATTTGAAGAATCCAAGGGAGGGTTTTAAAAGCATCTCTTGAAATCAGACTCAAGAGTGAACCAATAACACGAGGAAGACTTTGTATAGATAGCCTTCAAAATACAAAATTCAAGGTTGTATAGCGGGCAGGCATACTGGTGCAGTTAGAGGAGGCATCGATAGTCTAATAACGTTAGAGGCGAGGGGGAATTTCCCCAAAAGCTTAAGAAAATGCTTAAATTGTAGTTTAAAACCCTTGGTTAAGAAAGGAATCTGGCTAGCCTTTGCTGTTCTTAAGAGCACTAACAAAAGGAGGGCTTTGTTGTTGTTTAGTTGTTTAGTCATGTCCGACTCTTTGTGACCCCATGGACCAGAGCACGCCAGGCACTCCTGTCTTCCACTGCCTCCCACAGTTTGGTCAGATTCATGTTTGTAGCTTCGAGAACACTGTCCAACCATCTCGTCCTCTGTCGTCCCCTTCTTCTTGTGCCCTCCATCTTTCCCAACATCAGGGCCTTTTCCAGGGAGTCTTCTCTTCTCATGAGGTGGCCAAAGTATTGGAGCCTCACCTTCAGGATCTGTCCTTCCAGTGAGCACTCAGGGCTGAAATCCTTCAAAATGGAGAGGTTTGATCTTCTTGCAGTCCATGGGACTCTTAAGAGTCTCCTCCAGCACTATAATTCAAAAGCATCAACTCTTTGGCAATCATCAATGGTCCAGCTCTTGCTTCCATACATCACTACTGGGAAAACCATAGCTTTAACTATACAGAGCTTTGTCAGCAAGGTGATGTTTCTGCTTTTTAAGATGCTGTCTAGGTTTGTCATTCCTTTTCTCCCAAAAAGCAGGCATCTTTTAATTTCATGACTGCTGTCATCATCTGCAGTGATCATGGAGCCCAAGAAAGTAAAATCTCTCACTGCCTCCATTTCTTCCCCTTCTATTTGCCAGGAGGTGATGGGACTCCTTCATGGATCACTGCCTTGTTGTGGCGAAGGGGTTTGAATAACTAAGAGAAGCTATGAGCTATGCGATGCAGGGCCACCCAAGACGGACAGGTCATTGTGAAAAGTTTTGACTGAATGTGATCCACCTGGAGCAGGAACCGGCAAGCCACTCCAGTTTTCCTGCCACGAAAACTCCATGGACAAAGACAACAGGTATATAAAGAAGGGCTACATCTGGTTGAATCCAGAAGATAGGGCTCCCCCAAATTTCAAGAGGGTAGAATTCCTCAGTCTGGTTGAAATCCTATAACTACAGGCCTTAAATAGATTAACATCTGTCTCAACAGGAAATGTTCACTGGCTGATACTATCACATTGTCAAAATAGGTATGTATCATTTCATAGGATACCTGAACACCTGAACTCCAGGGTGACATAAACATTAAACCAAGGCTATGCAAGGTCACAAAATGTGAGAATTATCTACATTTTTGTTTAATGCATACATCAATTTGTTTACAAACCTATATGATTTCCTGCTTAATTTTTCACTCTTACATCATGACTAATTGCACGGGTTGATTTAACGCTAAGTGGCAGTTACGAAAAAGACAACCACCCATCAGCCATCAAACTGAGCACTGTGGGAGTCCTTAAGAGCTATTTCTTCATGGGATTATTCTGTGCCGCACAATTCCAATTAAACAGAGACCTTCTAATCAGCCCTACGCTTCCCTCAACACAGCCAAGAGACTTCTTAGGACAAAGACACCTCTAAGCTGCAACTCGGATGACAGAACTACCAGTTTTTCACCCTCTTCATGCATCAAGGACAGTTCATAATTGCTAGATTGGTTGACAGCTGATGAAGACTTCCCCAGTTAAGCCATGACAAATGTAGCTCAGGGTCTGGCTATGATTTCGGCATTTTCTCATTAAGGCACATATCTGAAAAGATGTGCAATAATCATACAAAATCTTTTGTTGATGCCAGTGATCCTGGTTGCAAATTTTTCTGCTTCACTAAGTTCAATAGACACAATGAATATATGCAAACCCCAAATAAACAGGAGGCCACTAGCACCATGTGGGTTTCCGCCCTATGCATCTCCCTATTCGCAACAGCTTAACAAAAGGCTGACCCAGAAAGAGATAAAACAATACGTACATATTAAATCTGCCAATCAACTGTACGCATACCGTGTCAACAGCATACAAGTTTGGAAGACATCTCCTTACCTGTTTTGGTATTGATGATGAAAAAGTTCTGGGGGTTCCCACTGGTAATCCTATAGGTCATCTTTTCATTCGTGCTGGAGTCAGGATCTTGAGCCTGTATCTGAATAACCGATACATCCTTAGGAGAGTTTTCCAAAACAGATGGGTAATATATGGGTTCAGAAGTCAACGGGGCGTTGTCGTTCACATCTTCAACCTCAATGTAGACCTCGATGGTGGTGTAAAGTGGAACAACACCACGATCTGTTGCATACACAGTTAACCAGTAGGACTGAGTCGTCTCTCGGTCCAGGATATCTGCAGTATAGATAACTCCTGCA
Organism: Podarcis tiliguerta; assembly: GCF_965153285.1. Taxonomy (NCBI): domain Eukaryota; kingdom Metazoa; phylum Chordata; class Lepidosauria; order Squamata; family Lacertidae; genus Podarcis; species Podarcis tiliguerta. The sequence continues at coordinate 15,282,218 of NC_139537.1, read as the reverse complement.
AAAAAAGATGTGAGGGGGGGAAAAGAGATTCAGGATCGCTGAGGAAGATAAGAAACACAAGGATTTCAAACCCTTGTATTTCAAACACAAGGATGCCCCATTAAGGAAACACGAGACAGCATTCTGAAGCCATTGTGTGTTCTTGATTTAAACAATATGGCTGTTACATTCAAGTCAGCATGTAGACACATCAGTTTTTGGTTATGCGCATCCTTCTTTTCTTCCATTTTTCCTCTCAGATTCCTCCCTTCTTCTCCCATTTCATCATTATCCTGGAGCACTCATTACTAGCTGCATCTCCCCACATGCATACCATGAGCACATGCTGATATATGTCAAGACTGAGGTTATCATTCATTCATGACATTCAACACATTGAAATTACACTAAAGCTCTGTTTTTGCATTCAGGTCATGCATTCCATGGACAGGCATGGAGGTAGCATAACAGGCTCTGCCTCTCACCTTACACAGACTCACTGAAGGGTCGGACAGAGCCACTGTGCATGGCACTACAAGCGAGGAAGGCTGCATCCATGGGAGCAAGCAACTGCCATCAAACAGCTCCTCAATTCCAAAAAGCCTTTCATGGATTCAGCTGCCCATGTAAGTGTTCAATGGATGCGCATAAATAGAGGCTGCACATGGCCCCCAATGCCTTTCCATTGGACCCCTGAATGGGGCATCCTTTTTGCACAAAGGTGTTTCATTTTTGGGGGGCTCTGTAAACTGTGAATTGGACTTCTTTGGACTGTTTCTCGACGGCCTCACTTGACTTTTCCCTAAAGTGGTTTTAGTAACCATTCCTTGCTTACGATGAAGGTTTTATGATGGATTGACTTCTGCGAATGTTGCACTGAGACTTTAAATGGTTCGATTTCAGCAGCATGAATCAAACATTCCCAGCCCTGCTTAGAAGAGGCAAAACTGCCACGACAATTACCAAAAAGTGCAGATAGCATTAAGCATACAGTGATGGATCCAAATCAAGTCCTGCTTCTAAAGCCATAAAGTGCAACTATGTAATTCCACCACTTTTGGTCATCCTAATCCATCATTAATATTCAGGGATGAATAATGTTTTGAAAGAGATAGTCCAGGACCAAATAATAAGAGAGATATTAGCAGGAAAGCTTCAGGGCAAAATGGGAGGAAATAGAAAGTTGGGTTCAGCTACCGATGGTAGTTAAAGAGTTTAAGTACATCAATTTGTCATTCACGGGAGAAAGATTTAGCTCCTGGGCAGTGCTAATAGAGAATTTTTGATTATGCCACCCTCTGAACACTTCTCTGAGACTGCCTGGTCTTATGGAAAGTTTCAAACAGCTAGCATGTGATTCTTCCCACAAGCAAGTATCTTTCTTCGTGTACAGCTGCTTTAAATCCAGGTGCCCTGAACCAATCGTGACCTCCAAAAGCAAAGTTTTCAAATGTCTAAAATTAATAAGCCAATGAAGAACAGAAAACCACCACCTGGCAATAGAGAGGAAATCAGAATTGATAGATTCATGCATCCTTAGGTACAGGGCACCTCTGCCCTGGAAAGCTTTCGGTTAACAATATTGTTTTCAATATAGTTTCCTCTGCTGAGTTAACGTCACTGTTAATCTCCTATATTAATTGGCTCCTATGAAGCATCTTGAAACGATTTCACAATACAATAAAAACCTACGTAAAACCGGTTGAAACAATTACATATATAAAAACAACTTCAAATCCAATACAAATACCAGACTGGGATTTTTAAAAATCCACTTAGAAGGCTTGTTGAAGTGTTGTTTCAAAGTGTATTTTTGTTGTGACTGTAAAGTGGGCTTCTTGGAAAAACAACAGAGAAATCCTTTGTTGTATCAATAAAGCAAATACAAGGCAAATGCTACGCTTCTGAGGACGAAGTGCCAAACATTTGTCCGTTATTTTACAGAAAAGCAAACTTTGCTGGCGTATTAAGGAACCCACTGCCTAAAATCCCACATAAATGCACAATCTCCCCTCTTTTCATTCCCCCAGTGAGGTGCCCCAAACTGGTCATGTGGAAGAAGCATCCATAATTAGCGGCAAAGCTCCACCTTGTCTTTGGTCTGTGTAAAATAGGAAGCGATACATATGCTAAAAAGAACAAGGTCCATTTATCTCTGATTTAAGCCCTATGCATATTTATGTGCAAATTCAAAATACCCTTAAGGCTCTTGGCGGTGTGCCAATGCAGCTTTCGTTGATGGATAGGCTGAGAAGAACTTATCTGCTTCCCATAAGCTGCCTCTACTTTCTCTAAGCCGACTCTTTTGAGGCTCCACTTCGCATTGAGTTTAGGCAGGATTGGAGGTGCCACAGATATCTTTATTTTCTGATTCCGAAAACCCAACACACACTCGCATATTCCCTGGCTGTGCCACGGATAACAGTACAGTGGTACCTCAGGTTAAGTACTTGATTCGTTCCGGAGGTCCGTACTTAACCTGAAACTGTTCTTAACCTGAAGCACCACTTTAGCTGCCACACCGCCGGAGCACGATTTCTGTTCTCATCCTGAAGCAAAGTTCTTAACCTGAAGCACTATTTCTGGGTTAGCAGAGTCTGTAACCTGAAGCGTATGTAACCTGAAGCATATGTAACCGAGGTACCACTGTATGAGAGGAGTCAGGAACCAGGGTATAAAGTCAACCAAAGAGCAAGGTCAGAACCAAAGGACAAAGAAGGAGGCGGGATAAAATTGGATATCCAGAACCAGTGTCTTCAAAAGGACACAGGAACATACCTAAGTTCAAGCTCAAGCAAGACTTGCTATGACGAAGTTTGTTTTTGACAATCTTGTTTTTGTTTCAGAAAGCCTATCCAGTCATGGAAATTTAACACAAAAACTTATCATGTATAGTTAGTTTTTTAAAAAAAACAAATAACACCTGCTGGTTTTGTTTTGATAAAAAATTATGGCAACATGTTTTTAAGGGTTTTGTTTTTGCTGCTATTTTTCAATGAATACTTGAGTCTAATCAGGGCACTTTCCCCTGCTCTTAGTGTCCATGCAAACTGCTGTTAGGAAGCTGTGAGGCCCAGTTGGCTCATAAATTACTTCCTGCACACGACTGGGTGAGGTTAGAGGTCTGCTCTACAAGGGAGAGGCGATGCTAAAACACATGATGAATCTGGCCACGGCTGCAGCTGAGGGTACGGAATATGTGAATATTCTCCTCGGATATCTGGAGACTTGATTGCGCAAGTTGTTGGGCAAATTAGGCAAGCACAGGAATAATTCGGGGGGGGGGGGGGACATTCTACTGCCAGGGATTTGAACGAGAACAACACAGATTAAAAGCGCTTATGTGTGTGATGTGCAGGGATGATTTCAACGTGCGTTGTACTGCTGAGAAGTCTGCTTTTGAATGGGGATCTTAATGCTCAAGAATGCCAAAAGGAGCACACAATACACAACAACGATGCAGAAAATAGCTAAAAATATCCCAAACAGTGCCAGTGTTCAGAAAGGCATAAACACCCACAACAATAGACCGAAAGCTGTTTGCACATCCTTATCCAGGAAGGTGAGTTCCTTTATTAATATGCAAGTAGAACTTCAAGTGTACGCTAACAAATGCTTGCCTCAGCAATCCAAAAACCAAAGTTGTGCCATTAGCTGGTGCAAATCAAAACATATTTGCATCAAGGTTCTTTAGTTCGTCTAATTAATTCTGATTACTAAGGTCGGAGCAGGGAGTACCAGGCAAGTTTACCCCTTATGTTAATGCACATTCTGTCTCTGTAGGAAACTGTGAACATGGAAGAGTTTAAGCGATATAGAAAGCTGCCAGTGAGTGGCTTAGTCGGGGGGGGGGGATCTCTGCCCCTCCAGTTGTAGCTGGACTCCAATTCCCATCAGCCCTAGTCAACATGACTAATACTCAAGGATGCTAGGAGTTGCAGACATGAAATATCTGGAGGACTGCAGGCCCCCTACTCCTGAATTAAGCAGTGTAATTGTATATCTCCATTGGCTGCATGGTGGATAAAAATCAATGCTTTTTAAAAAAAAAAATCAGATTTTTTAAAATTTAAATCAATTTTTTTAAATACAATGCTTTTGGAGGAAAAATCTTTCTATAGTTTTCTATTTACCGTAAGTTACATTATAGTCCAAGGGCTATTCAGGATTTGTTTTCATGTTTGCTAAAACTCAGTCTAAGTTGTTGTTTTTTTAAATCGTTTAACTACATCAGTTAACAAACATGGATACATATGCTGTAATGTTATTGTTTTAGTTAAATAAATTGTTTAAATTGTTATTAAGGAAATGATTATTTTTCTCCTTCCAATGAAGTACAGCAGAAACGTTGTCCAAATATAAGCAGTTAACTTAATAAACCTCACAAGAATTTCATAATTGCCTGTCTATGTGTTTCTAATAGTATAACCAAATCAGTAATTTTTATATAACTGTAAAAACTATTCTGAAGCTTTATTATTTCAATAGTGAAACCTTCATCTGGTTGTAAATATTAAGATTATAGCAGCAAGAATGAGTCTTTCTGTAAAAAAAAAATGGTTTAAATCAAGTATTACGGACTAGTGATTTAAATCATGATTTAAATCAAATCCACCCTGATTGGTTGCTCAGGATAGTTTACTCCTAGATACCCTACATAGTCAAACCACATCAATATTTATGGAGAAGGATTTTTCTTTAGGTTTTTTTTTTTGTTTTTTTTGTGCGCGCCCTCACCAACTAGTGACAGGGAAACTCTCCCAAAGCCACCTCCAAGCTGGAGAGGAGGTGGGGTTGTGGGCCTATGCCCTCCCCCCACAAGCGGGGGCTGGCTTCCAGCCCCCGCGAGAATAAGGGAATCCTCGGGTGCGTCAGTTCCCTGCCTAGCCAATCGGCTGTGCAGGGAGGCGTGGCCCAGGCTATCTATGCCCGGCTCGCCTGAGGACCGCCCTCTCTTCGCCTTTCCAGCTGATCAGGTTTCCCACCCTGCCCACCTTTTAGTTGCTCCTCTGACCTTGCTATGGACTTTGGTTGGTCGCCGTCAAGGGGACTGGTAGGAATTTTTTCCACTTGGCAAATTGGCACCAGCCATTTGGTATTTCGCCTGCCTCGTAGCAAACGTCACAACTTTCCCGGTATTGGTGGTTAAGCATTGGCAGGGGTATTGTTATGCAAATGAAGGGGGGAAGGAAGCGCCATCACCTTCTCCCAAAGCAAAGGGTAGTCCGGTAAAGGATTCCGGGGGGCATGGCCCTGTCCGAAGCCTATGGAGGTGTGGGCCTAAGGCACGCCCCCCAGCGGTGACACCCGGGGGATCCTAGTTGACCTACTTCAACAGGACTTCCCCCGCTGGTGGTTAACCCTCACCGGTCTTCATGCAATTGGGCTGAAGCCGGTTAGTCGATAGGAACCAGTGCCTAAGCCAATACCTCTCAATTCCTGTAATCAATAAAGTTGTAGCCTTTTATGCCCATTAACCTTAAATAAAGTGTCCTGTGTCTTTATTTCACAAGGGGAGAGGGGGACTTGCCACACAACTAAAATTTGCTGAGAGTATCAGCTGAACAGAAACCTGATGGATTCCAAGCTCGTCCTCCAGGATCTTTGCCAATCCTCCCACAAGCCTGCAAATCCAAAACTGACAAGAATCCAGGGGCTGTAATATCTGTTCCACGTGTGAAGCATAAGCAATACCAGACTCCACAACTTGTATTTCCAAGTTAGGAAATATGAGTCTTGGTGACATGTCTGTGTTAAAGCGCTGCTGTTGGGCAGTGTGAGTTTAAGGAACATCGGGGGGACGGGACACCCAGGGGTGACACATTCAGTGGGTCACTTTAACCGGGGAGGGAGGGAGGAACTGTGGTCCTTCATATGACGATGGTAATGTACCATCAACCCTGAGCAGTGGCTATGCTCACAGAGGCTGATGTAAGTTGGAGACCCAACAACATCTGGGAGGCCAAAGGTCTACCAGTCCTGCTTTAACCAGAGTTATACCCACCCACATTAGGCGAGAGAGACCAATTCTCCAGGCCTTGCTGGCTGCTGCCACACACTTATTGCTTTATCAGATCTGTTTGTCCCAGGCTCCGTACACACCTGCCATCATTAATTAAAACAAAGGAAGATAAAAGAGAAGCCAAGTTGCTGACTGTGTGAGTTGCTGCAACCTACATTGCTGAAGTTATTGCAATCTTCAAAGCATGGATTTGGTCACAAGCTTTAATACAGTTTAAGTGCAAGATTATATGGGTGTGCAACCAAAACCAGTAGCTTTGGGGTGAATTCTCGCCACCGCGTCCACAGCATCCAGTTCAACCTGTCTGGCTTCTTGGCCTCATTAAGTGGCGGCATGTATTCCATCACTTCGTTCTGTGACACTGGCTGCCATTGCAGCAAAATGCACTATACAGTGGCTTCAGGACATGAGACAAGTTGTGTTAAGATGACTTGGAGGTGTGTAACCACGGGCATGCCATTATTTTTTACGGCTGCCCTGTGTTTCTCGGGACCATTTTCTTTTTCCCACGAAACTGAAGGGGGAAATACAAGAGTCTAGCTGGATTTATTTGTTCGTTTATATTTATTTATGTCAGAGATATATGCAATGCTCCTCAACAAAACCCCAGGCTGGCAATGAAGCACTGTGTACAGAGTTAATTGCACATCTGATACTGTTTGAAGTGGTACCCTTAAAAATAAAAATAAAAATCAACAAGGAATTGTTTTAAGTCTTCGAAACAAAATGTTTCCAGGAATGAGATATAAAAGAGATGAGATATAAAAGAGATGAGAAAGGTTTGTGTGCGATCAGTTTCAGTATGAGTAAACAAACACTGTGGTTTATCTTATGCTATTTTCAAAATGCTATTTTGTCAGCTAGGTTGCACTTTTTTAAAAGATGGCAAAAAGCTATCCAACGGTTCAAGAGAAGATAAGGTTCTTTTAATCGAGTTTCCCTTGTTCTTATCTTTTTAAGATTTCCTTGATCGTTCTCCAATTTCCATTTCCAGTCCTTCTATTAAACGACTGTAACCCCATGACCTCCATTTACCGGACCACATTTATCTTCGGCTCCTAATTGAGATGTAATATGTCCTCCTGCCAGGCACAGAGTACCCAAGACAACTTGCTTGTAAAAACAGACTGTTGTAGGGACCTCATTCCAGCTTGAGAAGTCCAGGACAATAATCTTGGACAGTTTTTATTTTATTTTATTCTGCTTCCCACCACCTTGCCCCTCTCTTTACAAATGAATTTGTCTTTCCAAGATCAGGCCATGGCAAGTGAGAAGACAACACCAGAGGAGAAGGCAAACAAGACACACAAATAAATACTATTAATTCCGATCTGAATGGGACTGATCACATTGGGACCACAGTGGAAACAGCCCAAGACAGGCCGCCTTTGTTTAGACTTTAGAGCAAGGAGTTTGATAGTTACCCACTTCTTTTCCTTCATACATGGTGATCCTTTCCCTCCTTTCCTGGTTTGAAGCAAAACATGGCCCGAAACAGCAAACAATAGTTTGTGCTGTCCTTACAAACCAGGATTCCAGTTTCCCTACAAACCACTTTTGTTGTTTTGTGTGAACTGGGGGCGGGGAGGGGGCAATTATGGACACTGCTCCTTCAGAAGCACAAATATTGCCTTGCTTACTTCGGGGAATTTAGTAAGAAACACACAATTATTTTGATTAAAGTACACCAGTGCGGTGTAGTGGTTAAGAGCGGTAGACTCGTAATCTGGTGAACCGGGTTCGCGTCTCCGCTCCTCCACATGCAGCTGCTGGGTGACCTTGGGCCAGTCACACTTCTTTGAAGTCTCTCAGCCCCACTCACGTCACAGAGTGTTTGTTGTGGGGGAGGAAGGGAAAAGGAGATTGTTAGCCGCTTTGAGACTCCTTAGGGTAGTGATAAAGCGGGATATCAAATCCAAATTCTTCTTATTTACACAATTTGGCAGGCCCTGAGTGAAGCAGCTTTGTGGCTAGGCGCACCAGTACAAAATGCAGAATGGTAAGACAGCTAGCTAAACAGTTCCTACTGCAGAAAGAGAGAGCCAAGAGAGAAATTGCCTCACATGGAGAGAAAGAGGATGCTCACTAAGGAGGAAAGTGAAATGGAGGCATAAATGGCTTGGGCACTTTTGGGAGGAAGGAAAGGATATAGATAGACTTCCTAGTGGTGCAGCAATAAAACGGCTAGCACATTTGAAAAGATAAGCAGGGTCCGGTACGGTTTCAAATTGGATGGGGGACTGCATGCTCACTGTTATGATGACTCTCGGGGACCCTTCCACCTCTAAAATTCTATGACTCTGTGAATGGATGATTGATTGAATGAATACTCAGGGTTGGGGTATCTTGGATGCAAAGACTGGTTTTGGGAGTAGCATGTAAAAAGGCAGAATCATAGAATCATAGAATCATAGAGTTGGAAGAGACCACAAGGGCCATCGAGTCCAACCCCCTGCCAAGCAGGAAACACCATCAGAGCACTCCTGACATATGGTTGTCAAGCCTCTGCTTAAAGACCTCCAAAGAAGGAGACTCCACCACACTCCTTGGCAACAAATTCCACTGTCGAACAGCTCTTACTGTCAGGAAGTTCTTCCTAATGTTTAGGTGGAATCTTCTTTCTTGTAGTTTGGATCCATTGCTCCGTGTCCGCTTCTCTGGAGCAGCAGAAAACAACCTTTCTCCCTCCTCTATGTGACATCCTTTTATATATTTGAACATGGCTATCATATCACCCCTTAACCTCCTCTTCTCCAGGCTAAACATGCCCAGCTCCCTTAGCCGATCCTCATAAGGCATTGTTTCCAGGCCTTTGACCATTTTGGTTGCCCTCCTCTGTACACGTTCTAGTTTGTCAGTGTCCTTCTTGAACTGTGGTGCCCAGAACTGGACACAGTACTCCAGGTGAGGTCTGACCAGAGCAGAATACAGTGGCACTATAACTTCCCTTGATCTAGATGATATACTCCTATTGATGCAGCCCAGAATTGCATTGGCTTTTTTAGCTGCCGCGTCACACTGTTGGCTCATGTTAAGTTTGTGGTCAACCAAGACTCCTAGATCCTTTTCACATGTACTGCTCTCAAGCCAGGTGTCACCCATCTTGTATTTGTGCCTCTCATTTTTTTTGCCCAAGTGCAATACTTTACATTTCTCCCTGTTAAAATTCATCTTGTTTGTTTTGGCCCAGTTCTCTAATCTGTCAAGGTCGTTTTGAAGTGTGATCCTGTCCTCTGGGGTGTTAGCCACCCCTCCCAGTTTGGTGTCATCTGCAAATTTGATCAGGATGCCCTTGAGTCCATCATCCAAGTCGTTGATAAAGATGTTGAATAAGACCGGGCCCAAGACAGAACCCTGTGGCACCCCACTAGTCACTCTTCTCCAGGATGAAGAGGAACCATTGATGAGCACCCTTTGGGTCCGGTCAGTCAGCCAGTTACAAATCCACTGAGTGGTAGCATAGTCAAGACCGCATTTTACCAGCTTCTTTACAAGAATATCATGGGGCACCTTGTCAAATGCCTTGCTGAAATCAAGGTAGACTACATCCACTGCGTTCCCTTCATCTACCAGGCTTGTAATTCTGTCAAAAAATGAGATCAGGTTAGTCTGACATGACTTATTTTTCAGAAATCCATGCTGACTATTGGTGATCACAGCATTCCTTTCTAGGTGCTCACAGATTGTTTGCTTAATGATCTGCTCCAGAATCTTCCCTGGTATTGATGTTAGACTGACTGGGCGGTAATTATTTGGGTCCTCTCTTTTCCCCTTTTTGAAAATAGGGACAACATTTGCCCTCCTCCAGTCTGCCGGGACTTCGCCTGTTCTCCAGGAATTCTCAAAGATGACTGCCAGTGGTTCTGAGATCACATCTGCCAGTTCTTTTAATACTCTTGGATGCAGTTCATCTGGCCCTGGAGACTTGAATACATCTAAACTAGCCAAGTATTCTTGTACTATCTCCTTAGTTATTCTGGGCTGTGTTTTCTCTACTGAATCATTTGCTCCAAATTCTTCAGGTCGGGCATTGTTTTCTTTATCGGAGAAGACTGAGGCAAAGAAGGCATTGAGGAGTTCAGCCCTTTCTGTGTCCCCTGTTTGCATTTCACCATCTTCTCCTCTGAGTGACCCCACTGTTTCTTTGTTCTTCCTTTTGCTACGAACATACCCATAGAAGCCTTTTTTGTTGCTTTTAACCTCTCTAGCAAGCCTGAGTTCATTCTGTGCTTTAGCTTTTCTGACTTTGTGTCTACACGTGCTGGCTATTTGTTTGAATTCCTCTTTGGTGGTTTCCCCCCTTTTCCATTTTTTGTACACATCCTTTTTTAATCTTAACTCAGTTAAAAGTTCTTTAGATAGCCACCCTGGCTTCTTTAGGCACCTTCCATGTTTCCGTCTCATTGGTATTGCCTGAAGTTGTGCTTTTACTATCTCCCTCTTAACAAACTCCCAGCCATCATGAACTCCCTTTCCTTTTAGTATTACTGTCCATGGGATCTCACCCAGCACTTCCCTAAGTTTTATGAAGTCGGCTTTCTTAAAGTCAAGAAATTGAGTCCTAGTATGCTTGGCTGCTCCTTTCCGTTGTATAGTAAACTTCAGAAGAGCATGATCACTTGCGCCTAATGATCCTTCCACTTCTACCCCATTAACCAGGTCATCGACATTGGTTAGGACCAGATCTAAAATGGCTGTTCCTCTTGTTGCTTCTTCCACTTTCTGGACAATGAAGTTGTCTGCAAGGCCAGTGAGGAATCTGTTTGACCTTATGCTCTTGGCTGAGTTTGACAACAAATATCTGGGTAATTGAAGTCCCCCATTACTACTATCTCCCTTCCTTTTGCATGCTTGGCCATCTGTTCCAGGAAGGCATCATCTATGTCCTCCGTTTGGCTTGGGGATCTATAGTAAACTCCCACAATGAGGTCACTATTATTCTTCTCTCCCTTAATTTTGACCCAAATGCTCTCACTTTGGCTTTGAGGTTCTAAATCTTGGATCTCTTCACAGGTATACACATCCCTGACATATAACGCCACTCCTCCTCCTTTCTTGTCTGGTCTGTTTCTCTGAAATAGATTGTATCCCTCCATTTTTACATTCCAATCGTGGGACTTATCCCACCAGGTTTCAGTGATGACTATTATGTCATATTTAGTTTGCTGTACCAAGAGCTCAAGCTCATCTTGTTTATTTCCCATGCTTTGTGCATTAGTGTACAGACATTGAAGTCCATTAGTCATTCCCCCGTGTCTCTTATTTAAGGATTTTTTCCTCCCACCACTAGGTCTGCTTGCTAGAAATAGGGAAATAGAAATAGAAGAAATAGGGAAATGAAAAAAGTAGATGCAAAATAAAGGGAGGGTGGAAGAAAATGATTACCTGATCCAAGGAAAGGAGAGCAAATAAAAGCAGCTATCTGAGTTTCAGTGTGACCAGCAGATCAAGTGTGACCACTGGGGGGGGCGCGACCTAAGCCCAAATTCTTCGCGCTTTACAGGTCATTGACAGTGAGAATGTGAGCTGTCAAGTAACAAAGGCTCTGCTAGTTATGGTGTGGCCAGAGACAGGTGACCCTTTCACAGGTTGCCCTTGAGCTAAGTCCACTCACCACCTCAGGCCCCTAGGAACCCTCCCGATGAAGTTCAAAGGTATACAAGCAGCAATAAGAAGGGAAGAGGCAGAGGTACGGACACAGCTAAGCTGACTAAGAGACATCTGTGGGGTCAGAGCGCACTCCTTAAAAGGAAAGAGTGGTATGGAACAGTTTGGCGAGTTCACAGGAGGGACTGCAAGGTCACCAGTGGTAGGAAACAAGCTTTCTGATAGGAACTAGCTGTAAAACAAGAGGTTGATCTTGTTAAGGACGGAAGTGGCATCAAATGACAAAGGGTACAGGGAGCGAGCTGCCCATGAGCACCGCAATGCAAATTCATCACCAGAGCAGCAGGTGGGTCACAATGGTCAAGCGGAACGCAAAGACAAGTGAACGCGGCAAAGACCTTTACTATGATTATGACTATTGCTCGTCCTTTGTTCTAAGGTCACAGGGTGGGTTATATTTAAAATGCATCAGTGATACGAAAACACCATTTTATGCAGTTTTAACAGCTTAAAATAACAAAAATAAGGTGGGTAAAAAGTAGAGACATCACCTTGCCAACAAAGGTCCGTATAGTAAAAGCTATGGTTTTCCCAGTAGTGATGTATGGAAGTGAGAGCTGGACCATAAAGAAGGCTGATCGCCGAAGAATTGACACTTTTGAATTATGGTGCTGGAGGAAACTCTTGAGAGTCCCATGGACTGCAAGAAGATCAAATGCATCCATTCTTAAGGAAATCAGCCCTGAGTGCTCACTGGAAGGACAGATCCTGAAGCTGAGGCTCCAATACTTTGGCCACCTCATGAGAAGAGAAGACTCACTGGAAAAGACCCTGATGTTGGGAAAGATGGAGGGCACAAGGAGAAGGGGACGACAGAGGACGAGATGGTTAGACAGTGTTCTCGAAGATACAAACATGAATCTGACCAAACTGCGGGTGGCAGTGGAAGACAGGAGGGCCTGGCGTGCTCTGGTCCATGGGGTCACGAAGAGTCGGACACGACTGAACGACTAAACAACAACAACAACAAGGTGGGTCCCCAAAATACGCATCTCCAGCGTCAGTGAGCAGATCCGCCTTCAGCATTTGCTTAGAGCTGCACCAATGAAGGTATCAGATGCAGCTCTGTGGGAAGGCCGTTCCACAACTTTAGGGTGCTGCCAAAGAAAATGCCCTCTTCCGGGCTGCCGACCCCTGATCTTCTAAGGTGGTAGAACAATGAAGACTCTGCAGGAAAACTCCAAAACAATAGCCTCCCATGACTACTTTCTGGAAAGAGCCCTGGAGGTAGGAGGGGAGCCACTGCTACAGTTCCCCCAGAAGGGTAGTGTGGTCAACAGCATCAAAAGCCACTGAGAGATCAAGGTGAACCAGCAGGCTGAAACAATATAAACTGGTCCAGTATAGATCCAATTTTAAAAAGCAGAGACATCACCTTGCCAACAAAGGTCCGTATAGTTCAAGTTATGGCTTTCTCAGTAGTGATGTACAGAAGTGAGAACTGCACCATAAAGAAGGCTGATCACCGAAGAATTGATGCTTTTGAATTATGGTGCTGGAGGAGACTCTTCAGAGTCCCATGGACTGCAAGAAGATCAAACCTCTCCATTCTGAAGGAAATCAGCCCTGAGTGCTCACTGGAAGGACAGATACTGAAGCTGAGGCTCTAATACTTTGGCCACCTCATGAGAAGAGAAGACTCCCTGGAAAAGACCCTGATGTTGGGAAAGATGGAGGGCACAAGGAGAAGGCGACAACAGAGGACAAGATGGTTGGATAGTGTTCTTGAAGCTACCAGCATGAGTTTGACCAAACTGGGGGAGTCAGTGGAAGACAGGAGTGCCTGGCGTGCTCTAGTCCATGGGGTCATGAAGAGTTGGACACAACTAAACAACAACAACAACAACATATATCCCATTTAGATTCAATCTGATTGGCAGTAGAAGATACTTGCTGGAGGAAGCCCGGTTGTTACCATCCTGGAGTTAATTAATAACTGAATAAGGCTGTCTAATTGTATTAGATATGTGAAAGGTTCCAGGTACTAATTGGGTTTGTATTTGTGTTGTGGTTCTTGCAAATAAAAATAAAATAATAAATATATGCACATCAATCATTGGGACTTCCCCAGATAGGAGGCACTTAGCTCGAACTACAGCTTTCCCTGTTCACTATCTGCTTTCTCCATGCACAATTTTATAAACTTCTATCATGTCGCTTCTAACTCTCCTTTTCTCAAAACTAAAAAGTCCCACACGCTACAACCTTCCTTCAAACGAGCGTCGCTCCATCCCTCTTGATCATGTTGTGCTATTAATTGCTGTAGGCAACCCTAATAAACTGTATTTACTGAAGTGGACGGTATTTAAATGATCCTCTGTGTTTTAATACTGCAATTAACCTTCCTTGTCCTACTTAATTCCAAGAAACGATACAGTGTGACATCTACGGCAAACTGCAAAGCTCTTCCGTAGTAATTATTTCTTCTTCTTCTTCTTCTTCTACTACTACTAGTAGTACTACTACTAGTAGTAGTAGTACTAGTAGTACAATCGCCGCTGCATGTTTCACCTGATCGTGATAGCAACATCAGAGGAGACTCCCTGTGAAAGATTACCTGTGTGAACAGAAACACGACTAAAGGCTGCTTTTTGGACTTCACTCATGGTGTTTTGAGATGATACGTGGCCAAGCTGCAGGCTGGGGCTGATGTACGTTGGAGTCCAAAACATCTGGAAAGCACCAGATTGGGGGTAGACCATCCACAGCTAACTCTGCCCATCTCCACTTGCCATCAGCAGAGATCAATGGCAGCAGCAGCAGAGAAAAGAAGTTAAACCACAAGTGTCAAATGGGCACACGCCAATGATTCCTTTAATTCGCTCACCCTTCTCTATCTGTGTGTGTCTCTCACATACTTTTAGTGAGAATTTATCATCGCAAACACAGTTTTGAGATATATACACATTTTGTGCGCAATTTTCTCTAATATAGTGCATATTAGTTTGTTATATTCTCGAATATGCGTATTTATATGCACATTTATATGCAAGTTAATACATGCATTTTGTACATGCAGAACAACACTGCAAAATTCAGGAAAAAATGTGAATTTTGAAGGATGGTTGTGTTTTGGTTCATGTGTTCTTTCAGAATGTGTGAGTTAGGCAGGTTTGTCTCTGAGAGTGAACAGAATTGAATTTCTCTGCCATCTCAGGGTTTCTCGGAGTTCAGGTGAGCAACCTAGTTGATCACGTGAGCTTTAAGTCTGCTACAGCTGCTGGTTTATCCATTCATTTATGCCAGGGATCGGACAAAAACATGGTGCAGTGTGTTAAAAGCAACACAGAAAAATAATGCTGCAAATGCATGAATGATGGACCACTACAATTTGGACAAATGGTTGCATTTGATCCTCATGAAATAGAGCTCATGAAAAGCTCATAAATCAAGCAGGGCTCATGAAATGCTTATAAATCTAGGTTAGGTTGAGCAATTAGTCACCTCTTAGCTAAATCTGGTCCCTTGAGAGGTGATCCCTGCTGCCTCAAGATGCCAATTCTGTGATCCTTGCTCCTCCAGCTCCAATACCTTCCACTGTCCAAAGTTCTTCTCTCTGGAGAGACTCTGTTCTTTCTCCACTATACAGTGGTACCTCGGGTTACATACACTTCAGGTTACATACGCTTCAGGTTACAGACTCCGCTAACCCAGAAATAGTACCTCGGGTTAAGAACTTTGCTTCAGGATGAGAACAGAAATCGTGCTCCGGCAGTGCGGCGGCAGCAGGAGGCCCCATTAGCTAAAGTGGTGCTTCAGGTTAAGAACAGTTTCAGGTTAAGAACGGACCTCCGGAACTAAGCACTTAACCCGAGGTACCACTGTATATGCAATGGGTCAACCCCAACAATACCTTGAATATTGCTACCTTGAATATTCCTCTGTCCACTGCCTTCCCTCGCCTCTGCTTCCTCATCAAAGCAGGAACCAGACTTCTTTCCACTCTGATGGTGTGTTATTATTACTGTAATACCATTTCATCTTCAAGAACAATAGAGTGTTCTCCAGACTTACCTCCAGGTAAGTGTGGGTAAGTTTTAGTTCCCAGTCTTCATAATGGAATTAAAATATGCACTCACCAAGTTTAGCAATTTTCAGTTGCAGACTTGCTCTCTAGCCTTGGTCAGTCATTTCCTTCCCATCTGTGTTGGACTCGAAAGGGTTTAAGGTGGGGAGAGCTGCAGAATGTGAAGTGTGGATCAGAGCTGGGGGCTGCACATCTGAGCAATGCTAAGGATTTGGTGGCACCCATTATCACAGTTGGACACGGGTGGCGCTGTGGGTTAAACCACAGAGCCTAGGACTTGCCGATCAGAAGGTCGGCAGTTCGAATCCCCGCAACGGGGTGAGCTCCCGTTGCTCAGTCCCTGCTCCTGCCAACCTAGCAGTTCAAAAGCACGTCAAAGTGCAAGTAGATAAATAGGTACCGCTCCGGTAGGAAGGTAAATGGTGTTTCCGTGCGCTGCTCTGGTTCACCAGAAGCAGCTGAGTCATGCTGGCCACATGACCCGGAAGCTGTTTGCCAGCTAACTCGGCCAATAAAGCGAGATGAGCACCGCAACCCCAGAGTCGGCCACCACTGGATCTAATAGTCAGGGGTCCCTTTACCTTTTATTATCACAGTGCCATTGGTCCATCAGACTGGCAGTGGTTCACCAGGGGTTCGGAAAGGGCACATTCTCAGCCTGACCCTTGAGATGCCACCAGGACCTCCTGCATGGAAAGGACGTGCTCTGGCGCTCAGCCACAGCCCCTCCCTTGCCGTTGGAAGCCATGGCCCTCCGAAGAACATTTGCATTCCCGGCATGAGGGCTCTTTTAACATGCGCGCTACCCAGCAAGCATCTGGTGCCAGGCAATTGAAGTGCCAGTTCCATTAGGTGGCACTAAGTGTCGTGAATCAACGGAAACATCTGCTAATTCTTACAACAGGCAGCCAAAACAAGCCAAGGGGGACAAAACAAACACATGCGAAGGCGCACACATACCCTTACCCACAGATTACAAAATTTTGGCACGGGAAGCGCTCCACAACGTAAGATCAGTGCAAAGATCTCACACATCATTAACCAGCAAGCTTAACTGAGTCACTGTGCAAACATCCCCCAACTATTGTGCTGGGACCCAGCGCACAAAACTAGCCAAAATGCTGCGACTGAAAACTAATGCAAGAGCTGCAGTGTTTATGTTACAATGTGGTGGAATTGGCCAACGGGTAAATTTCTCTCTCTCTCTGTCTCTCTCTCCCCCCAACCCCCTCTCTCCAGTTTGAATCCAGCAGGCAAATAAATGGAGCATTATTAACAGAAACGATAAAAAAATCTCGGGGAAAACCCAGACAGTGTAACGCTGCTGTGCGAAAACAAAAGCAAAGAGACTTGTGGCACCTTAAGGTCTTTATTATAGTATAACTTTAATGGGTTATTAGAATCCACTTATCAGGCACACAGAGTGTATTCCTCAGTGGGCAACATGTGAATAATGGCACCCATACGCAGCTGCATACCCTCCAACATTTCTCTGATGAAAATAGGAATGTCCTGTTCCATTATTATTATTATTATTATTATTATTATTATTAGGTTGCCCCAGACACTCTGGGCAGCTTCCAGCATATATATAAAAACATAATCAAACATCAAACATTAACAAAATTTCTTATACAGGGCTGCCTTCAGACGTCTTCTTAAACTGTATAGTTACCAATATTTATCTCCTTGGCTCAGGGGTTGTGTAATTCCACAGCCTCCAACATTTATCCAATGAAAATAGGAGCATCCTAAGGAAAAGTCAGACATTACGGGGTCACATCGGAAACCAGGACTATTTCTGTAAATCCGGGACCGTCCCTGGAAAATAGGGGCACTTGGAGGGTCTATAAATAATTTGTGTGTGTGTGTTAAATGTTAATAGGTTAAGATAATCAGGCATTTACATTACTGCCTGCTGTGCTGCGATATTCAAGCATGATCTAAAAAACCCTTTTTGCAAGCAGTGCACAAACTCTGCAACATGCCGTTTGCTATCTAACACTTCCTTCGGGCACCAACACACTCACGGAAGGTTATTCTATGTTGCTGAAGCATTTCTTACAGAAGAAACTCTGTAAGTTGCATAAACAAAATGTAAGGCTTATTTATTGTTTGCATTAGCCCCTCTCTTTTTTGTTCTTTCAAAAACTAAAACTCAAAGCGACTTACAAAAATCAACATTAAAACTGAGGGTCAAACAACCTAAAATACCCATAATATTCCTTTATATCAGTGGCGTAGCGTGGGGGGTGCGGGGGGGGGGGCCGGTCGCACCGGGCGCAACATCTGGGGGGGGGGCGTTTGCACTCGCAGGTCTCTGCCACTACCTGGCTCACTCACTCTCTCTCACTACAGTGCTGGCTGTGCGAATCCGATCCGAGCCGCCGGGTCGCCGCCCACTGTGGAGGGGAGGGTGCCAGGCGTGCAGTGCAGAGAGAGAGCGAGGGACTATCTGGGGGAGGGACAGTGCAGCGGGGGGGGGGCGCAAATTACTTGCCTTGCCCCGGGTGCTGACAACCCACGCTACGCCACTGCTTTATATATAAAACAGATCCAACTCCACTCCACTAGAAAGATAATCAGAAAATGAAGACACAAAGGCCTAGGGGGAAGAAGGATGTTTTTGCCTGGTGTGTAGAAACAGACAGGGATGGTTCTAGGTGTACCTCCCTGGGGAGAGCATTCCATAAATGGGGAGGGACCCTATGAATCCCTCTGCAGAACTTTATCAGGTACATACCTGAAGCCCACACTCAGTGACCATGAAACTGAGGCTAAATAGCTCAGTTGGTTAGAGCATGCTGCTGATAATGCCAAGGTTGCAGGTTCGATCCTCGTACAGGACAACTGCATATCCCCTCATTTCAGGGGGCTGGACTAGATATTCAGGGTCGCTTCCAACTCCATAATTCTATGAATTCTATGAAACTCAAAGGGTGGACTTAAGTATCTCACCTGCCTCAAAGGGTTGCTTAAAACAAAACAGGGGGGAAACTTGGCCAATGAAAGTGCAAGCTGACGACTGATCAAGTGGCAATCAGAAGGATAATCAAGTCGATTGGCAGAAATAAGACCAGAGTACAAGAGCTGCAGAAAGTTGGTGTACAATTGTGTCAACCTGAGGTGGGGAAATCCACACCACATACATAAAAGGGAAGTAATAGTGCCACTGTATTCTGCTCTGGTCAGACCTCACCTGGAGTACTGTGTCCAGTTCTGGGCACCACAGTTCAAGAAGGACACTGACAAACTGGAACGTGTCCAGAGGAGGGCAACCAAAATGGTCAAAGGCCTGGAAACGATGCCTTATGAGGAACAGCTAAGGGAGCTGGGCATGTTTAGCCTGGAGAAGAGGAGGTTAAGGGGTGATATGATAGCCATGTTCAAATATATAAATGGATGTCACATAGAGGAGGGAGAAAGGTTGTTTTCTGCTGCTCCAGAGAAGCGGACACGGAGCAATGGATCCAAACTACAAGAAAGAAGATTTCACCTAAACATTAGGAAGAACTTCCTGACAGTAAGAGCTGTTCGACAGTGGAATTTGCTGCCAAGGAGTGTGGTGGAGTCTCCTTCTTTGGAGGTCTTTAAGCAGAGGCTTGACAACCATATGTCAGGAGTGCTCTGATGGTGTTTCCTGCTTGGCAGGGGGTTGGACTCGATGGCCCTTGTGGTCTCTTCCAACTCTATGATTCTATGATTCTATGAAAAGGGAGGACAACGTATTGAACCAGCTCATACCTGGTGGCAACAAAGCTGGTCTCTGAGGGTCCCCAAAGCAGAAACGGGTAAGTGATCATTACTCTTTCCTTTCCTACTCTGGCATTTTGTCATTTAATTAAAATGATAACAGATTGGTTCTGAAGTTACTTTTCAAAGCTTCACGGCTATTCATGTTAAGACTCAAGTTGTGTAAGAGCTTTCCAGTTCTCTCCAGTAGGTTAATCTTCAAAAAAGGATCCAAGATTGTCTCATATTTATATTTTAAATGCGGGCAAATTATTCCTCAGAATAGAAAAGGCTGTATTAATGATTCAGAAAACTATGTAACAGGTAGAGATATTGGTAAATTCCACTGGAAATGGGAGCAGAAATTCCCACAGTTCCATATTCTTTAGATGTCAGGTATGGAAATCGTGCAAGTGAATACAGCCATGTTTGGTGTAGCTGTTTTAGTGAGCAAACATTATGAAAATATTTATATTTATCACATTCTTTTTGGCGTTTCCCTTGCATTGAGATTAAGTAAAATAAATAATTATGTATGTTTCGGCCACAGCAGATAGCAAGATGAAGCATGTAGGTTTAAGTGGAAGTGTAACTGCAGTAGAATGGAAACAGCATTGATTGTGGCAAACCCACTGCAGGATCGAAACTGCTGCTTCCTCGCATCCTCAATAACAGGGACCCATGCTGACTTGAGATGCTTGCTGTTCTGTAGTTATCTAGGCATATCTCAAAATGGAAAGGATGCCTACTCTTTGTTTTCTGCCCTTGCCCACTTTCAGCATGGGTTTACATGCTCACCTAAGCTGCTTCTCTATAGGTTTGGTGCACCAGTTTGGTTGCTCGCACAGTGCCACAAAGGAAAGAAATTCACGGACAATTGCTTCTGGGGTTTTTCCTGCAATCCTCCCAGTTCACAAATAGCCACACCACATGTTATGTTGAAAGCAAATGCTCATTAATGCTTCAGCAACATAGAAAAGGTAAAGGGACCCCTGACCGTTAGGTCCAGTCGCGGATGACTCTGGGGTTGTGGTGCTCATCTCGCTTTATTGGCCGAGAGAGCCGGCGTACAGCTTCCGGGTCATGTGGCCAGCATGACTAAGTCGCCTCTGGCGAACCAGAGCAGCACACGGAAACGCCGTTTACCTTCCCGCCGGAGTGGTACCTATTTATCTACTTGCACTTTGACGTGCTTTTGAACTGCTAGGAGCAGGAACCGAGTAGCGGGAGCTGACCCCATCGCAGGGATTCGAACCGCCAGCCTTCTGATCATCAAGCCCTAGGCTCAGTGGTTTACACGACAGCGCCACCCGCTGTGGAAAATATGGGTGGAAAATAAGGGAAGTGTATCAACCCATTGTGAATGGCATCACCGCTGTGAGAAAGCGCTGGACAGGAAAGCTGCATGCATGCAGGAAAATTTGAGGTGAATTCATAAGGACTGAGACAAGAGGACTGCCCTGCCTCTAATTTGGCTTCATGATGATGCAGTATAGCGAATGAGATTTGTCTCCATAAGCATTTGAAATCCAAGAGAGTGAGGACTGCCCCTTGTGGGTAATTACGAAAGGGGGGGGGGAATGGTAGCCAGCAGCACCAGGGAAACTCAAATTCCATTGGTACCAGCAGAGGCGGAGCTAGCTGCTCCAGCACCCGGAGCGGCGCGCATGCTGTGTACCCGGGGGCTTGGCCATGGGGCGGGGCGAGCGCCCCAGGGGGGCACCACGGCAAGCATCCCTGGGGCCAAGCTGCTTCCTGGGCAGGAGGGAGGGAGCTGCACCGTTTTGCCAGCAGCCTTCCTCCCTTCCCCCTTCCTTTTGACAGCTCAGGGGAGGCTCCCCCTCCACCAGGAAGCAGCCCAGGAGTGGGGGGCAACGGCGTGCCCCCCACCCACAACTCCCAAACCTGCCCTGAGCTGTCAAAACGAATGGGGGAAGGCTGCCGGCAAGATGGCACAGTTCCACCCCTTACCCGACGACTCGGGGTAGGCTTGCGAGTCGTGGGCAGGCGGCGTGCCAAATGTCACCCCCCTCAGTGATGACACCCGGGGTGGATCACCCCCTTCCTCTGCCCCTGGGTAAAGATCCGTGTGAGAGCACACAGCATGAAAATGGGATAGGTAAAGGTAAAGGGACCCCTGACCATTAGGTGCAGTCGTGGCCGACTCTGGGGTTACGGCATTCATCTCGCTCTATAGGCCGAGGGAGCCGGCGTACAGCTTCCAGGTCATGTGGCCAGCATGACTAAGCCGCTTCTGGCGAACCAGAGCAGCGCACGGAAACGCCGTTTACCTTCCTGCTCGAGTGGTACCTATTTATCTACTTGCACTTTGATGTGCTTTCAAACTGCTAGGTTGGCAGGAGCAGGAGCAGGAGCAGGACCGAGCAATGGGAGCTCATCTCGTCGCGGGGATTCGAACCGCCGACCTTCTGATCAGCAAGCCCTAGGCTCTGTGGTTTAACCCAGAGTGGCACCCACGTCCCTTTTCCAGCCCCTGGTTACCAGGACCATGAACAAAGCATAGAAAGGCTGCCGTAGGTGTGGGGAGTAGCTTTCTCTTACATGGAAGGAAAGGTCCATCTAACATTTGGATTACCCATAGAATTCACTCGTTGTTGTTTTTTGACAGAAAAAATTATTGTGTCATGACTTCCTCCTGTCATTTTACCACAGAGAAAATTCCTTTGCAATATCCCTCTCTTTTACCTGACAGTAGGCCATTTTTCCCTCTCTACTCCACAGTGTAGAGGATGTTCAGAATCTGCACATGCAGTTCCTGATGTGACTCAGGCTTCAATCACCGGCTTCATTAATCATCTCCTTTATTAAAACGTTGTTTCAACATAATTATATGCTGCCACATAATCATCTACTGTAATGGCTCTACAGCCAACTCGGAAAACAGGACCTCCGCACAATTAAAACAAAATTACACTTTCTGACCTCGACAGTAAAGCAGCCACTGTTGGGAAATCCTACATAAATGTTTTACGCTCCAAACTAATTAAAGACTGCCTTTACCATATAGCCAGTTCACAGATACGAGCGTCAACTTCGGAGGCATGGTTCCTGTTTCGAAGGTTACCAAAATTAGCAGGAACTCACAAGGACGAGTGAACTGAAAACAACCACAGCGGGACACACAAAACAAAAACTGCCTGATACAGTAATAATATATTAATAAATAACAACAGTGTCAACAAGAGATGCCATCAGAGCAGGACAGGTTAGGGCTGTGGTTGACTGAATCTCAATCTCTAGTTCAGGTCCTTGACATCGGTAGATGCAGAAGCTATGAGATCAAACAGAAGGCGTTGGTCTATTGACCAGGCAGGGACAGAATGCCAGCCTCCACTATTTATATTGGAGTGGCCCAGTCCAGAGGCTTCATAGCAATTGCAGAGGCTGATGTTTCCCTTCTCTTCCTGAAGAGGTCTGAATAAACATAATTTTCGTAATTTCCTAAGTCTGGTCTGGTACAGTGGTACCTCAGGTTAAGAACTTAATTCGTTCTGGAGGTGTGTTCTTAACCTGAAACTGTTCTTAACCTGAGGTACCACTTTAGCAAATGGGGCCTCCTGCTACCGCCACACCGCGGCGGCGCAATTTCTGTTCTCATCCTGAAGCAAAGTTCTTAACCCGAGGTACTATTTCTGGGTTAGCGGAGTCTGTAACCTGAAGCGTCTGTAACCTAAAGTGTCTGTAACCCGAGGTACCACTGCACTCAGGAAGTCAAATGGCATGGTAGAATCAACAGCACTACTTTATGAAGCAGGAAAGGAGAACTGCATTTCAGAAAGCTCCCTTGAGAGAAACAGCTCCCATCAACCAGAGACCATTGGTCCATCCAGCTCAGTACTGTCCACACTGACTGGCAGCAGCTCTCTGGGGTTCTAAGATTGGCATCTCTCCCAATCCTACCTGGAGTTGCCGGGAGATGCATTGAACCTGGGACCTCTTGGGTGCAAAATGGATGTTCTACCAATGGGATATGGCACTTCCCTCTATTAGCATAACAGGGAATGACCTCCCCCCCCGTGAGTTTTCCACGTGAGGATGCATCCAAAATCAATATCCCTACCCTGAATATTGAAATGGCACAGTCTGCTCCACCAATCCAGGATTTTTAACATCAAATTTTGCTAGGTGCGTGAAGACCAGGCCACTGGCTGTGGGGCATCTAGTTCTGAAAACGAGGTTGAGGGTAGGGGTCCTCTCTGAAGAGCAAAAAGGGGGGTGCTGATTTGGTGCGAAAAAGGGGCTTCCTCACTGCCTCCACCTGCTTACTCCCCATGCCTCGTTGTTTTTTACTCTAGCTGGCTCATTTCTGATTCCAGTACCCACCAAAGGTAAAAGTGAGTTCAGCAAAGATATTGCATTGGGGTTGGGATAGTTCACTTCTACTTACTACAGGGGTAACCATCATGGTGTCTTCAATAAGTTGTAGGACTACAATTCTCATCAGCCCAGCAAGCATGGCCAGTGGACAAGGATGATGGGAGCTGAAGTCCAACAACATTGGGGGGGTGGGGTGGCGGCACCATGTCAGTTATCCCTGCCTTTTTTGCTACTTGTTCACTCACTGGTTTGTTGTTGTTGTTTTCATGCCCTCCAGATACACATGCATATAACCAACTGGAGCAGAACGAGCTTTAAACAAACTATCACCCGGAGCAGAGATTCAGAACGAAATATCACTATCGCACCAGTGCAGGAATTCTGAATTTAATTTACTAATGTGAGAGATTCAATTTCCTTGTTGTCCAAGCCAGACACCGTACAGGCTATATTATTGTGGTATTAAGGCGATACTCCACAAAAGGCCTCAAGCACCACTATATATATATATATATATTTCGCTCTCCTCAATTGCCTGGAGGTAAATTAATATGTTTCTCTTTTGTACCACAGGCTCACTGAGTTGCATCTGGCAAGCCGCAGTAACAGTTGGTGCATTCTGCACAACATCACACCTGAATCCCGATGTCTCTGTTGTACAACATATGGTTCCCTTTAATTACTTCATCCGTTCTGAGATCAGCTTTCACAACAGCTAAGCCCCCGTCTAAGGAAGACAGCGAGGACTTATTTTGACCAGGTATTGGAAGTAGCACAGATATCGATTGCCAGCAATGGTGGGCTTGCCATGGGCGAAAGACAAAAGGAATGACTGGGGTATATCAGGAGAGTCATCAAATAACTAGGGATTGTAGTCAAGAGGCTATAGATGGCAGAGGTGGGAAAGAGATTAAATAGCTCCTTATCCCCTTCAGAAACTAAACCTGAGGCTCGAATTGATGTGCACCTACAAGGGAGTCGATCCCAGTGAAATCAATAGGGATTCCGTCCAAGCAAAAATGCACACAATTATAATGGAGGTTCATGTAACTGCACAAGGCCTTTGCTACTCTTGCCCTCTTGCCTATCTCCTCTGTCAAAATAGAAATTAAAAATATTGATGATTCTGAGAGGTACCTGAAGAGGAGTCGAGCTTGACTCATTATGCACTGTACTATATTTCACTTATTTTGCAAATTCTGGTCCTGCTTATGAACTAGGTGAAAGGCTTATGGAGCCTTGAAGAAAACTCCCTATGTAATAAATTCACAGTTCGTATTCCCCAGGACTCTGCAGCTATAGCATAAGAGACTCCAGTTGTATATGGGTACCAAATCCCTGATCGCTTTAGTATGATTCCATTGAATCCAAATGAAATTGAATGCTGTCACGGTAGAATACTACAAATCATCACTGCACCACACCTATGAATGAAGTACAGGTTGGTGTGTTTTGCATTTTGCACAAGTGGAGGGAAAAACAAAACCTCAAAAGTGTAGCAAAATGCCAGTTTCCCTAGAAACCCCTCCCACAATGTTAGCTTTGCTAACCCAGCTACATTTAATACATATGTTCTTAATTAGAATATTGTCGGAAAGGGCTAAGTTATTTGCTGGCAGGTCCACCCTCAGACTTGGCATCTAGCTATGTGTTTTGCAGGAGTTAATTGTAATTAGCCTTGATGAAAGGCCAGTTCTTTTGTAGAAGTGTTAATTTTGAGCTGGTTGTAGTATATGCTTAGATAATGATTATCAGTTTGAAAACCGCCACTACTCATAACTTATATGTATACTTTATAGAACTCTGTCATTAAATGGCTTAGTACTACGTACAGAAATTTACTAGCAGGTAGACACTAAGATCTGAACAAATGTCTCATATTAAACAAGGAGAAAAATAGGGATGCCACAGATATCTGTTTTGTTGCGTGGCAAGGTCCCAAACCCTCCCAGGAAGTGGAATAAAGACACATGAAACTGTATTTTAGGTTAATGGGCGAAAAAGGCCACAACTTTATTGGTTACAGAATGTGAGTGGCATTGGCGTAGGCATTGGAAACCACACAACTATATCTGACTGCTGCCCGTCTGCAGGAGTCTTGGAAGGGTTAACCATCAGAAGGGGGAGCTCTGCTGATGCACATCAACTAGGAACTCTCCCAGGGTCACCACTAGGGGTTGTGCCATGGCCCTAGCCCCCGTCTGGGGCTTTGGACAGGAACCACACCCCTCGGATTCCTTTAACGGAATACCCTTGCAATAGGAGGGGTACGTGATGGCCACTACCTCCCCTCACCTTCAACCTAATACTCCAATGCCTAACCGCCAAACCTTACAAAGTTGTGACAAATTGCTACGAGGTAGGCGAGAAATTAAATGGCCAGTGCCAATTTGCCAAGTGGAAAAAAATCCTACCAAGCCCCTGTTAAAAAAACAGGCGACCAATGGAAGTCCATAGCAAGGTCAGGAGATAAAGAGCCTAACCTAAGGGGGGGGGGGAGAGAGAGAGAGAACTGTCCGAGCAGGAACATGTCCTCGGCCGTGGGCGGTTTAAATAGCCCACACTACTGTCGACATGCAGAGGGCCGGGAGGCCAGCTGGCTAGCCCCAGCTGGGCTGTCTCCTTCCAGCCGTGCCGCTGTAAAGGCCATTGGCCTCTGCTCCAACGTAAATCAGAGACCCGGGCTTCAAAGCCAAGGCACACTATCAGCAGATCGAACTGCGTACACAGAATAGGTGTGAGGCTTGCGGAAGCATACTACAACTACGGATTTATTAATCATAAATCAGGACAAAGAAACATGTCGTCTCTCTCTCTCTCATCGTCTCAGAGAGAACAGGGAAATGCAAAAGCTATACGCACAACGGAAGTTCCCAGCAAGCTGTGCTGGAACATAAACAGACATGTGACACGCAACAGTTCTGCTCCTTAAGGTGGAATGGAAATCTCAACAACCACACCCCTGGACCATCTGGATTGGACAGCCTTGAGTTGACACGGCCGAGGATCAACCAATGGCGCAGGGGCTATCCCGCTCCATGCGCGTGGGGAGGGCTTGCTTCCAGCCCGCAACGTCATCTCCCAGGGGACGGGAAATGGCTTCCTTCTCCTGACGCAAAACTCACTGAGTATAATGAATAGCGTTCAAAATTTGCCAAACACATTTTGCACCTGGCTATCGGCCACCCGCGAGCAAGTGAAGATGCCCAGGTGCCAGGATAGCACCTGAAATCTCTATCTGGAGGTGTATGGCTAGGGATCCTTGGATCTTTCCTGTTTTCACATCCTTTAGAGTTCTATATTATATTTCATTTGCACAATCAGAAAGAATTTCAGCAACCCAAAAAGTTGCATCGAAAAAGACGACCTTCGAGTCGTCTGGCCCCAAAATGGCAACCAGGCATTGCATTCTGGTGAATGTAACCCTGGTTTAAGGAGCCATTTGGCACCTAGCTTATATATCTGAGTTTCTAACACTGACAACACATAACGGTTCCAAATACACAGCACTATCCCTGGATCCATGAGGGCAAAAGTAACCTCTACCTGCAAAACTTACTGCATACTAAAGCAAATTCACGTGCAATATTCATATACACATTTTGCTGCTTATAAAAGCGTTTTTGAATAGGGAACATGATGGGCAATGATGTCGAGACAATAACACATGTGCAAAAAAAAAAAAGTTCTTATAGCGAAGGGTCCCCCAGCTGCTGATCTCCTGCCATGGATTTTTTCAGTGAAAAACTGACCAGGTTTTGCACTAACAGATTTGAAAACAAACAAAACGAAAACATTAAGGTGGGGTTTGGGCACCAAAATAATCCAAAATTATTTTTTTGAAGGGCACATACACCGATGTGCATGTCTATAGATGTCTCCAGTGCCTTCCTAACCATTAAAAGGTAAAGGTACCCCTGACCATTAGGTCCAGTCACGGACGACTCTGGGGTTGCGCGCTCATCTTGCTCTACAGGCCAGCGTTTGTCCGCAGACAGCTTCCGGGTCATGCGGCAAGCATGACTAAGCCGCTTCTGGTGAACGGAAACGCCATTTACCTTCCCACCGGAGCGGTACCTATTTATCTACTTGCACTTTGATGTGCTTTCGAACTGCTAGGTTGGCAGGAGCTGGGACTGAGCAACGGGAGCTCACCCCGTCTGGGGATTCGAACCGCCGACCTTCTGATCGGCAAGTCCTAGGCTCTGTGGTTTAACCCACAGCGCCACCCGCATCCCATTCCAAACCATTGCACATATGTAAATTGCTCACCTCTGTTGTTTGAAGCATTAATTACAACTAGATTTGGACTGCCTGGAAGCCTATAAAAGAAGGTAAGATCTATGGTTTAGACCTTTTCAACTTCTCTATTAAGTCGTTTAAGTTGCCTGCCAAAAAATGGCTTTTGAAGTAAGGAGTGATAGCTCTATTTCAGGCCCAAAGTCAATGACTTGCTGACATATGCAGCATTATCCAGGGAACTTTTGTCGAAAGAATGGGAAGACAACTCTACTTTAAGAGAAACCTATGCCACTCATAGAAATTCTGCGTCAAAACACTTCAGCCGATCATGCCAAGTTATGGGCAATTCAGAAAAGCTATAAATAAAATGGAAACAAACATATATAGTTACAAACAATCTCATATCCTGGTATTAAAAACGCTTACTTGGAAGGACATTTTGTTGGTTTAACCGAAATAGTTTCCATATTGAATGCATTTAAGAACACGGCTATCGTCATTATGCACCAGTCCATACCTTTTAAAGATAAGCACTGACTGCCAATCAGAAACAGTAATTTTCACAGATTTTGCAAGCCCAGGCAGGCACACAAAACAGGCTTATTGAGCTTTTGGTGCCTTGCTGGGTGGGGCTTGGGTCACGAGTTGCAAATATCTGACTTATAGCTTCAACTGATCTGGTTTGAGCTTCTTGGGAACTGAAATGCAGTTAATAGCTTGCAGCAGCAATGTTGACTGGTGTCTAGGGTGGGAGTCAACGGTGCAGCCAGTGGCCAATGGCAGGCAGGGTCACCGCATTCCAGTTTTGCCCCAATCTCGCTCCCTGCAGAGTTCTATCAGGGCAATGTTAAGGAAGAGGAAATCGGCAGCCAGGTTGCAAAGGGTGGGCTGGATGAGGGCAGACTGAGGTTCATGGGGCAGTACTCTGAGGTTCAGCCACTCTCACCTGGGCAGGAGTGGCTAGCTCACAAAAATAACTGCAGAAATTTGAGTTAACTTTAATTATTTGCATTTAGGCAACACTAGCATATGACATCCCGTCCCCCGTCAAGCAAACATAAAACCTAAATATTTTCAGCACAATTGGACGCATGTTTTATCAGACGTCTGTCCTAATGCGTTCGGTGTGTATTACTCCCAAGTAAATCTGAATGGGATTGCTGCCTTTATTTATTAAACACCTGCCCGCCCACCCTAGAAAGATCATAGAACCATAGAGCAATGAATCACCGATGGCTTTTCAAATGTTGCGCCTCTTTCAGTTCCCCAGCATTTATTAAATCTAATAAGCGCAGGAGGAAAGAATCCCCTTATGCTTACTACAAGGTATTTAAATTCAGTTATATGCACGATAAAAGCTGCATTGCATTAGTTTACACGACCCCAGAGCTGCCGGGTATCTCCCACAGGCAAAATTCACATTCTTATAAACTGCTAATAAACATGAACATATGGTGGTTGAGGGCATCATGGAGCCGTCATCTCTTTCGTAAGGTGAGCATGCTACGTCCTTTCTAAGTTTAGGCAAGCAGCCCCTTTGGGATAATGGCAAAATACCTAGCTTCCTTTAAGTGATGAGTATTTATCACTAGTATCAAAACAGCGGCCAATATTTGAGGCACCAGTGATAACTTCCTGAGTGAAAGGTTAGGCCTTGGCTTGCGTGCATTCTTCACCAAGTTTGGGCAAAGCCTGCAACTGAAATATCAAGCAAATGCCCACATTTTGCATCATTCCTTCCATTCCAAAGTTGTCTTTTCTTTTTTACATTTTTAAAAGATCTCCAAGAGCCTAAGAACTGGCATGTTGTTGTTGTTGTTGTTGATGATGATGATGATTTGGGGATAAGTGGCCAGAAAATAATTATAGAAAGATGCAGAGCAAAAACATACCGTGCAGCTAGGATTGTGTCTATTTTCTTTGTATTTAAGTAGATATATATTCAGCAACTGGCAAGGCTCAAAAATTGTGGCCACCCAGTGGTAAGAAAAAGACACTGCCTGCACAAATGCTTAATTGACACAGTGGGTGGCTGGGTGGGGGGCTTATTCATATGGTTACCTGTAGAGATATTTTGAAATGCAGGGATAGAGTTGTGAATTAGAAAGGCCAGAATGATGCTCATTATCACTTGTGGTTCTGTCTCAACTATCAGAGGAAGAAGTTGCAAGCTTGCCACAACCTCCACCACTGGCTCCAAATCCCAGAGTCTGAATCAGAAGTAGCATCTTTCAGATGAAGACACAAGGTCTCCAGGTCCTTCAAATGGAAGCATTTTCAGCAATGGAAGAGGGGCCACCACAGGTTGTTCCCCCCACCCTCCATGTTCATGCTGGGGACAGGAGGACTCAACACACTCGGGTGAGGATTCCAGCCACAGAAGACAACCCTATGCTGCAAACTGTTGGATCTGGGAATATGCCCATTGTCTCATGTTCTGGGTGGCTCACCCCTTGACACAGGTCAAGACAATCTGATTTCTGAAAGATGTTTATCATTTCACTTCAGCGGGTGAGGAAGCAACCTTCTTTCAGGGGTAGCCTATTTGGTGGGTGCGAGGAATTTTTATCACATGGGGAAAGTCTTGCAATGAAAGTGGCTGAATACCACAAGGTGCCTTTACAGTTGCCACTAAAGGGACCAAGGGAGGTGGGCTGCATATGGGCTGCAAACAACATTCGTTATTCATCTTGAGACTTTGATGGGAGTCCTGCTTATGGAAGTTTTTAATATTTAATGCTGTATTGTTTTTAACACTTGATTGGGAGCTGCCCAGAGTGGCTGGGGAAACTCAGCCAGATGGGCGGGGTATAAATAAATTATTATTATTATTATTATTATTATTATTCCATTTGAGAACCAAGGTACAACTGTACTCAGATTCAACTCAATCAGAATAGGGTTGGGTGAAGGAGGAGCAGTTCTGATGGACAAGCTGGTGTTCACAACAACCCTGTGAGGGAGGTTCAGCCGAAAGGCAGTGGCTGGTTCAAGTTCTCTCTGTGAGCTTCATGGCAGAGTAGGGATTTGAACCTCAGTCTCCTTAGTCCTGGGAATGGCAGTCTAGGTGCTACAGTACACGGGTTTTGATTTGATATGTTCTGCAAAATCAACAGCAGCTTCTCATTCGCTTTACTGAATAGATGAAACCCTAACCATACTTGTTCAAAAAGTAAGTCCCGCTGATTCCAGAGGTACTTACTGTCAAGTAAAGATGCTGACCTTAACTTGCCAACAAAGGTCCGTATAGTTAAAGCTATGGTTTTCCCAGTAGTGATGTATGGAAGTGAGAGCTGGACCATAAAGAAGGCTGATCGCCGAAGAACTAATGCTTTTGAATTATGGTGCTGGAGGAGACTCTTGAGAGTCCCATGGACTGCAAGAAGATCAAACCTATCCATTCTGAAGGAAATCAGCCCAGAGTGCTCACTGGAAGGACAGATCCTGAAGCTGAGGCTCCAATACTTTGGCCACCTCATGAGAAGAGAAGACTCCCTGGAAAAGGCCCTGATGTTGGGAAAGATGGAGGGCACAAGGAGAAGGGGACGACAGAGGACGAGATGGTTGGACAGGGTTCTCGAAGCTACAAACATGAATCTGACCAAACTGTGGGAGGCAGTGGAAGACAGGAGTGCCTGGCGTGCTCTGGTCCATGGGGTCACGAAGAGTCGGACACGACTAAACGACTAAACAACAACAACAAAAGATGCTGACAATTGCAGGCCAAATTACAGTGGTGCCTCGCAAGACAAAATTAATTCGTTCCGCGAGTCTCTTCGTCTAGCGGTTTTTTCGTCTTGCGAAGCAACCCTATTAGCGGCTTAGCGGATTAGCGCTATTAGCGGTTTAGTGGCTATTAGTGGCTATTAAAGGGTTAAGGGATTAGCGGATTAGCTGCTAAAAGGCTATTAGCGGTTTAGCGGCTTAGAAAAAGGGGGTGGGGAGCGGAAAAAAATCTCAAGACTCGCAAGACATTTTCGTCTTGCGAAGCAGGCCAAAGGGAAATCCGTCTTCCGAAGCAACTCAGAAAACAGAAAACCCTTTCGTCTAGCGGGTTTTCCGTCTTGCGAGGCATTCGTCTTGCGGGGTACCACTGTATGTCCCATCAGAAGTTTGCATGCGGTACTTTCAATGATTCTATATGGGGGCAAGGAGTTGTTCTTTCATTGCTCCTGCCTTTGAAGCCGAAAAGTTTCCGCACTTAGGATGCAACTTTTTTTAAAAAAAAAAACAAACTAGAGAACTTGCCGGAGTTGACTCTGCTTTTCCTACTAATACATAAAGGCAGGCAGACTTGTGAGGACTTCCCGAACACACAGATAGCAGCAATTAGAGCAGCTCCACCTCTCTTCCAAGAGGCAACTGCAATTATCTCAGCGCATAGCCTACAGGTTTGCTCCAATCCCCTTTGTTTTGCTAACAGAAGACAGATGGCAACTTGGGCAACAAAATAATTCTGGTAGGCAAATAAGTGCAAAATGGGCTGCTTTATAAACAAGGGCTATAAAGAGCTCTTATTTTTATTGCAGTTAATGCGAAGCAATCTTTTCCTAATTACCTTTGTAAACAATAAATGGCAATAATTTAGCAACTCAGTATGTTCCATTAGCTCAAATGGAGGGCTGCTACTCTCCCGTTTTTTTGCTACGTTATTATTCTCCATCAGAATAATGTTTTATGGCTTGTCAGCTTAAACCGTGTTGATGTGGATTTATTGGCAAAAAGTGCCATTACATTAGCATTAAAGCTGACGTGTACTTTTATTTCGGACCCAAACCCACAAAAAAACCAAGCTAAAGCCAGCAGATATTGCTTTCACAACAATCGCTTTGCTTCCCACAGACAATTGCGATTTATGCCTCTGTCAACTCCTAACGCGGCTTTATCACAGGTATTTGCTCGTAAATTCTTGTGACCCAACAAGCCAAACGCAGAACCACCAGCCATGCAGAGTGGGCTGCTGGGTGTTTTGCGGGCCTTATTGCGACGCAGCGTAAAACAGAATTGCAGAACAGGAGTCCGGTGGCACTGGCAGGTCATGCAGCCTAACCACCAGCTCAAAGCAGGTAATATAGAGCAAGAGACAGCTGCCCAGTCTTTGCCTGAAGACCTCCAGCAAGATGGAGACCACCCAGCGGTCGGATACATATCTACGGCTCCAAGTCTACAGAAATGTCACACTGCCCTCTGGGGCAGCATAGAACAGCTCTTTGCCTTCAGGTATTTCATGAGCGTTACAATACCCCTCCATGAGTTTCCTCTTCTCTAGTCTAAGCATGTCCAGTTGGGCAATCAGGGCTTTCTCAGCAGTGGCACCCACCCTGTGGAACATCCTCCCATCAGATGTGAAGGAAATAAACAGCATATCTGACGACAGACCTGTATCGGTTTTTAATGTCTGGTCTTTCCCTGTGTTCTGTTATATTCTGTTGAAGGTCACACAGAGTGGCTGGGGCAACCCAGCCAGATGGGTGGGGTACACCAATTATCATTATTATTATTATTATTATTATTATTAAAGGTAAAGGGACCCCTGACCATTAGGTCCAGTCATGGCCGACTCTGGGGTTGCGGCGCTCATCTCGCTTTATTGGCCGAGGGAGCTGGCGTACAGCTTCCGGGTCATGTGGCCAGCATGACTAAGCCGCTTCTGGCGAACCAGAGCAGCACACGGAAACACCATTTACCTTCCTGCCGGAGTGGTACCTATTTATCTACTTGCACTTTGTGCTTTCGAACTGCTGGGTTGGCAGAAGCAGGTACCAAGCAATCCCCCGTCGCGGGGATTCGAACCACCGACCTTCTGATTGGCAAGTCCTAGGCTCTGTGGTTTAACCCACAGCGCCACCCGCATCCCGTTATTGTTATTATTATTATTATTCCATAAACTGAACCTGCAGGCCTCAACATGGCATTGCAGCAAGTACCATATTTTTCGCTCTATAAGACGCACCTAGTTTTAGAGGAGGAGAACAAGGGGGAAAAAATCTCTCCCTCTCTGCGCAGCGCCTCTTCAGCAAAGCGGGAGCTTTCCCTCTCTGCGCACTGAAGAGGCGCCGCGCAGAGCCTCTCCAGTGAAGCGAAATCAGAACAGCAAGAGGGATCGCTGTGCAGCGAACCCTCTTGCTGTTCTGGCTTCTGGGATAGCGGTGCCAAGCCTCTTCAGCGCAGGGGGAGCGTTCCTCCCGTTACCCTGAAGAGGCTTCAGACGGCTATCACTGTGTGCACTGATCCCTCTTGCTCTCCTGGCTTCAGCAATAGCTGCACAGCCTACATTCGCGCCATAAGACGCGCACACATTTCCCCTTACTTTTTAGGAAGGGAAAAGTGTGTCTTATAGAGCGAAACATACGGTAAGTTGTAGACAAAAGGAAAAGTTTTACCCTTACTCTGCACTGCCAGATGAGAGGAAAAAAAGAACACCAGCAAACAAACAAACAAACAAAATGCCTCCCCAAAACATCACTGAAACATTTATTATTTTTTATTGTACTATTGCAGCTTCTGCCCATCTGTTTCTGTTCTTTTATCTCCCCCATCTGCTTCTATTTTGAGGCCTATACAGTAATAACGCTTTTGTGCACCAAAACAGAGAAGTAATTTGCATCGGGGAGGTGGGGGGGGGGGGAGAATCTTAACCTCCTTCCATTATTGGCTTTGCTTGAACTTTCCCGAAACAAAATGAACTGCGGTCCCAGAAGGATCCCGGCATCTACTGTAATTCCGCCGGATTTCAATTAACAGCTTGCACACATCCAGGCAAAATAAATTGATTTAGCATCTTATTCCTTTGCTACCGGAGTCTAAATGGAGGGGCTTCCACCACCCCCGCAGCCCTGTTCGCTCGCCTATTGTATGCTGTCCGCAAATATTAGTTACCATAACGGACTATCACGTAAATCAAATAATGGACTCTCTTCCGTAATCACCTCGGCAGCTGCAACGGCATGTTTCAGTAGTTATCCACTGGAACTCATTAAGAAAGCATTATGTATAGTAAATTAAAATGCAGGGTCCATGATCTGCAGACAAAAGATGACAAAGCTTATCATATGTATGCCATGGACTTCTCATTAACGGAGCTCGAAACAGCATTGTCCTTTTAGAGCAGGTCACGGCGCTCTTAGGATATTTCGGTTTTGTAATGAGTAGGTTAGAGCAGACAATGAGAACCTAGACTGTATGGGAGAATTTCTGAAGAAGATGCTGCAGTATCTATTATCAAAATGAAAAGGGGGGAGGCAGCTAGGAAAGCAGCCATCTTGACACCTCCTGCATCTGACATGAGACCAGCTACTATAGCCAGGCTTAATGTGAAGCGGTTAATCTCTGAATGCACAAAGGTGTCATAGAAGAAGAAGAAGAAGAAGAAGAAGAAGAAGAAGAAGAAGAGGAGGAGGAGGAGGAGGAGGAGGAGGAGGAGGAGTTTGGATTTGATATCCCGCCTTTCACTCCCTTTAAGGAGTCTCAAAGCGGCTAACATTCTCCTTTCCCTTCCTCCCCCACAACAAACACTCTGTGAGGTGAGTGGGGCTGAGAGACTTCAAAGAAGTGTAACTGGCCCAAGGTCACCCAGCAGCTGCATGTGGAGGAGCGGGGAAGCGAACCCGGTTCACCAGATTACGAGTCCACTGCTCTTAACCACTACACCACACTGGCTTTGAAGATGCTCAAACTCAGGACAAAAAGGAGAAATGTGCTAAGAGGAAGGCACGTTTGGCAACCCCTCAATGTGATCAACTCCCGCCTGGAAACCTGTGTTCCCACTGTGGAAGGATGTGCCTTGCAATTAGTGTTAAAAGGCCGCATACAATCCGAACACAAGCAAATATATGCCTAAGAATCTGTGTTTCTGAAATGTGTCATGAACAGTGAAATGGGAGTCTGGTAGGGGTGCAGCAGACGAAATGGGGAGGGTACCTCATGATTGGCAGATCTCCTCTAATCTGGCTTGTTCATCTTAACGTGGGACTTGTTTTGCAACCATAAAAATGTTGAGAAATCCAGAAGTGACAACACAAAAAATTCTATGCATGGAACATTGAGACACAGAGAACAAGTCCATTTATCTGACAGGACTCACAAAATCAGCTCCGTCCAGCAGCAGTTCTGTATTAGCCCTGAATTTGCTCCAAACATGACAATGTGAGGATCGCTGCCATGCTTCGAGGGGTCTTTGATTTCCCCAGCGACAGCTCTCTTTGAAGACTATCACTCATTGAATGCAACATATAAAACACATCAACAAGCTCGCCCAGAACCAGGCAACTGTTTAATTATCTACACCCTCTTTAACATGGCTAAGGCCTCAGTATTTCTGCCCCTTCTCTCACCTTTGGAAGGGAAAAGGCCGATCAAATCTATCTCCCAAGGCTCATTTCAGACAGTTGCCTAATGTTAATCTAGGCCTGCAAAGTAGACAAACAGTAAAAATTTAGACACAGGTGGAGGTTAGGGAAAGGAAGGTTAACGGCTGCACTTTGAAAGAAGACTGGTGAACATGACTGGAGACCCTAATAAGCCAAAGGGAACAGCAATGCTGCCTGTCTTATTCACATTGTCTCGTGTTCGTTTAATAAATAAACTGAAGAAGAGAAGTGAGGTATTAACCACACTTAACTTCCTCCACTTTTTCCAGGCACAGTCTGCAATTTAAACTTCTGTGTCTGAACATCCCCACAGACCTTTTTTTGCTTTAGAGACGTTCACAGCGAAAATTCGCTCTTTAAAGCTCAATCGGATCAAACGTCAATCCACAGACAACCCAATTTGAAGTTTGCTCTGATTCAGTTTTAAAGGGCAGGATTTAGCGGGCAAAAAAAAGCTCAGACACAGAGCGTTGAAGTGTGTCTGGAAAGACCAGGGCAAAATATAAGTGTGGGTTAAGTCCTGGGAGGCACGCATTGTTATAGGAGCTGGTTTGGATGAGGCCTGTGTGTCCCAACCAAGCCTGTGATTTTTACATTTGTAAGATGGGAGTTAGTAGTAGAAATAACTGGTCCAACCAACCTCTTTGTTAAGGTAAGGGACCCAGCCAAGTCTGATAGGCAAGCATTTGCATGTCTAAAGAGTTGGTCAAGTTCAGATGTGTTGCCATACAGACAAATGGCAGGTGATTATCTAGCAGGAAAAGGTTATCTATCAGGAAAACTCCCCCAGCCTCACCTGGCTGGAGGTGACATGATCTTGTAGGTAGAAGAACAAGAGCTTTTGCTAACCTGGTCTGAAGCTGGAAAGAGACACAGAGGTCTGACTTGCTCTCTGTGCTGAATCCTAAGCTATCGTTCCAGGCACCCACTTTGAAACCTAATGGGAAAGCAAGATCTGTTGGAATGTCAGTGTGGCGAGTCCACGCACCTTATGCTCAAGCTGAAGAAATGCAGTTCATTTTATGAGGGTGTGGTAATGATGATGATGATATTGCATTTAATCTACATTTCAGTGAAACCCACGACTCATAAAGGCTTTCCAATACAGTGGTACCCCGCAAGACGAATGCCTCACAAGACGGAAAACCCTTTCGTCTAGCAGGTTTTCCGTTTTTCGATGCGCTTCGCAGGACGAATTTCCCTATGGGCTTGCTTCGCAAGACGAAAATGTCTTGCGAGTCTTGAGATTTTTTTTCACTCCCCACCCCCTTTTTCTAAGCCGCTAAACCGCTAATAGCCTTTTAGCAGCTAATCCGCTAATCCCTTAAGCATTTAATAGCCGCTAATAGCCGCTAAACCGCTAATAGCGCTAATCCGCTAATAGGGTTGCTTCGCAAGACGAAAAAACCGCTAGACGAAGAGACTCGCGGAACGAATTAATTTCGTCTTGCGAGGCACCACTGTACTTGTATTTTAATCCAGAGCAAACCTACACCCCAGGAGAGTGCAGAGTTTAGAAACGTTGTTCTACAAGCATGCAAATAATTCTTGCACACCGTTTTGTAAAGTTAGAAAAGCTCATCGGGAGCGTAGTTAACACCTGATGTCAGAACTTCAAGTCTTTGGTTTTCTCCCCTCTTTCCCTCACCCCCCAAACTTTTGAGTGTTCTACCAGCTTAATCAGAAGCTATGAAATCTCTGGGTGAAACCATCAGCAAGCTGAGCATCACGATAAAAAGGGAAGGAAAGTGGCAGGAGCCTAAGTGCCAACAATACAGTTGTCTGGATTTATTGTACTTGCTTTGCAGGCAAAAAAGAAAACCACCCTCACTGCATTCTTTCCAGACTCTGCGTAGCTCTCAACAACGGTTGTCAAAAGCCCTGAATACTATCAAAGACTTGGGGAGAATCAGTCTTCTGGAAAACACTGACACGTTTTAACAGAATGCATTACAGCCTGTCAGGGAAAATTACTTAAGAAGGGGAACTACTCTACAGTAAAACCATATTGGCTGTTTAAACCAATTAGGTATTGTTTGATCTTTCCAGGCCCTCAAAGGCCAACTCTCTCCACCTGCCTAATTGGTCTCTCTCCCTCTGTCCCCTTCCTTCGTTCTCCTCCCCTTGCTCCCTATACCTTAGGGCCAAAATGGCACCTATAGCAGTCACATAATTCACACACAGGGATGCCAATTGTTTCCGGGGCATTCATATCCCTCCCCTTCAGCCGAGCTCCGTCACCAGCAAACTTTTGTTGCATGGTGTGTAGACTGTATCGCTTCATAATGAAGACAGAAGGGAACAAATGTCCTCTCACACTGAATAAATAAATAAAATTCTCACTCCACCTACATATTAGACCAGGTTTACACATAGAAGCAGTGTGTGTGTGTGTGTGTGTGTGTGAGAGAGAGAGAGAGAGAGAGAGAGAGAGAATGAGGGCTTCTCCCCACACCTGATCTACCGTAAAGGTAAAGGTAAAGGTACCCCTGCCCGTACGGGCCAGTCTTGACAGACTCTAGGGTTGTGTGCCCATCTCACTTAAGAGGCCAGGGGCCAGCACTGTCCGAAGACACTTCCGGGTCACATGGCCAGCGTGACATCACTGCTCTGGCGAGCCAGAACCGCACACGGAAACGCCGTTTACCTTCCCGCTAGTAAGCGGTCCCTATTTATCTACTTGCTCCCAGGGGTGCTTTCGAACTGCTAGGTTGGCAGGCGCTGGGACCGAACAGCGGGAGCGCACCCCGCCGCGGGGATTCGAACCGCCGACCTTTCGATCGGCAAGCCCTAGGCACTGAGGCTTTAACCCACAGCGCTAAAGCCCAAATAATAGATTCCTTGGGAGGAACTGCACACACACCTGCATATGGAGAAATTGGGGGAGGGGGGTTGCCTTCTCATGAGTCAGACCATCAATCCACCAACCATCAATCTGCCAAGCTCAGCATCACCCTCCACTGGCTGGTGGGAACTCTTTAAAATAGCCTAGAATGCTGCTCTAACGTTACTCACCTGTGGCCCTGATGACTCACCTGTGGCCCTGCAGGTGCTGTGTTGTTATTTACTTTATTTATTTATTTATTTATTTAATCTCATAAAATATGTATATCTCTTGATTGTGATTTAAAAAAAAACAAAAACCTCAAAGTGGTTTACAGAAATAGAAAGATGAAAACGTTTTTGATCAAAACAGGTATTTAAACTACAGTGGTACCTCGGGTTAAGTACTTAATTCGTTCTGGAGGTCCGTTCTTAACCTGAAACTGTTCTTAACCTGAAGCACCACTTTAGCTAATGGGGCCTCCTGCTGCTGCCACGCCATTGGAGCATGATTCCTGTTCTCATCCTGAAGCAAAGTTCTTAACCTGAAGCACTATTTTTGGGTTAGTGGAGTGTGTAACCTGAAGCGTATGTAACCTGAGGTACCACTGCATTCAGAAAATAATTGAAACCAACAATAAGCTGAAAACGGATCGAAGCACTGCTGCTGCTGCTATTATTATTATTATCATCATCCCATTTCTAATTTATTTATCTATCTATCTATCTATCTATCATCTATCACCTTTCCTGCAGGGAGCTCAAGGTGGCGTACATAATTCTCCTCCCCCGTTTTATCCTCGGAACAACCCAGTGAGGTGGGTTGGGCTGAGAGTGAGTGGCCCAGGGTCAACTGGTGAGCCTCATGGCCGAGAAGGGATTTGATCCCCAATCTCTCAGGTCCTAGTCCAACACTCTAACCACTACACCACACTGGCTCCATATACAGAAAGGATTCCCGTTATCATCACAAACTCTTCGTTTACGTTGGTCAGATTTAACTTGCTTCGGTGGCCTGATTTGGCCCCCTTGGAGCTCCATCCATCTGGTTTGAACGCTCTTTCCAAGGAAAGAGCTCTGAAATGGGGTGTTCTGGGGCAGGGAGGGGGCTGGGCACAAATACTAAACTAGATTGATTGCCCTGCCCCCTGCCCTACACCCGGGGCTGGCATGAGCAGGGAGGGTACAGATGAAGCAGATACCCCACCTCTCCCTC
Organism: Podarcis tiliguerta; assembly: GCF_965153285.1. Lineage (NCBI taxonomy): Eukaryota > Metazoa > Chordata > Lepidosauria > Squamata > Lacertidae > Podarcis > Podarcis tiliguerta. The sequence goes on along the minus strand of NC_139537.1, from coordinate 15,241,803 downwards.
GCCAGGGTTTAGACTGCAGAACTGTATGTTTACATACAGTTACATCAACTCTGCTACTCCAGATCAGTCCTATGAACACCCACATCTATCTATCTATCTATCTATCTACAGTGGTGCCTCGCAAGACGAAAAGAATCTGTTCCGCGAGTCTTTTCGTCTTGCGGTTTTTTCGTCTTGCGAAGCAAGCCCATTAGCGGATTAGCGCTATTGACAGTTTAAGGGCTAAAAACGCCTTTTTAAGGCTTAAGGGATTAGCGGTTTTGCTGCTAAAATGCTTTTAGCAGCTTAGCACTTCAGAAAAGGGGGTTTTGGAGCGGAAAAAAATCACAAGAATTTTCGTCAATTTTCGTCTTGCAAAGCAAGCCCATAGGGAAATTCATCTTGCGGAAGAAGAAGAAGAAGAAGAAGAGTTTGGATTTGATATCCCGCCTTTCACTCCCTTTAAGGAGTCTCAAAGCGGCTAACATTCTCCTTTCCCTTCCTCCCCCACAACAAACACTCTGTGAGGTGAGTGGGGCTGAGAGACTTCAGAGAAGTGTGACTGGCCCAAGGTCACCCAGCAGCTGCATGTGGAGGAGCAGAGACGCGAACCCAGTTACCCAGATTACGTGACTACTGCTCTTAACCACTACACCACACTGGCTCTCTGCAAACGGAAAACCCTTTCGTCTTGCGGGTTTTCCGTCTTGCGAGGCATTCGTCTTGCGGGGCACCACTGTATCTATCTATCTATCTATCTGTCTGTCTGTCTGTCTGTCTATCCATCCATCCATCCATGTATTTATTCATCCAACCATCCATCTACACACACCCTCCCTAGCTGTGATTTCTGCATTGCAGGAAATTGAATGAGACAGCTCTTCAAACCTTTTCAATTCTATAGCTCTAAGACTGTTACAGCAGGTTGAAAGCACCATAAGGTTGAGCATCATCACTGAACTCATTGTTCCAAAACACTGCAAAAAACCCACAAAACTCATTTTTCCATGAACCTGTTAGGCTGGTGTACAATAAGCCAACGTAATATAAATGGACCAAATGTTCTCAATCCATTCTGATGCAGTAGGTGATATGCTTTTCCCTCCCCAATTCCAAGCCCCCCCCCCCAAAAAACCCATGCTGTTTTGTCTTTTTAACGCAAAAGGTTATTGAGACGGTCGGCTGCGGCCTGAAGTGATATGGTCTCACAACAGGTATATATATCCACAGGCGGATGATGGGAGTGTTTTGGTGGCAGAAGGCAGTCTACTGGAGTTGCCAAACACTCTTACCCAGAAGCTTGCCCACTGCGACGTCTGTTTGTTCAGGGCCCATCTGCCAGTTCCACAAATCTGACTCCAGATTCACAGGCCTGCCACCTCCGCCTGAGCCTCGCAGCCCAGAACACCCACTGCCGGCAGAATGCGACTGTGCCTGGTAGGTAGATGTCAAATCCTGCAAGGATTCTGCCCCAAACCAGCCTTGCCTTTCAGTGGTTTTTATTTATCCGTTTTAAAACAACCCTTACCCATACTTACAGACGCAATTCCACAGCAGGTTACAATGCAGACAAATACACACGATTCATTTAAGGCAGGTGGAATTGCAACCGGCTAATGTTAAAATAAGCACCAAAACCCGCCACTAAACTCCGGCAAAGGTTCCAGATAACTCTGGAAGCCTAGGTGCTAGCTGCACCTCAGAGGGGAAGGAGTTCCAGAACTGAGGTGCCACCACTGAGAAGACTCTGTCGTATGCCACTGCAGAGCAGATCTCAGTTGGTTGTAGTCAAGTTTCATTTCACTGTGTGTTTGTTTTACAAAAGCTCTATGTTTTGCTTATAAGCAACTAGGTCCCCCACAAACATATTGATTTCCTTCCTTTCTTTCTTTTATTCCAGCCCAGTCTGCAGACTCAGTGTATATCTCTGGGTCCTATGATAAGCAAGGACGCAGGAAAAAAATCACTTTTAGTGGTCACTCCTCGCTGTGAAATCTGCCTCACATTTAACAGCCATGAACCGAGAGGCAGCTATTTAATGTTGACGATGGCTCGTGGCTGGTCATCCATTTTGCTAGGTTGCTGGTCAAGGATGATGTTTCATCAATGACATGTAAAAAGGGGAGATCATCTCCCAACATGTGGGAAATATTCTTTGGGCTTTTAAAATGCAAGAAACTGGAAGGCCAAAATACAGTGGTACCTCAGGTTACATACGCTTCAGGTTACAGACTCCGCTAAACCCAGAAATAGTGCTTCAGGTTAAGAACTTTGCTTCAGGATAAGAACAGAAATCGGGCTCCGGCGGCAGCGGGAGGCCCCATTAACTAAAGTAGTGCTTCAGGTTAAGAACAGTTTCAGGTTAAGTACGTACCTCCAGAACGAATTAAGTACTTAACCTGAGGTACCACTGTAATAGGTCCATGTGCACACACATGCCCATACACACACCTTCCAGGAACGATGTATAAGAAGTTTCAATAACTTTGTTTCAGTCAAGAGAAACTGGGGAGAGAAGAGGTGACAGTTTTAAGATAGCGTTAGCTAGGATAGTGGGAGTAGCTTGGGGTACAGAAGAGGTTCTTTGAGTGGGAGAAATGCAATTCACTTGGAATTTTAATGAAAGTCTACCTAAGCCTCACTTCCTTTGCAAAGCCTAAAACACAGCTACACTTTCAGGTTTGAAATTTTGCAATGGAGTTTAACAAGAAAATAAAATCTGTGTACTTGGGGAAACTGTGCTTAAAAATGCGTTGTATTAGAGGAAATGACTTCCAAAAATGTGCATATTAAGAAAAAATGCACGTTAAAACACTGAGAGATTTTCACAAGCACTTTAAAAGAAAAAGAAAAAATCTGAGGCAGAACTGTGGTGGATGGAACTTAAGACTGGAAAAGCGAGAAACAAGACAAAACAAAATGGACAGTCACCCATCCCCACAGCCGTCAGAAGCTACACTCTGTTGAGCTGCTCCTGAAATTTAATACCACTCAGGAGTGCCCAATACATTGTTTTAAACTCATCTGCTGGTTTCCAAAAAACCCACAAATAAATCCAGATTTCTCCTGATTTTATAGCATGAAAAAAGAAGAAGAGAAAGAGGCACCTAAAGGAAAGTTGGCAAAGAGAACTCTGTCCAGTGGCTTCACCGCTGTAAAAATTAGAAAGGGGATGAGGACTATTACATCATCTAGTTGGCGTCCTTGCCAAATGAGGGTTTAGGAAGAATCGTTTTGAGAATTTGAAAAGTGTTCTAAGCCCTCTCTGGAAACGCAATCTACAGACTGCCAGCTAGTAGGGGTTATACAGCTGCTCTGAAATGCCCGCAGCAACGGCAGAAAGCAGCCAGCAACATGGGGATGAACTTGCCCCTTAATCTGCACTTAATTTATTGGCTTACTTATCCAGGATACAAGGGATTTGTTTTCTGTTTTCTGTTCTTTCAGTTATTAGCAATGCGAACGTGCAACGTCCCATGCAAATGAAAACAGCGGAAATCCAGACACAGCAATATTCGTTTTCAGTCTTCTGTTACACCGGACCGAAGCTATAGAGTCATATCGCAAGATATTGAAACGTTTACATCCCACCTGTCTTCCCAGGAACTTAAGGTGATGTACATGGCTCTCTGCCTCCTTGTTTAATCCTCCCAACAACCCTGTGTGAAACAGTGACTGGTCCAAGCGAGCTTCATAGCTGAATTCTGGCTTGGGGGGGGGGGGGAGTCCTGTTTGCGATGATGGGCGGGGGGATATACATACCTGACCTCAGCTCCATGGAGGAAGCGTGGAATGAAGATTCCACACTTATGAGTGACCCCCTTTGGGGTCCCTTTGCTGAGAAAAACCACCAGCCCTTCCAGGAGCAGTAACAATGGAAGTTGGGTCCTCTCAGTTCATACTAAAGGCCTGTTTCATCCATCAGCCCACTCACCCAATCTAAATGTTTCTCCACCATAGATACAGAGGATATTGCTTTATCCCTCTTATTTTCTTTCTGGAGCCCTAACATCAGGGCTAACCAATCTCTGCTTCACTTTTATGTAGTCACAGTCGGCATTTAAGCACAAACCCGCTGGATTTAAATGTTAGCATTTTAGTCCTCTGAGAAGATTCTAAAATGTCAGAACGCTCCAGTTTTACATTCCGCCCCACCGCTATATATCACGTAATTGGCCTACCGATTACAAAAACATGTTTCTGTTCATTTCTGTTAATTCGCGAATGTGCTTTAATGGGGTTTCGTGCATGTTGCCCTTTAAAGCACTTAATAAATACTTTGTCTTGTGTGCAATATTTGGACTGCGTAATTGTTGTTTTTGGTTGCTTATCATGCCGTTTTGGTATCCAACGTTCGGCACATAGGCTGCCTTGAACATTATTTCATGAGTGGGGGTGGGGAGGCAGCAGAAAGAAATCGCTGAACTAATAACAACAAGATGACAATGAACAGTGTGGTGGCTGAGAAAGCCCAGATTCATTCCCCAATTATTCTGCTCTGAAGCACACCAAGTGGATTTGGACAAGTTGCTTTTGCTAGCTGGGAAGCCAAAACGCCACTCCACTCTCAACTCCTGGAAGACAATACAGGATACAAAAACTGGCGAGATATTGCTATGCTTTAAAGGGAACCAAAAATCATTCTCAATGTTCTGTCACATTTGAGACCAAGAAACCGAAAAGAGGTTCCTAGCCACAGCATACATTTAAAGCACATGGTTTCAGCCCAAGCATCATGGCAACTGCAGTTTACTCCTCACAGAGCTAAAATTCCCAGTCTCCTTAACAAATTACAGTTGCAAGGACTCTTTGGGGAAAGTCATGGGGTTCCTGGTGCAGTTGAGACCCAGGATGCGCAATGGTAGGGCAGGGCAAGTAGAGTGGGAACTAGAACAAGAAGAGAAGAGTTTGGATTTGATATCCCGCCTTTCACTCCCCTTCAGGAGTCTCAAAGCGGCTAACATTCTCCTTTCCCTTCCTTCCCCACAACAAACACTCTGTGAGGTGAGTGAGGCTGAGAGACTTCAAAGAAGTGTGACTAGCCCAAGGTCACCCAGCAGCTGCATGTGGAGGAGCGGAGACGCGAACCCGGTTCCCCAGATTACGAGACTACCGCTCTTAACCACTACACCACATTGGCTCTCCCGCACACTACAAAAGTAGTGTGGTGGAGTCTCCTTCTTTGGAGGTCTTTAAGCAGAGGCTTGACAACCATATGTCAGGAGTGCTCTGATGGTGTTTCCTGCTTGGCAGGGGGTTGGACTCGATGACCCTTGTGGTCTCTTCCAACTATATGATTCCATGATTCTATGATTCTAAAAGAGTGTCACTGACTGAGGGCTTCAAACAGGTTGGCCACTGTGAGAACAGGATGCTAGACCAGATGGGCCTTTGCCGGCCTCTTGGGATGATGGGAGGACCGTGATATTTGTCTTCAGATATCTGAAGGGCCTTCGTGCAGAAGATGAAGCAGACGGGTTCTCAGCTGCTTCAGAGGGAATGACTACTAGAACTAATGGGCAGGAAACTGGAAAAATCTCTTAACAGTAAAAAATGTTTGACAGTGGAGCAGTACTCCTTCATTGACCGTGGCCAACAATTTGAACCCAAGATGGGCCCATGAAGTCAGGGGCGACACAGTTCTGTGGAACAAAGAAATCAGGCTGCAGTCTGGAACACAATTTGGGTTAGGTGAAGCCCACCCTCCTCCTCCTCAAGTACTTCTGCCCATATTTTTCCCCACCTGCCATAACAATAGACATGTCAAGAACAACAACTACAACTTTTTAATCCTGGATTCAAACTGGCTCATCTTATGCACTCTGACATGCATCTCACCACCATCAACTTGGCCATAACTTGTTCCACCTCTGACTCCCCGTGACAAACAGCTCTAACCCTGTATATGAAAATGCACATTCTCAGCTGCAGTGCTTCTGTGTATCCTTCTGTGTTACGTTATGCCTGCATGTGTGGGATAAATCTCTCCCGCTCCGCCCTCAGGCCATGAGAACCAGACAGAGAACACAATAATATCTACACTTGGTATGGAAAAATATGAGAAACCAATGACGAAGCTTAGTCTGATCCTGCAAGTAGCCCCCGTATCAGTTGGCATCTTTCATCTGCTCAAAGCAGAGCATATTGTGGTTAATATACTCTGTGTGCCTTAGGTCTGAGACCCGAAACAAGCATCTCAGGAAAGAGAAGACTACTGGAAGAAACCAATTAGGTTTACTGGTTGGTTTGACATGTCTCTCTGGGAGATCTGTCATCCAGCACATTATTCCTAATTGCTCACCCTGGCTTCATTTGTCTTGGGACCTAAAATTTCCTCCGCCGCCCAAGAGTAAGAGAACAGCAGGCCACTAATTGTTTCCAGGTCCAGGCAGTCTGTGGCTATGCCTGTTCAAAAAGCATCTTGTTGTTTCTCTAGCTGTGCCATCAAGGTCTGGCTGCCTGTCAATCCAGATTCTCTCCACCCAGCTCTTCAGAAGATCCGGCTCTTGGGAATTAAGCATGCAAATCCTCTAGGCTAGGCACAGCGAGATATGCACCCCGCTTTTCCTGAAGCATGTGTAAAATCAAAGATCCCGTTAAGAGCCCTGGAGAACAATATGCAATCCCCTGTAGCTAGCACACTTCATCCAATATTCAATTTTTTTAAAAAATAAATAAATAAGAAATTTGGGGGGTTGAAAAAGCAAAGAGCATTGGTAGTGGAAAAACTTAGGAATCCATTTACCATTTCAAACAGCTTTGTAATTATTTACTTGGACATCATATAAATGCAGTACGGAGACTGGAAACGGATAAACTCCTTCAGCGCAGATCAATATGCACGTATTGATTTAGGCAAATAGATAGCATGAAGAAGAATAACTGTTGAAGAGGGGACTGTGAGTAGTGGAGGAAGGAGATTATGGCCCAATCCATAATAATTGTGATTTCTTTTTCTTTCTTTCTTTTTTTAAAAAATGAATTTAATACTGTAAACAAAAACTTTTAATGTATCCTTCAACTGTTCCTCATAAGGCTGTTGTTGAGATGATGGCCTGAGGAGATCGGATTTAACCATTTGTCCCTGTTGTGGTCCCAAGAGGAATCCTCCAGTTGCATGCACTATTCAAAATTAGAGGGGATGCAGATCAATGATTAGGAACGCGGGTAGCGCTGTGGGTTAAACCACAGAGCCTAGGACTTGCTGATCAGAAGGTCAGCGGTTCGAATCCCCGCAAGGGGGTGAGCTCCCATTGCTTGGTCCCTGCTCCTGCCAACTTAGCAGTTCGAAAGCACGTCAAAGTGCAAGTAGATAAATAGGTACCGCTCCGGCGGGAAGGTAAACGGCGTTTCTGTGTGCTGCTCTGGTTTGCCAGAAGTGGCTTTGTCATGCTGGCCTCATGACCCAGAAGCTGTACGCCGGCTCCCTCGGCCAATAAAGCGAGATGAGCGCCGCAACCCCAGAGTCGTCCGCGACTGGACCTAATGGTCAGGGGTCCCTTTACCTTTACCTAGATCAATGATGGAGCCCATGAGGATGGTCCCCTGGTTTAAATCCTGGCACCTCTGAGCAGGGCTGGGAATGGCTCTCACCTGAAACTGTGGAGATCCAGTGCTACTGAGTGTAGACAGTACCACTGGTCTGATGCAGCAGAAGACAGTTTGCGAGGTACGCTCCCACAGATACCCATGGGAGCTTGCTTTTCCCTTGCAAATGGAAGATGTGAGGGCAAATACATTTAGGACAGAGCAGAGACAAAGGCTTAAAGTTTCCCTCTTCCCACACCACTGTTTAAATCTTGCACCCAATCCAGCATCAGCTGCTTATCTTTCTGTGTTGTTTTGCTTAAATCAGATATGCAAAGGGGAAGTTAGGTCTGCTTTGGCCCTAAGACGTTCTTTTTTAACATTATACTAAGATATGCCTGTTGAGCTATTTTGGGGGAGCAGTACCAAAAATAAAGCAATATCTGCTTTTTAAGAAATGATAATTGCTGCCAGAATAGTTTTTAACCAGACGGCTGGAAAGAAAATAGTATTCTAAGCACTTAAGAAGAATCATTAAAATTGTGGATAAAATAAATTGCCCAACTATGTGCACGTGATGGAAAGCAGACAAAAGGAAAATAGATTTCTGGGGTCTTCCTATGCTAGACTTTTGGAACAATGAATGTAAACTAAGCATGGCTCTTGATAATAACTTTGCTTTAATAACTTTGAATTGTGCATTTCGAATATATACATATGCGGCTGATTCAAAAGGACATGACTTTTAAAGGAAGGAAAAAACTCTCCATACATGGCTATTCAAACAGCTTAACCCCTACTGGCATCTCTTACCTTGCTCCAGAGATCCCAGGCTGAATAACTGTAGCAAATCCTCAAATAGGGAAATTGCACACATCCCTACAATTTTGCCACCAACCTTCACTCACTGCTAAATAAAAATATGATGGTCTGGACCAGAGGTCACCTTTCTTTCTTTTTTCTTTCTTTTGACCAGTGGACACATTTTGAATTTAGAGAGAGTGCTGTGGGAATCAGTTTCAAAAAATATAGAGAGTATATTCATGGTGATTCCCCCCATACTTGTATTGCCATATGCTTTATCTGTTGAATTTCTACCTGCCAGAGAGCTGTTAAAGATACAGAAACCCTCTTTCCACCAATGCCAACCCTAAATCAAAGGCAAGGCTAGAACCGCATACCAACTTACCTGGGACTAAGTCCATTACACACAAAAAGGACTGACTTTGGAATAGAAAAGCAGAGACATCACCTTGCCAACAAAGGTCCATATAGTTAAAGCGATGGTTTTCCCAGTAGTGATGTATGGCAGTGAGAGCTGGACCATAAAGAAGGCTGGTAGCCGAACAATGGATGCTTTTGAATTATGGTGCTGGAGGAGACTCTTGAGAGTCCCATGGATTGCAAGAAGATCAAACCTATCCATTCTGAAGGAAATCAGCCCTGAGTGCTCACTGGAAGGACAGATCCTGAAACTGAGGCTCCAATACTTTGGCCACCTCATGAGAAGAGAAGACTCCCTGGAAAAGACCCTGATGTTGGGAAAGACGGAGGGCACAAGGAGAAGGGGATGACAGAGGATGGGATGGTTGGACAGTGTTCTCGAAGCTACCAGCATGAGTTTGACCAAACTGCGGGAGGCAGTGGAAGTCAGGAGTGCCTGGCATGCTCTGGTCTATGGGGTCACAAAGAGTCGGACACGACTAAACGACTAAACAACAACCATTACACATGGAATTCTCAGTGAGTGACTGGACACCACTCCTGCAAATAAGATGGCATGGCTAAGCCTCTTTGCAAAGCTTTCACATTTGCCTCTGAGAAAGGGGGTGTTCTTTCACATCCATCAACACCATGTAGCAGTATTTGCAGAAAATCACTTCTAGGGAGTACCTGATCTCAGAGAAATGCACCACAGGAAAGAAGCATCCTGGTTGCTAGGAGAAAATATGGGCATACTATGGAGATTCCAATGGCTATATAATAAGGCAGAAGCAGGAAAGTGTGTAAAAAAACAGGAAAAGGAGTCCGTGTGGTGTAGTGGTTAAGAGCGGTAGACTCGTAATCTGGTGAACTGGGTTCGCATCTCCGCTCCTCCACATACAGCTGCTGGGTGACCTTGGGCTAGTCACACTTCTCTGAAGTCTCTCAGCCTCACTCACCTCACAGAGTGTTTGTTGTGGGGGAGGAAGGGAAAGGAGATTGTTAGCCGCTCCGAGACTCCTCAAGGTAAAGAGACCCTTGACCGTTAGGTCCAGTTGTGGACGACTCTGAGGTTGCGGTGCTCATCTCGCTTTACTGGCCGAGGGAGCCGGCGTACAGCTTCCGGGTCATGTGGCCAGCATGACTAAGCCTCTTCTGGTGAACCAGAGCAGCTCATGGAAACGCACAGAGACTCCTTAGGGCAGTGATAAAGCGGGATATCAAATCCAAACTCTTCTTCTTTTTAAAAGGGAGTAGAAACAGCTGCTCTTTATGATCCCAGGATTCCTAGTCTGTGTTGTCCAAATAACTTTCTTATCATTCACAGCTCCGACTTCACACCTTGGCTAAAACACTGATAGGCAAGAGCAGCTATGTGGGCTCATGGGTACCTGCACATTCTGCTTCATAACTTTCTATCTTGGAGGGCTAGAAACATATATATATATATATATTTAAAAGGTCAAAATCTGGGACCCCCACCTGAGGGCACCAATGAACACCTCCTTGGGTGCTACAACACCTGTAGGAGCCACATTGGTAATGTCTGGTTGGTGGAGAGAAAATATTGCCGTGAGAAATGAGAATCAAGTAGACTTAGGGTAGAAAACTGCGTGTTCATCAGAACCTGTAAAAAACAAACAAAAACCCTGGGTCAGGGTGAAAAAGCAAATTTCTTAACAGGTCCCCGTGGATCTGTTAAAATTTATGCAAGAAAGAGTTTGAAGAGTTGCTTTCTCTGCTAAAATAATGCAGTAGCCTTGAAGGAGAGATCCACACGCGCCTAAGAGCTGCTCTTGGGTATAAGCGACCCTGCATGTTTCCAGTCAGCAGAGGGCACTGCTGAGACTAAAAGTCAGGGGGAAATACATTTTGTGGTTTCCTGTCCCAAGCTCCACCCCTTCCTCTTCCTTGCTCTCTCCTTCATGAAGCAGACACTGGGAACCAGGATTCTCTTCTCTGTGCCCCAAGGAAAACTTAGAATCATAGAATCATAGAATCATAGAGTTGGAAGAGACCACAAGGGTCATCGAGTCCAACCCCCTGCCAAGCAGGAAACACCATCAGAGCACTCCTGACATATGGTTGTCAAGCCTCTGCTTAAAGACCTCCAAAGAAGGAGACTCCACCACACTCCTTGGCAGCAAATTCCACTGTCGAACTTAGCACACCCTTATTTTGTGCACCCATAAAGACATTGTTTCTCATCTACTGGTAGAAGGTGCAGGGCGGAAGAGATTTAGGGGTGCAGGGAGGTGATTTAGGGGTTGAGTAACCAACATTGTGACCTCCAGATGTTGTGCACTGCAACTCCTGACCCCCCTGTGTATTGGGGCTGATGGGAGTTGTAGCACAACATCTGGAGGGCACCAGACTAATTACCCCACAAAACTGGGTATCTACCCCAATTCAAATGGCATGAGGTGGTGGGTGCAGCTGAAATGGAAACCCAAGTTTGCAAAGGCAGTGCAGTCCTTCTGGCGGCACACTAGTTTGCTCCGGGATGCATTTGGGGGAATCGTTTGTCTAACAGCATAAAAACTTCACATTTTTAATGGCACTGTAGGAACACCCCAATTAAAAAAAATGAAATGAAAAGGCCTTGCATGTGTTTGTGCTTAGTGAGGAAGCGCACTGCAGCGATGTTATATTGGCTGCCATCTTTATTGAATCTCTTCCAAAACTATATTCCTTTACAAAAGAATGAGGTTATTATTGTGTTTGCTATATTTATCCCTCTGTTCTTTATTAGCATTGCTCCTGATTCATTGCTGGCAAAATTCTTTACTGCACATTAAATCTCTTTAGCTAGAATGGAGGCCTTTAAATGCTTTTCTAATGAATTGTAGTTACAAACCCATAGCCATCCCATTTACATAAAATGAATATATATTTATTTACTCGCCAGCAACCAAATCTATAATGCTTTTGTTGCAAGGCTGTGCATCCATTGTGATTTTTCTTAATAGTATCAGCATGCTATTCATTTAAACATATTTGGCTGGATTCTTATCAAGGTTTTGTTTCAATTTATTGCAGATGTGCCCAAACTAATAAAACGTGTTGAACTCTTTGTCCTCAGCTATGGCTGAATATTCCAATTTCCGATATCCTTCAACTGGTGCCTATTTAGGACTGAAACAAGCAAAGAAAAGCCATGGGAAAACGGCATTAATAATTTTACATAATAGTCCCATAGCTCTTGGCAGCCCAAGGGGCCTCCTATGTTAGTTTTCCAGCAAAGACAAGACCCCACAGAAACCTGTCCCAGTCGGCTGTAACTGGGAAACTGGGGTTCAGTTTATGCTGTAACAAGTTAGGAAATACTAACTCATTGTAGAAGTTACAAGAAGTTAGCAATGCAACTTGTAAACCCCCCGCCCTCCGAAATGATAGTGGAGTATATAAATACTAATTATGCTTTTGAGATGGCAAAGGTAGAACTTTGGAATGACAGGCGCTGTGTGGCCCAGATGTTGCTCTTCTAGGATACAGAATGATGTCATTAATTTCAAACAGAAATAACTGGGTCCAGCTACAAGGCAGTCAAGGATGTCCACCAGGCCACACACATCTTGAGAAGAGAGAATGAGGAAGAATGGCTCGGGAGCAATGTACAGTAGGGAGACATATTCTTATGTACAGTGGTACCTCAGGTTAAGTACTTAATTCGTTCCGGAGGTCCGTACTTAACCTGAAACTGTTCTTAACCTGAAGTACCACTTTAGCTAATGGGGCCTCCCACTGACGCTGCGCCACCGAAGCATGATTTCTGTTCTCATCCTGAAGCAAAGTTCTTAACCTGAAGCACTATTTCTGGGTTAGCGGAGTTTGTAACCTGAAGCGTATGTAACCTGAGGTACCACTGTACTAAAATACAAAATTAAGATGACTAGGAATATATGCTTAGTAGTATAGATTAGGTATGTACATAAACCACAAAATGTAATTCAGACCCCAGTTCAGTGCTTTGTAAAATGGCCCATTTCAGCTCAGAACCATCGGGAGGCTACCTGATATGGGTCCCAGACCCAATTGTCACCCTTCCCTCCCTATTAGGTAACCAAATAACTTTGTTTCCTCTTTTGAGAGAAATGGGTGAAATTTCCAGACACCTCACACTCTCCATAGAGAATAAAGCCTGCCAAACAGCAGACAAAAAAGGTCAAGGCAATTTAGCACCGACTATCCTTTGAAATTGCGGTTGTTGTTTTAATTCTGTTTTTAATGGTTGGTTCCCTTCCTCTTATGTTTTTAGCTGCTCCCATGTTCACTGCAAGCTGCCTTGAGTCCCTTTCTTTGAGAAAAAGGCAGGATATAAATACTGTAAATAGAAAAACAACAGCTATTTCACCTGTATTCTGGCTCACAGTATTTTACATCCTGCCAAGAATGTGACGTGAAAGTAATGCAGATTCTGGGGCATGGAAAGAATGTGCTACCAAGAACCACAGCTGATGGACCATCACTGAATGAGCAAAAAAGTCCACAGGACACCACTGCATTAAAAACAGCAACCCTAAAACACATCCTTGCCCAATATTTAGAGGTTGTCCTCGTGGTATTGACGCCCTGTGCCTAAAATGCTTTTAAGGGAGCGGCTCTTCCTATCTCCTCGTAATGAATGGCTGCTTCTGAGGATCCATTTTTCATTACCACCAGAGGCACAAGATTAAATATATTTCTGACGCAGCCGCTCCTTTTGGTCTCCGTACCACAGGCTCAGGGTGAAGCTGTCAGCTCAGGGAAACGAATGTCACCCCAGTTGCCAAAAGAGCTACGGGAACCGAGGGAAAGAGTTACTAAACACATAACTGCTGCCTCATGAGAGTGGGGACGAGGAAAGGGAAAGGCAGCCAGATGCAGGGAATTTTGCATTGTAGATAATGTGGATGTGAGATAATGCAGGAGGGACGAGAATTTGGCCCAGTAGGAGCTGCTGCCTACTGGAATTAGGGCAGAAGGCAGAGCGTCCCAAAATAAGTGGAAACAAAGTCGGTGGCAGCCACAGTCAGGGCCAATGATGAGCAGGGCTAACTAATTGCAGGTTTGTAGGATGCGGGTGGCGCTGTGGTCTAAACTAGGGCTTGCCAATCAGAAGGTCAGCGGTTTGAATCCCTGCGATGGGGTGAGCTCCCGTTGCTCGGTCCCTGCTCCTGCCAACCTAGCAGTTCGAAAGCACCTCAAAGTGCAAGTAGATAAATAGGTACTGCTCCAATGGGAAGGTAAATGGTGTTTCCATGAGCTGCTCTGGTTCACCAGAAGCAGCTTAGTCATGCTGGCCACATGACTGTACGCCGGCTCCCTCGGCCAATAAAGCAAGATGAGCACCGCAACCCCCTGAGTCGTCCGCGACTGGACCTAATGGTCAGGGGTCCCTTTACCTTTACCTTATCCTTCACCTATTGATTTCTACAAGACAACACTGATGCTAAGGAGCAGGAAGCTTGGCAGCCACTGATACACCCTGGACTGAATGTAAGTAAGACATCAGACAAATGTGGGTCAGATAAGGTGAGAGTGGTGGGACATTCCTCCATTGGCCCTAAAGGGCCTTTCTCAACTATATGCACCTTTGAGCAAAATGAGGGTAGAAACCCTTGCTTTGGGGATGGGCTGTGACAGAATAGGTGCAACACATGTTTTACACACTGTCACGAGCTGTCAGTAAATCACATTGTGCAAGTTGGAGCCAACTCTTTATCAGCTAAACCTCAATCTGCACAACCTTGGTGGAGTGTCAGGCCTAAGGAGCACAGCGACGCATCTGCAACATGAATTGTTGGACTGGAGGTCCTTGCCTCTTCACAGCTGCGTAAGTCACCTAAAGGGCTTTCCCCCAGCAATCTGAGACTGTGCCTGCATGCAGTCAACCTCTCCTCCACCCCTTTCATGCCTCTTCTGGTTTGGGGAGAAAAGGAGGGACGGGAGCTTGCTGCAGTAGCAAGAGGAGACACCTGTGACTCTTCAGCAGCCTGATACATCTCTGCCTCTTGGCCACCCTGTCAGTGTTTGGGGGGGGGGAGAAAGGGTTCTGACCTCCCTTTGTCGCCTCAGCCTGGTCCTCGGACCCTTGTCGGCATAAAAGAGTCCACGAGAAAAGTATCCTTGCAGAGTAAGTACTTTCTGCTTTTATTCTTAAAAGTCTTTCTGCAAAAGTGACTGACCAACTATACACACCTCAACACTACCAGCTTTCACTAACCAACCAACCCAACCCAACAACAAACCAACATTTCTCACTCTATATATACAACCTGGTGCAGGCCGCTGACTCAGCTATTTTAAGCATTAAAGAAACAGCGGCCAATTTTTAGCCGTGACACACCCTCCTCCCACTCTCCTGCTTCAGCTTCTGCCTCTGATTCTGGACTTCCGTCTCCCACAGACTCTCCCTGCTCACTAAGCCCTGTTACCTCTTCAGCTTCTGACACCTCCACCTCCCAGTCTTCTCCCTCTGACCACTCATTCTTGTCCCACCACCATTCCCGGGCTCTAAGCTTTCTTCCCTTGGTGCTTTCCCTGGTTCCTCTCACCATTCCTCTGAGACCAACCAGTCTGTGACGCATGCATGACGTCCCGAGTTCAATCCCTCGCAAGGGCTGGGAAGGAAGACTCCTGCCTGAAACCGTGGGGAGCTGCTCAGGTCCATGTAGATGACACCAAACTAGATGGACCACAGGGGTCTGACTCTGCAAGGTAGGTTCCTATATTCCTATGGTGGCTAACTCAATGAGGAGCCATGGGTGAGGAGCCAGCAGCCACCCAGTGCTGCAAAACCTAGCTGGGTGCAAAGAACGACTTGTGCTGGGCTGTACACAGCATCTGTTTTGCAGGTTGAAACTCTCAGGTTTAATCCCCAGCATCTCTAGATTAAGCCTGAGGCGCCAGTCTGAAACTGCTGCCAGCGAGTGAGGCCAATACGTAGTCAGATGGATACCTGGTCCAAATCCATATAAGGCAGTTTCCTATGCTCCTATTTTGGCAAGAGTTGAACACTACTTTGCACTATTGACTGCAAATAAGGAGAGAAGCAACTGTGTAAATAATAATAATAATAATAATAATAATAATAATAATATCAGTGAGATTTAAGAAGTGCTAAACTCAGGGCTTAAAAGCTATGGTTTTCCCAGTAGTGATGTATGGAAGTGAGAGCTGGACCATAAAGAAGGCTGATCGCCGAAGAACTGATGCTTTTGAATTATGGTGCTGGAGGAGACTCTTGAGAGTCCCATGGACTGCAAGAAGATCAAACGTATACATTCTGAAGGAAATCAGCCCTGAGTGCTCACTGAAAGGACAGATCCTGAAGCTGAGACTAAAATACTTTGGCCACCTCATGAGAAGAGAAGACTCCCTGGAAAAGGCCCTGATGTTAGGAAATATTGAGGGCACAAGAAGAAGGGGACGACGGAGGACGAAATGGTTGGACAGTGTTCTCGAAGCTACCAGCACGAGCTTGACCAAACTGCGGGAGGCAGTGGAAGACAGGAGTGCCTGGCGTGCTCTGGTCCATGGGGTCACAAAGGGTTGGACACGACTAAACAACAACAAACTCAGGGCTTGATTGTTGCTCTGGAGGGGTGAAGGTGAAAGGGATGGGGCCTGCCCTGTCAACACTCAAGTGGGCATTGCAGGCAAACAGAGACTTGAACCCAGGCCTCCTACCGCTGTTTGCTAAGTGAGCCCCTGCAGGAATATACGTTCCAGCTGCGGAATGAAAGGATCAAGAACGGGGTCGCACTGGAAATGCAAACAGACCGTTCCTATCAAACCCACTTTGATGTGAAAATCCAATGAATACCAGCTTTGCTCACCTCCCTTTCGCCAACTTGCCAGGCCTTTAAAATCTTCCCTTCTCTCTTCTCCACCATCACTGCTCCCCCCCCCCACATGCTCCCCCCAAACTGGCTCCCTGTTTTGACCTCGCAGTAATAATAAACTGTAGATTAAAGAAAAACTCCACCGCCTATTTACCCAAAGCCGTCTGCAGAATTTAAAAGTTTAATTTAGAGAAAGAGAAATGATGTTTCCCGCCTTTGTAGTTGAAAAGATAACCTTTTACCCATGAAATGATTCAGAGCTATGCTTTTGAAGCTGCGGGAGCTTAGGGGAGATGGGGGGTGGGAGCGAGGTGCTAGGTCAGCTTCTACTGCTGGTTAAAATCTTCTTCTGAAGTTTAAAAAAAGAAAAGCTGACAACTGTATTATCCGTTTGAGCAAAGGGGGGGGGGGCAGGAATCTGAAGAAGGCACTCCATCACATAGCAAAAACTTTTCTTCCCTTGCCGGTGAATTTCTCTCTGCCTCTGTACTGTGTGCGTTTAAATGCTCCCACACTAAGAACAGAAATCTTTTGCCCAATGTGGGACTTGAACCCACAACCCTGAGATCAAGAGTCTCATGCTCTAAAGACTGAGTTACTCCTGTATCAAGTTTATATATATAATTTTAGCATATCATCCCCAACAATCATATAACGTATTTTCTTATCTTATACAATATTTTGGACTTCCATCAACCGCATCTGAAGATTTTTCAATCTGTATCACTTAGTCTACATTTCTTAATTTCTCTGTTACTTTTAATTGTCCTTAACTAAGAACTCTCTTCATAATCTTCTCTGCAATATTCTGCATAGTCCTCCTTACAAAACTTCTTGCAATCCTACTAGTGTAATCTGTTTATTACAATTGCTTTCCAAGTTCAAATATTTACTCCAGTCCTCTAAGAATCTCTGGTCCCGTAGGTTTCGGATCCTTCCTGTCATCTTATCTAATTCTGCATAGTCCATTAATTTTGTCTGCTACTCCAGTATCAAGTTGACTTTGCGACAGTGACTGGCCCAAGGTCACTCACGCATGTACAACAAGCCATACATAGGGAAACTTGCAACTTTCGTTTGGGCTCAAATGTGAGGGGAGCCAACTCTTTGAAAACTTCCAAGAGCTGGGCATGTTTAGCCTGGAGAAGAGGAGGTTAAGGGATGATATGATAGCCATGTTCAAATATATAAAAGGATGTCACATAGAGGAGGGAGAAAGGTTGTTTTCTGCTGCTCCAGAGAAGCGGACACGGAGCAATGGATCCAAACTACAAGAAAGAAGATTCCACCTAAACATTAGGAAGAACTTCCTGACAGTAAGAGCCGTTCGGCAGTGGAATTTGCTGCCAAGGAGTGTGGTGGAGTCTCCTTCTTTGGAGGTCTTTAAGCAGAGGCTTGACAACCATATGTCAGGAGTGCTCTGATGGTGTTTCCTGCTTGGCAGGGGGTTGGACTCGATGGCCCTTGTGGTCTCTTCCAACTCTATGATTCTATGGATTCAGAGGGCAAAACTCATCAGCTGCCTCCAAATCACCACAAGCGTGCACATGATTGCTCCCAAGTGCTTTGGGGAACAACGGAATGGTAGACCCAGAAGAAGACACTCCGAATGTGGGTGGCTGAATTTCACCCACCCCTAATTTTCATTTCTTCCAAACACTGGGCCCAAAGGAGGTGGGAGTTTGAATGTCTCCCCACCTCCAGGGAAAATTCGTCCTGGGAATAATCTCAATGAGAATGGGGGATAAATGTGTTTGGTTCACATTTAATGGGAACCTCCCGAATTAGCGGTTCCCAAACAGTTACAGGAACTGAAATACAACTAGCCTTCAAAAGTCTCACTTTTCTTAATTTTGTGGTGCAGTCCTCCAAGTAAATAATGCATGCAAAAATGCATGTTTGCACTAACAAAAGCAATGTAAGAAAATACATATTCAGCAAGATGGCAAAAAAAAAAAAAGTTACGTATTGGGTAAAACGTGCACACACAAAAATGCAGACAAATTTTCATGCTTTGAAAAAGAAAGAAAGAATTGCAAGCTGGTGTAGAAACAGATGGGGAGAACCTCAGATTTGGGGGGGGGGGGTGAGAACCAGAGAGAAATTCCTATATTTACCCACCCCTAAATCCAAACAGCCTCGCAGCATGAAACTAGCTCTTCTGACTCCCACCCACCTTGCCTGCAGTGTGAGAACAGTTTGCCCAAAGCTATCACTCCTGCATGGCAGTAACAGCCAATGTGTTGAGGCAGAGCAGGGCAACTTCCATGCCAACATCAGCATTGCTGCAGCTTAGTTGGCTGGGACAGGGCTGGCAGTGAGGTTGGGGCTGTGCAGACAAAGCTGTGGAAGAACTGGATTGGATTTATTCATACTGTTATCTGCAAAGCCCCAAGCTCACTGCTGCCCGACATTCCCACCCCTGGGTGCCTTGCCCAGGTGGGCAGTAGCAATGCCAGCATCAAGAGGGCAGTTCTCAAGCTCTGCCCACTAAACCAGCCACTGGTGCCACAAGGTATCCCAAAGGAGTTGAGGAAACAGTTCACGTGCTACATATGTAAAATAATGTTTTCATGTGAAATGTTCCTCTGAGCCAATGCATGATTTGTTGGTGCATACATGACGTATAACTGGGCGCTTTCTTCTCTGTTGTGCCCTCCTCCTGTATAGAGCTAAGATCTGGAAAACCTTTGAGCTGCCCTTTGAGGGGCAGCTGTTTATCATCTCTTTCTGCAAATCTACCACCACACTTTGCATTGCTTCACAGACACAGGCACAGATTGCTGCTCTATTTTAGATGCACGGAGCAGAACAGCGAGGGACTTCGCTACACAAGAGCCTTTGCAATGCAGCTGTCACCTTTCTGCTACAGATGCCCCCCAACGTTTTGCAATCTTGCTGACTGGTCAGGACACTTGCCTAGCAAAGGCAAATATGCTGCTTCCGCTTTGGGAAAGGGAAAACCACAGATATTTGCTGCATCCCCAATTAATGTAGACCCAGCCTTCCGAATTGCACTCAACACTTCAAACCGCTTGCTGCACAGCATACAAGCCTGAAGCCATAAAGGAACAGATGGCGTTCCCTTGCTGCAGAGCACACTTTAGGTATCTGCAGCATTCGTGCTCAACATGTCTTCCATAGAATCAAAACTTCTCTTTACAACTGGCTTTCAGAAGCATTCAAGGTGGCGAGATCTGTGCTGCAAAACCACCTCAAGTGTTTCGGTTCTTCCACAGAGTAAATTTTTTCTTGCACCTCTGCTTTTCTCACCTTTTCGCGCGTTCAGAAACATACCAGAAGGAGCCACATTTCCTTGTTTTAGTCACCTCTCGAGGGATGGCTCAAGTTAGCATTTGTGTTGCCGCACGCATGCCTAACACAGACACTCTCCAAGGGTTTCACTCCTTCGCAGAACTGGGATTTGTTCTCTTGCTAGTTCTGTTCTGACACTCTGCGGCACGTGTTACACTCAACGAAATCTGGGCTCTTTTTTTTGGAAAAGCTTCCCAGCGGACTTGCCATTGTAGAGCATTTGGGGCCAGAATAAGACAGCTGGTGCAGAGCAGTGCTCTGAATGTTCTCCATGCAGCCCATCCTAGAGTCAAAGGGGAATTTTCTATGTAAAGTGTTGGCAACCAAAAGCCCCCAGGCACAACCTGGCCTGAGCAAGACTGTTACTTGGCCCTGTAATTCAAACTTTCCCTCTACTTGCCAGTTGTGTCTAAACTTTGGCTGAAACTGTCCAGCGCTCTATGCTACTAACTGCAAGTGGTTGGATATGCATCATCTCCCTTTCCAATGTCACCTATTTCTTGTGGCATAGAAGAAACAGGGGCTGTGAGCCTTCAGTAGGCAATCACACACACAGTTATCCCCATTTTCTCCGCTGTCCTTCCACAATTATAAACCAGTTGAAAGCTACCAGTATTAAAATCTACTGTTGACAGGAGCAAACAAGCAATAAATCACATCGAGTAAGTGAAATGAACACTACATTAGAAGAAGCAGGGTGTACTCAGGAGTGCCAAGCCTAATAAGCACAGCAACTCTTGTTTGGTAGATCCTGACCTTATGAGGCAGTTGTAGAAACTGAAGGTCCCTGCCTTCCTAAGTCTCCTCCTCTCCAGGGTTTCCCCTAAGCAATTTGAGGCTGTGCCTGCGTGCCTGTCTTTGCTCCTCCCGCAGCATGCCTCTTCTGGTTCTGGGAGAGCAGGAAAGAGAGGATCTTGTCGCAACAAGAGGTGGATATACCTGTGCTTCTTCACAAGCCTGATTCCTCTGCCTCTCGGTTTCCCTCATCCTACTCTCCTGCTTCAGCTTCAGCTTCTGTCTCTAATTCTAGTCTGCTCTCTGCCACAACCTCTTCCTGTTCACTAAACCCTGCTACCTTCTGACATGTCCTCTTCCAAGTCTTCTCCCTCTTCTCCTTCTGACCACTCATTGGCACTCCCTGGACTCTAAGCCTTCTTCCCTTGAGGGTTCCCCAGGTGGCGCCTACCACTACTAGCAATGGGGCAAGGAGTGATCCAGCACCAGAATATCCAAATTGCTGACCAAAACTACGCAGTCATTGGGTCTGGGAACATGACCAACAGTAGCACCAAGTGTTTTAACCAAGAGCATCATGAAAAGGAGGCCTGGGCTCACTAGATTCAGCCAGCAAAAATCATTGGGGTAAATCTCCCACAACCTCAGTTCCCCACCTCTAGAAGTGAAAAGCATGCCGTAGCCCATAATGAACTTTTGAAACTGAGATTGCTTCCTCTAATAAGCAAACTCAGGTATGGGGTGCAAAAAACTGGGCCACTGAGAAACAAGAGGGGAAGTATCAGCAGGTACAAGGGAAACCTGAGGCTTGAAATAAATGAAGCAGAGGCCACCCCCATTGTTCAGCCCGGACACTGAACTCCAGCGCCAAGGGCCCTCTGGCAGTTCCCTCATTGCGAGAAGTGAGGTTACAGGGAACCAGATAGAGGGCCTACTCAGTAGTGTCGCCCGTCCTGTGGAACAGCCTCCCATCAGATGTGAAAGAAATAAGTAGCTATCTTATCTTTAAAAGACATCTGAAGGCAGCCCTGTTTAGGGAGGTTTTTAATATTTAATGCTGTATTGTTTTTAACACTTGATTGGGAGCCGCCCAGAGTGGCTGGGCAAACTCAGCCAGATGGGTAGTGTATAAATAATAAATTATTATTATTATTATTATTAGCCCACCATGTTCATCAGAATACCAAGTGCCACTGGAAGGGTGCAAATGAAAAAAGGGGGCATTGCTGCTGGATAGAACCAAGATCAAGAGGACTGCTATTAGGAGAGGAAAATATATTGCAATGTTGTTATGGATGCCCACTATTTATTTAGTAGTAGTAGTAATAGTAGTAGCAGTAATGCCTTCTAGTATTTTATGTCCATTCGTTCAGGCTCTTTAATACATTGAAAGAGCCTTAATGACAGTGACGACAACAGCGTATCCCAGCGATACTTCCTAGCCTTTTAGGTATTTTCGTTCTGATTCCAGGAGTGGAATTAATCATCTGTTTTATTACTTGGTGGGAGATTTCTGGTCAAAGCAGTTCAAGGAGCCTTCTCATGATCAGCCAGCCTAATTTGGCTACACCCCCAATGAGCTTCAACAATGCTTTGGTGCTCACTTACGTATGTTCACAGTGTATGGCCCCCTTTCAAGACCACAAGTATTTGGGTAGATGTGTTTTATTCCACTGTAGCAAGTTAATTAGGAACATTTATTAGCGGGGCTGGAATGTAGACACTGTGAAAGAAGATTAGAGGGACTGAGACTCTTTAACTTAGATCAAGAGGTTCATACGGTAAGCCTCGCTTCATCAAAGGGGGGAAATGGCTCTGGCCTTCCCACAATTCACCTCCCACACACAAACTTTTCATGAAAATATCTGCCTGCAGTTCTGCCCTCTTGCCACCTTAATCCAGCAGCAGCTGGTGGCTTGTGAAATACGAATCTGCAAGGAAATAGCAATAAATATGCTTTCTTACAGTGCAGTGTTTCTTCATATGCATCTTTTACACCAGGGGGAAATTCACACACACACAAAACAGCCCATTAATCCACCTTTGCACATACAGTCGTTTCTGGATACCTGTAGTAGCAACAGGGTCCAACATCCACTACAGGCATCCAGTTATAACCCATCTTCCTCCAAGGAGCTCCAGGCAACATACATAGATAGCAATGGGTACCTCAAGCAAGATTCATGGTAATCTTCAACCTCACATATGAGCCCTGATGCTTAGCCCATTATGATACATGTGGCTTTTTTTTAAAAAAAAAAATGTTTATAATCAAATGTATGACCCTCTCCCAATGCATTTGCTTCAAACACCTTTCCCTCCAGAGATCAAACACAAAACTATTTTTCTATGGGTGCCACACAGCAGCCTGGTTTGCACATTACATTAAATCATAGTTAAAACAAGCTACGGTTTACTGTGAACAAGCACCATGCCGGCACACACAGCTGAAATCACGGGCACTTTGTTTGTGCCTCTCACGTGGACTTGTGGTTAGGTTTTCTCCCCAAACGAATCATGAGCAGGAGTCAAGATTTCTTCCTGTAGTTTGTTGGATGGAAAAAAACAAAACAAAACAAAACCCTATGTGTTCACATGTAACAACAGGTCCGATTACACCTTGTTTCCCCAGCAGCAGAAACAAGAGCGTGGAAACAGAGAACCACCCATTATTCCTGTGTTGCACCAGCATACTCTTGATTCACATTAAACCATAGTTTATTTTAACTGTGGTTTAATGTGGTAGGAACCAGGCTGGTGGAGCAACCATGTGAAGAGGTCATAATGGGTTGGGCTTCCTGGAAATGATTAAAGTAGCAGCAGGCTATTGTTAAGAGAGTTGGACTGACAAACCGTCTTTCCATTCAGTATTATTTTTTTTCTGCTAAGGGATCAGCGATTCATTCAAGATTGTCTGCTACAGGGTACAGCTCCTCCATCATTGGCTCAGTGATGTTTTGTGCTTTTGTCTCAAAAGCAGCCCACTGATTCCTTTCCAAAGCATTATGAGTCTGTCCTGAGGTGGAATATCCAGAATGTGATTAAGTACTTAACACAGGGCTGTTTCAGAAGGGCCCCAACAGTAAGTAATTGACTTGGAAAGAGTCTCAATTGAAATAACTCTTCTCAACAAATCTGGCACTACATCCAAATACAGTTTTTGCCAGTGCATACACGATACTACTTACACACAGATTCTCTTCAGAAAACGTGCATGAATTCTTGGCTTCCGCTACAAATCCCTCTTCCCCCAATCCATTAGGTTTTTTCAAGGGGGAACCCTCAAACGCTTCTATTTTTAAAAAGCAGTGTTTGAGGGCAAATTTCAGAAAGGAAGGTCCTGAAAACATACATTCACAGTTCAGAAATCAACACCCCATTATGAATTCTGACTAAATCGCTCCGAATTCAAGCCTGTTTTATTTTATTTTTAAATGGGTTTATTGTTTTCATCACCTCCAGCCAGCCTTCCCTCTCAAATGGGCACAGGAAGCGACACTGCCCATTCCTCACATTGGGAAATTTTGTCTAAAACGTGACTGGTGAGGTGGTCACGGGCACATTCCCCAAAAAATAAGTCATCAGCCAAAAAGGAGAAGAAAGGGCGCGCGGATTTGCTTATAAAATGGGCATGCTAGTTTCCCCCTGAAAATTTAGAAATAACTACTGTGTTTTAGTGGGACACGGGTGGTGCTGTGGGTTAAATCACAGAGCCTAGGACTTGCCAATCAGAAGGTCGGCGGTTCGAATCCCCGCGACGGGGTGAGCTCCCGTAGCAGTTCGAAAGCACGTCAAAGTGCAAGTAGATAAATAGGTACTGCTCTGGCAGGAAGGTAAACGGCGTTTCCGTGCACTGCTCTGGTTCGCCAGAAGCGGCTTAGTCATGCTGGCCACATGACCCGGAAGCTGTACACTGGCTCTCTTGGCCAATAAAGCGACATGAGTGCCGCAACCCCAGAGTCGGCCACGACTGGACTTAATGGTCAGGGGTCCCTTTACCTTTACCTTTTACTGTGTTTTTAAACAGGAATACAATGCATCTCACCATTGTGAGCATGGAAGTGTGTGTCTGCTCTGTCTGCCATTCAGGTGGGCACCTCAAAAGCCCGCCTGCTCTCTCTTCTCAGGGCTCTCGGACCTGCACTTCAAGGATGCCTTCGGACAGAACAGGTGAGGAGAACATTTGGCCCTTCAGATATTGCTGAACTACAACCCCCATCCACCCCAACAAGCATAGCTAGTGGCAAGGGGTGATAAGAACTGTATTTCTGCAACTTCTGGAGGGTGAATATCTCCCACGCCTGAAACAAGAGGATTGCCCTGTGGCAGCCCTTCAAATAGAGGACTGTCCTCTGTAAAGGAGGACACATGGACACTGCTGAAATGTGCTGGAGTTCTGGAAGCTCCTTCCTGTCCCCCCTAGAGGGATTGTTACATCCAACTATTTCAACAGGCATTTCCAGGCCAGGGTTATTGTCGTTGCTTCAAAAAAGTTTTCTTCTTCTCCTTCTTCTTCTCCTTCTTCGAGTTTTGCAGTGACCTAGATACCCAGCGGCACCTGAACCATCAAAGGGTTGCAAAAAATATTTGCACTCCGGGATTTTTTCCAGCTGGAACTCCCCGGAACTCACTTCTCAGGTGAGAACCATTGCCATTCTAAGAGAACAAAGGAGGCCTCGTTCATGGTGAGTTTCTTTTTTTTCCTTGGTAAATCTTTATTGATTTAAAATACAAACGTACGACGAAGGTAAGTACAGAAGAGTTAAATACAAAAAAAAAAAAAAAAAACAAGACATAAAGGTAAGAAAAAATTTAAAAAGAAAAAACCCCAAAGATTTATACAAAATCATATCCATCAAATAAAAAATTTCTGCAGAAAACTTCCAATTGTTCTTATTATACTATTTCTATTGTCATGGTTTCGTCGCACAGCTTTACTTTATATCCTTTCTCATCCATTCCACTAAAGTATTCGTTTCATTCGTTTTTGTTCACAAGTATCATTCAAGTTCTGCTAAGATGGCATTGCAGCACCTCTTTTTCCATAAAAATGGCACCATTTGCACCCCTGGCCTCCAGCAGAAACAAGGCCTCTTGCGCCTGCCACCAGGACTGGAGCCACCAGAATTAGGAAGCCTTGCCCACAGAGAGTGTGCAGTATTTTAAATATACTGTGAACTGCCTTTAAAAACTTTGATCGGTAAATATAAATATTTCAGCTGAAATAAATAACCGGATGAATTTCAGCTTCTAATCCGCTGGGGAAGATGACCTACCCATTCTGATAACCTCATGAATAAGCAAGGATGCCAATGCATCTCGATATAATACGAAACTTTATATTTTTTTGGGAGGGGGGAATGTATCAAGACGCTGCATCCGCCTCCCCCACTTGCGATGCAGTGTCATCCTGCCGTTTGAGGCTGTCAAAAATTCCTCACTTAGGGAGGCACACAGAATCCCAATTGGACAGGGCTGTCAAGTCCATCAGTCATCCTCTTGAATGAAACAATGCTGTGTTAAGGCAGAGGGAGAAGTCTCAACAGCTGAATATTTCTAAAGGGTGCTTTTTTGCTGTTTTTGAAACTGCCATGCAGTTTCCTTACTCCTCTGCCCCTCTTTTTATACACAACAGGGGACAGCGCACTTTATCCTGAAGTAATGAATGCATAGCATTCTGAGAACACAAATGCCAGCTTCTTGCTTGGCAATTATCGGTCAGAGCAGTCCTAAACCTGCAAGAGGAACAGGGCTGAGGAAGCGGTGCATGGGCTGGCTCATATCTGCCCACTTGCCTCCTGTACCCTGAAGAGCCAGTAACAGAGCAGCCCACAAGAACATGGGCACATAGGTAACTCATAGCCATCGCAGAATGGCAGAGTTGGAAGGGGACATGAAGGTCATCAAGCCCAACCCCCCTGGGATGCAGGAGTCTTTTGCCCAACATAGGGCTTGAACCCACAACCCTGAGATTAAGAGCCTCATTGCTCTGCTCAATGAGTTATCCATAAAGCTCTTCTCTGGACCATGAACTTTTACTATACAGTGGTACCATGGGTTAAGTACTTAATTTGTTCCACAGGTCTGTTCTTAACCTGAAACTGTTTTTAACCAGAAGCACCACTTTAGCTAATGGGGCCTTCCGCTGCACCACTGCTGCGTGATTTCTGTTCTCATCCTGAAGCAAAGTTCTTAACCTGAGGCACTATTTCTGGGTTAGCGGAGTCTGTAACCTGTAGCGTATGTAACCTGAAGCGTATGTTACCCGACGTACCACTGTACGAACTTGGACCAGACTTGGTACATGTGCTGAATTTTATTTTTTATTTTCTGCTTGCTCTTTACCTCAGCAGTACTTCAATCATCGTCACCAATAGCTTTATCGCTAACAGCAAACCCGTTCTCCTACCCTACGTAGGGCCCTGTGGAAACCTGAGGAATATTAGGCAACCATCCTAAACATTATTGCTGTGTTCTGCGCAAGATGGGATGTCAGGGAGACTCTTGACATCAGCAGGCCACAGTCGTACTCTATTCTAACTTATTCTAACCTTATTCTAACCTTGCTTCAGGTTGGTAGCTACAGCTTGCCATCATGCCCTGCCCTCAACACAATTTAGCAGTGTGACACACCCCTCAACTGTCCCCAATTAAATCAGGATATCCCATTTTCATGGGACGTGGGTGGCGCTGTGGGTTAAACCACAGAGCCTAGGACTTGCCGATCAGAAGGTCGGCGGTTCAAATCCCCACAATGGGGTGAGCTCCCGTTGCTCGGTCCCTGCTCCTGCCAACCTAGCAGTTCGAAAGCATGCCAAAATGCAAGTAGATAAATAGGTACCGCTCTGGCGGGAAGGTAAACAGTGTTTCCATGCGCTGCTCTGGTTCACCAGAAGCGGCTTAGTCATGCTGGCCACATGACCTGGAAGCTGTACGCCGGCTCCCTCGGCCTATAGAGCGAGATGAGCGCCGTAACCCCAGAGACAACCACGACTGCACCTAATGTTCAGAGGTCCCTTTACCTTTACCTATCCCATTTTCATGCTGTGTGCTCTCACACGGGTCATGTGACTTGCATGCGAGCACGGCCTGGAAGATGTGCACCTCGGTTTTCGGCTGCAACATGTTGGAGGGCACTGTGTGAGCTTGCCAAACTATGCGCCCTACAGAACACTGAAAGGCATCTCTAAGTTTGGGCAAAGCCTCTGACTCACAACTGTATCTGCAGAGAAGTTTGGAGCCACCGTGAATTATGCGAGTTGTCAAACAAAAGGGTAAAAATTAACTAGCTCATTAGGCAAAAGAAACAAACTCGATAAATTATATATACGGAGGGATAAACAGCCTTCATCTGAGACACCCACACTGCCATAAGAAAAATAAATTTGATGAAACATGAATGCATACATCAGGGAAAACTGTTATAAACATTTTCATCAACTTTCTCTGGGAAATGGTAGAACAGTTTCTTTTCTTTTTTTTCTTTTCTTTTTTTGTATAATTAATCACAACAAATCTTTAAAGTAATAAATCAGCACCATGAAGCAAAATCTCAGCAAATGCAAATACTGAGCACTAAACAGTTTTTAAAAGTTAACAACCACCACTGAAACTGACTCTCTGGTCTGACCCTGTTGGTTAGTCTTCCACAACCTGGTTCTCTCAAGATCTTTTGCACTATAATTCCCATCACCCCTGACCACTGGGTATGCTAGCTGGGGCTAATAAGAATTGTAGTCCACCATAATCTGGGGTGCAGCAGGTAGGGGAAAGTGCTGCCCTTCTGTTTGTAAATAGTAGATCTGTTATTTACTGACTGCTACCATGTCTCCATCTCCTCTGGCTTCACACGTAGGCCAAGAAATTCCTGCTAACCTTTCTCTTAATCACCCCCCACCAATACCTGAAAGTACAGATTGCCAACTTGATTTTCCACCAAGGCTCTTATGCTTAACAGCGAACATATGGACGTTCTGTGGGGAGAAACTGGAGACTGTCGCAAGGTATAAAAACCAAACTGGAAATAAAGGTGGCAACCCTACTCATTGAGGAGAAGTCTTTTTCTGTTACTACCCCTTCATTACCCATCGGCCTCCAGAAACCCTTAGCACTCCCATTTGTGAAATTGTGCTCCTCAAAGCAGCAACTGGCCCACAGATGAATTGCGAGCCCATGAGCTAACCCCCCGGCCTGGGAGCAAGCCTGTAAATAAGGAGACACCACAACAGATGTATGGGACTGAATTATGCCACAACTTTACTGATTTCAGATGTATGAAACCTTGGCTTAGGCATTGGACAGCAACCCTCTCAGCCCTGTGGGGTTTGAGGATGTGTACAGGATGCTAGCTGTTCTGGCACCCAGAGCAGGGGGGACAGCCCTGGCGGACGTAAGCCCCACTCTGCCGTTTTGGGCAAAGCAGGGCCCTGAGCCACCGCGTCACTCCCAGGAGAGACACGAGGCTCAGGCGCGCTGCTGGCTATGCCCCACGGTAAGTGCTACTCCCCCCTGCAACGTGCCATTTTTTCACCACCTGAGGGATGGCACCCGGGGTGGCCGCACCTCCTCACTACGTCCCTGGATGCGCAGAGCAGACAGGTGTTGTGAAGGGGACTGTAAAACGAGGATTTACACAGCGTGCCCCCCCCCCCGCTTTACCTGACGTAGGGAGTCCCACAATCAACCCTTTAACAGACCCTGCAAACGCCATTACATTGGGGTGCATTAACAATGCTACCCCCCACTCCGAAGATAAGACTAAAGTCATACCTCGGGTTAAATGTGCTTCAGGTTGAGCGTTTTTAAGTTATGCTCCGCGGCGACCCAGAAGTAACGGAGCGTTTTATTTCCGGCTTTCGCCGCTCACACATTCGCAGATGCTCAAAACGACGTCACGTGCATGTGCGGAAGCGGCAAAACGCGAACAACGCACGTGCAGACACGTCTTACATTCTATTCAGGATGCAAACGGGGCTCCGAAACGGATCCCATTCGCATCCAAAGGTACCACTGTATAGGATTCCGTCCAAGGCCTACAAACCGCCAAAAATTGTGACAATTGCTACGGGGAAGGCAAAACCTACAGAGAAGGGAAAATTATTTCCCGGCTCTGGGAAGCAGCAAGCATTGTGCAACCTAGGAATGAAAAAGTTAGCTTGCAAGAGAACCACATTAATGTTAGAGGGAGGGATGGGTGGGTGACGCTTCAGAGACCAAATAGAGAGAGGGTCGGCTGGAGCCCTGCAATACTTGGTCTCTGCTTGCCTCTCCCCCCCCCCCAGCAGCCGATTGGGTCACTGAAAAGGGGGCGGAGCAAGAGCCAGCAACAAAAAAGGGGATGTCACCCTGGCACAGGAAGCCCACACAAGGTCGCAAACCCCGCCCCCTGCTTGGATGAGTGAGTGGTAATTACTGTGTCGCAAAATGAGGCAAAATTGAATTACCATGTCGCGAAATAAAAGTGTGTCACCAGCATGAAAAGTCTGGAAAGGTCTGCTGTAGAGCATGAGACTCTTAATCTCAGGGTTGTGAGTTCGAGCCCCATGTTGGGCAAAAGATCCCTGTATTGCAGAGGGTTGGACCAGATGATCTTCATGGCCCCTTCCAACTCAACAATACTATCTATGATTCTCCATCGTTACTTGGGTCTTTCACAAACACTATGAATGCCCCCTAGATATCCTCCAGTGCAGAGCATCTTCAGAAATTCCCAAACAACATGCCAGAACATTCCTCCATTTCCAACTAATAGTTGCGCAGCTCCGCCTGGTCATTAATTTCGCAACAACAAAACTCTGATTCACGCACCACAAGTCAAATACAATCCATCGCACTGCAGTGTGACCAAAAAACGGAACCTGGGATGCACTCTGCAGATGGGAACAGATTTGATTATTAATTGCTGAGGTAATCAAAGGCAGGGAACAGATTTAGTCCCCGAGCAAATGCTGTCCTCAAATTCATGTAAGTGAATGACTGTGCTGGGAATGAAGCATGTCCGGACAATGTTGTGATATCAGCAGGGAGAGAAAAACCACACTCCCCACAGCATTTAATTGTTGGCTTTGATTATTTATATCCTGCTTTATGCTACATAATTCAAAGGGGCTAATAAATAAAGTCAAACAGCCAAACTATCTGGTCATGGCAATATTATCATATCCTGAATACCAACTACGGAGGGAGGGTAGAAGCAATGTCCTGTTCAGGTTTAAGTCCATCTTAGGTTCAATTCACTTGTACGCCTCTTTTCCAGAAAACAATCTTCATCAAATGCCATACAACGAAGAACAGTCAATATGAATAAGCATTAATGAAATCTAAGAAGTCAGAACACTGCAAAAAACAGTCATAGAATCATAAAGAGCCATCTAGTCTACCCCCTGGAATGCAGGAATATTTTGACCAACATGGGTTTTGAACCCCAAACCCTGAGATTATAAGTCTCATGCTCTTCCGACTGAGCTATCCTAGTCGTGTGACTACAACACAGATACAGACGTAATTTTATTAGTATGCCATCTTTCCACAGCTAAAACCACGCTCAAGGCAGGCTACCACGTGAAAAACTACGTAATTACAAACCTAACAAAACTAGTCATAATTAAAACATCAAAAAGTACACCGCCACATTAAAACAATTTCCACATAAACCACAATGGCATCTAAAATAAAGATGCAAAAAAATAAGAATACAGTGGTGCCCTGCAAGACGAATGCCTCGCAAGACGGAAAACCCACTAGACGAAAGGGTTTTCCGTTTTGGAGGTGCTTCGCAGGACGAATTTGCTATGGGCTTGCTTCGCAAGACGAAAATGTCTTGCGATTCCTGGGGTTTTTTTTCCGCTCCCCAACCCCTTTTTCTAAGGCACTAAGCTGCTAATAGCCTTTTAGCAGCTAATCCGCTAATCCCTTAAGCCTTTAATAACCGCTAATAGCCGCTAAACCGCTAATAGCGCTAATAGCGCTAATCCGCTAATAGGGTTGCTTCGCAAGACGAAAAACCGCTAGACGAAGAGACTCACGGAACCGATTCTTTTCGTCTTGCGAGGCACCACTGTATCAATAGCAGCAACAACCTCAACCCTGCAACAAACCCCATTCAAACAATGCCCCAGCCCAAAAGTCTGTTCAGCACCTCAGCTTTTGTAGCTGGAGTCAATCCAGGCTCCACCCTCCCAGGCCAGGTGGTAAAGGCCAGCAAGGCAAGGAGCAGATCTTCCAAGCTTCACAGCTGAGATGTTACCCAATAACCATCAGGCAGACTGCTTAATGTTTCACAAAACCATTCCCATTCCCACAAGGCCAGATGTTGGTAACACTCCCCAAACCCTTGTGGTGAATAACATCCACACATGAGTTAACAGCAAATACGGAAGGGTGCAGATGGTGCTCTCAAAGAAGCAGAGCAGAAACATTTTAAACTTCAACCAAATAAGCAATATACATTCCGGCATACGCAAGGATGGAGAAAAGAATTTCACACACTTACATTTTATTGTTTCCAATTCATACCTGAAAGCAAGTTGACATCGGCATTGCATTGTTCTCCTGACAAGTTCAGAAATGTATCTGAACGCATGTCATCTTTTTTAGGACTGTATCGGCCAAACGACGGGAAGTGAATAACAAGAAGACGAAGAAAACGCTATATAGCATAGAGACTGGAGCACTATAGAACAGCGTTTGTGAACCCTGTGAGCTCTACCTGATTTGGACTATAACTCCCATCAGCCCCAGCCACCTCATTACTTACGTAAAATTCCACCACAGCAGACAGCAGGAGGGTTAGCATGGCTTTTGTCAGAAGCCGAACTGCAGCAGAATGGAAACAGCACAGCATGGGATGAACAGAGGTCACATTAGAAATCAATGACTTCTTACATCCCTATTTGCAAGGAGGCTGATAGCAGGCAGTCAGAGCCCTAACAGAGCATCTTCTCTTGCTGGGGTTAGGACTGGGACTGCAATTTCCTTTCTGCCACATGTTCTTTCTGTCCTCACCTCACTGCCTCGGTCCAGTATACCTGAAGGAGCGTCTCCACCTCCACTGTCCTGCCCGGACACTGAGGTCCAGCGCTGAGGGCCTTCTGGCGGTTCCCTCACTGCGAGAAACCAAGTTACAGGGAACCAGGCAGAGGGCCTTCTCGGTAGTAGCACCCTCCCTGTGGAATGCCCTCCCACCAGATGTCAAAGAGAAAAATAACTATCAAACTTTTAGATGACATCTGAAGGCAGCCCTGTTTAGGGAAGCTTTTAATGTTTAATAGGTTATTGTATTTTAGTGTTCTGTTGGAAGCCGCCCAGAGTGGCTGGGGAAACCCAGCCAGATGGGCGGGGTATAAATTATTATTATTATTATTATTATTATTATTATTATTATTATTATTATGCCATGGCTGACTGCCTCCTTCACGTGCCCCAAGGCAGAGGGAGTTGTGGCAGGAGGGAACTGGAACCCTGTACGTTTTGCCACCAATTTGACCGAGGCTACCTGTACTTCGACAAGCCCTTAAGATTTTCAAGGAGGAAAGCTGAAAACACAGTGTTTGAAACCAAGAGGCTGATTTTCATGGAAACTGGTCTGGCCATTTCTAATACCCTATTCCTAGAAGGTGTATTTTTATTATTATTATTAGAGATGGCAGGAGGGATGATTTACATGACAATGGAATTATTTCAATGTTTCGCTCTGTGTGTGTGTGTTTAAAGAAACTCACAATCCCGAGTGGTGGCTTTGTTTGTTCCAGTTTTTGTGTGACACAGCAGGCTGGAAGAATGATCCGATAAGGTGCACAGCTAATGCAGCACGAGGAAAGTTGATAAATGGGAGTCAAACTGGGAACATTACAAGCAAGGGCGAAAAAACACAATTCACGGGAGCAGAATGCTACTGCACGCCTAACTATAATAAAGCGGTTGCCTAGCGTACAAACTATGAGCTATGGAAATAGTCTTAAATCAAGTGAGTTACCGTTTCTTAGCAATTTGAAAGAAAGGGAAAAAACAGTCTAATTGGCAATCAAGTGCTCCTCCGGGAGTTTCTAAGCAGCCAGCTCAATTTGTCGGCACGTGCTAAATTCGTCTGGGGCAGATCCTGACACAGCATAAACTTGCAGAGACAGTTTCACGTTTGATGTGAAGTCAGTCGGAAGGAATGTGCGTGAACGAAAAGGCACATCATGGCTAGATGTAAATACAGTCCATTGTCCAAAACCTTGCCAAGGCACCAACTATTATTATTAAGCAAGGCCTAACCTCTTCTTCCTTGGCGACCAAACCAAACCAAAAAACAACCACCACCACCACCCATATTTAACTTTGCATTAAACAGCTTGAAGCTGCCAATTGTGTCATACTGCTACTATCTATATCTATATCTATAAAGGTAAAGGTAGAGGGACCCCTGACCATTAGGTCCAGTCGTGACCGACTCTGGGGTTGCGGCGCTCATCTCGCTTTATTGGCCGAGGGAGCCAGCGTACAGCTTCCGGGTCATGTGGCCAGCATGACTAAGCTGCTTCTGGCACACGGAAATGCCGTTTACCTTCCTGCCGGAGCGGTACCTATTTATCTACTTGCACTTTGACGTGCTTTCGAACTGCTAGGTTGGCAGGAGCAGGGACCGAGCAATGGGAGCTCACCCTGCTGCGGGGATTCGAACCGCCGACCTTCTGATCGGAAAGTCCTAGGCTCTGTGGTTTAACCCACAGCGCCACCCGCTATATCTATGTCTATATCTACATCTATATCTATATCTAATCTATACAATCATAACCCCGGTTACAGACGCTTCAGGTTGTGTTTTTTCAGGTTACAGACACGCCGAAACCCAGAAGTACCGGAACAGGTTACTTCCAGGTTTTGGTGGTCACGCATGCGCAGAAGTGCTAAATTGTGCTTCGTGCATGCGCAGAAGCGCCGAATCGCAACATGCGCATGCTCAGATGCACCACTGTGGGTTGAGAACGGTGCGGGTTGCGAATGTGCATCCCACATGGATCATGTTCACAACCCAGGCGTCCACTGTATCTCTATATAACTCTGTATCTCCAGGGCTTTTTTTCAGTCAGAATTCACCAAAAGTCAGTTCCGGCATTTCTCAGGTGAGCGTCATTGTCATTCTAAGAGAACAAGGGAGGTGTTCATGGTGTAGTCTGACACCTCTTTTTCTAGTAAAATAGCACTGGATATACATCACACATTCTTCAATGTGCTCGGGTTGGGCAATACAAAACTCTCTTCCTCCTGTGTTATCCTCATAATCCTAGATGGACGAAGGTGAGAGGCAGTGACTGGTCCAGGGTCAACCAGTGAGCTTCATGGCTAAGTGTTCAGATCTTCACAGTCCCCATTTTATGTTCTAACCAGGTTTTCACTAGACCTTGCTCACCTATGGTGAGTAATAATGGACTCCAAGGGACCAAGCAAGGAAGCTTTGTCCTTTTCTTGTTTTTTCTTTCCACGATGTGTGGCAGTATGTTGGAAAACAGTATATCTTCCAGCTAGCATTTATTTGGACCTTTTGGTTGTGGTATTCAGGAAGGCCTAAATACTTAACCTTCTTCACGTGCCTTTCCTTCAGAAAATCTTGATGATCCAATTCTATATCTCTCGTATTCTGTATTTATTCTATGATTCATATTCTGAGTTACAACTAATGCTACTACTAATAATACTATCGTCACATTTCTCTCTCTCTCTGTACACTACTTTGTTAGGGCTGACTCTGAAAAGCAAGTCATCATCAATCTTTATTACGGTCCAGAGACCCAACAAAACATTACAAATTAATACAGAGTTCATACAACCCACCTCCAGGTCAATCAAGCACCTTGTTTGGAACATAGGGCTCGTTTGTTCTTACAACCACCGCCAAAAATTTTGCCACTGCCAACGTTCTAGCCTTTATCCGGTCTTCCAGTAGGGACCTGATATAGTGAGCTTCTGACTTTCCCGGGAAAGGCACCAGCAAGGGTAATATCAGCTCAGCCCTGGCCTGCTCATACTTCGCACAATGTAACAAAATATGTTCTATGGAATCGGTGTCTTGAGCACACGAGCAAAGTCTGTCATGGTAGGGAACTCCTCTCAACCTACCATCCAGCACTGCAGAGGGGAAGACATTCAGTCTGGCTTTGGTGAAAAGCCTTCGATAGTTAGGTACTGTTAGGTTTTTGATGTAAGATGTTAACTCAAAGACATACCCATATTGAACTCCTGCTGCCAGCGGACTACAGACTACGTGTGACCGAGATCTCAAGTCACTGTGTGCACTGTCCCATAATCTTTGCTTTAAAACCTTTTGGGCGCCTTCATAGCCCAGGTAATACAGTTGGGGGGGAGACAGACCAATAGAGGTGGCTTTTTTAGCCATGGTTTTCTGCCATTTGCTGACAAATTCCTCATTGGTCAAATGTTTGTACAGACCCTTCCCTAGATTAAACACTGAAATCCTGAGCCAATGTTTTAGCAAGTAATAAATAACTGGAACAAATAAATAAATAAGGCAGGGTACTTAATTTTTATTTTCTGTTGATTTAGCCATAAGACAAATTTATTTAAAATGTTTGTATCCTGCTTCTCCTGTCTCCCCCCACACAAATACAGTGGTGCCCCGCAAGACGAATGCCTCGCAAGACGGAAAAACCGCTAGACGAAAGGGTTTTCCGTTTTGGAGGTGCTTCGCAAAACGAATTTGCTATGGGCTTGCTTTGCAAGACGAAAATGTCTTGCGATTCCTGGGGTTTTTTTCCCCTCCCCCCCTTTTCCCCAAGCCCCTAAGCCGCTTAACAGCTGTTCGCTAAGCCGCTTAACAGCTGATCTAAGCCGCTTATCAGCTGATCTAAGCCGCTAATAGCCTTTTAGCAGCTAATCCGCTAATCCCTTAAGCCTTTAATAGCCGCTAATAGCCTTTTAGCAGCTAATCCGCTAATCCCTTAAGTCTTTAATAGCCGCTAATAGCCGCTAATCCGCTAATAGCGCTAATCCGCTAATGGGCTTGCTTCGCAAGACAAAAAAAACCGCAAGACGAAGAGACTCGCGGAACGGATTCTTTTCGTCTTGCGAGGCACCACTGTATACCAAAACTAGCCTATAAAAGCTACATATACATATATACATACATGTGTGTGTGTTTTTGTTTGTTTGTTTGTTTGTTTTTCCAGTGCTGGTTTAGCACTGAAGAGCGAGTTCTCCAGGGGAAAGCAGCAAAGTGAAGGCAAAACTTCTTTCTTCCTTTGAATATCTTTCAAAGGGAAGAAGAAGGGAGCGGCATTCTAAAGCTCATTTCAAAGACTTGGGGCCAGTCCTGAAAAGACCCTGCTCCTTCCTTCTACAAAAACACAAGCAAGGTGAGGGCTGCATAGTCTCTGAAATGCATTGGCCTGAAAGGTGACAGTGGGTTCTTCTAATCACAACTTTGCAACTCCAGAAATTGACAACAGTAAAACTTTCTCTGATCCTAAGCCTGTATGCTTTTTGATGGAGGAAACGCCTTCTGCCAAAATCCTACTACTTTGATTAAGTGTTTTAGCAATTTGGGTTCGTTTGTCGGTTTTC
Organism: Podarcis tiliguerta; assembly: GCF_965153285.1. NCBI lineage: Eukaryota > Metazoa > Chordata > Lepidosauria > Squamata > Lacertidae > Podarcis > Podarcis tiliguerta. The sequence continues at coordinate 15,204,658 of NC_139537.1, read as the reverse complement.
CTGACAATTCAGCAGAAAAAGGAGGGTGGGGGGAAATAGAATCCTGAAGCAGAAGAAATCAAATTACTTAAGCAACAATGTAACAAAGGGGGCCCTGGAACACAGCCTTGCATTGAACAGCCTAAATGAATAGGTTATTATTTATATTGATGGATACTGCTATTTTCTATTAAGGGGATTTTGATACATGAACCACCGCTCCAAAATAAATCTCACACCAGCACCCCTAAGTCCCCTGGCATCTTAAAATGTTCTTATTTAACATTTTCCACTGCGCACAATGCATCAAAAAGCACTGCCTGAGATGCCACTTTCAAAATCAAGTGACTATTTAGAAATAGCAAGTAGCACTATTTTTAATTTTTTTAGCAGTGGGTAGGGGGAAGAGATAAAGAGGCAACATAAAAAGCAACCAGAGGATATCTGAAGCGATTGCATCTCTGAGGAAGCCCATGTTTAAATTCATATTTTTTCCCCTAGAAAATAAAAGCATCCCAAGGAAAACAGGCTCACAGCAGAACCATATGCAGGTTTATTCAGAAACACATCCCATGAGTTGAATGGGCTTTACTCCCGAGTAAGCAGGTAGGGAGACTGCAGCAGGCCCAGTGAGCTTTAAGCAGGGAGGGAGGGAGGAATAGCTTCTTCATCTCTAAAAATGGAAGTCTGCAATCAAAGTGGAGATGTAGCGATGAAACATAGTAATTGTCTCTTGAGCAGTGATCTAATTTCCCCCTGAATGCCCTCAAATGAAAGGTTTCTTTTAATACATAATACAGAAAAGCGAGAGCTTTAAAAAGCGGTAATTTGACAGCACGCAGAACGGTAGATGCATTTTATTTCCGCTCATGGCATTAATGAATTCCAGGTCACTCCAGCTTCTACACGCTGGGGGGGATACCAGCGCTCACACAGAGTTCTGGGGAAAGTGCAGAGATATAAATGCACCCGGAGTCGGGGATGATGCTCGTCAGATTGCTAAGCAGCCGAGGCTTATAAACAGAATATTTAACTAGAAGCTACAAAAGCTGCTCCGGAAGAGCCTGCCAGAGCTTGCTTGCAAGCCTTCGCTTCTTGAAATGAACGGGGGGAAACAAGAAAAGTGTGACATTAAAGCTCAAAAATGTGAACCTCTCAGGATTAATAAACTCTCTTTAAGGAGATAAGCATAACACAGAAGTCGGTCACGGAGTCCCATTTGCGACCAGTTCTTGAGGGGGGATATTTCCCTGTCTGCCTGTCTACGCCACAGAAATGTGGCGAGCACAACTTCGCTTGAATCAGCAAACTCTCCTTCAGCCTGGTAGAGAGGCAGAAGGCAGAAGGAAGGTGGGGGGAGAGCCCTTCCCCAAGAGTATTATAAAATGCAGAGGAAGCCGGAAGAATATTTTATAAGAAAGCCAAATGTTTAATTCATCAAGGCGCGATAAGAGATCTATTGAGGGGAGGAGGACCTCTCCGTACCACTAAAAAATGAATTTAAGGGAAGAATGGGAACACCACAGAAAATTATTCTGCTCTTTCCACCACCCCAAAAGAGTTTAATGCTTTGCATCAATCATTCAATGGGTTATCTCAGATGTTTCACGTGAAATCGAAATCTGAAATGGCATGACGGACTCGCTCGGAAGGTGGCGGACTCTCTGAGGTTTCTAAGAGGAGGTTTGGCCATCTGCCACCTAGAAGATGGAGCAAGCTTGGTGTTTCTCCCCCCCCCCCCCGCTCCGGAGGAAAGGACCTGAACCAATAGATTCAAGTTACAAGAGAGGAGATTCCGACTAAACATCAGGAAGAACTTTCTGACAGTAAGAGCTGTTGAGCTCCCTTGGAAGGTGGTGGGCTCTGCCTCCTTGGAGGTTTTTAAGTAGAGGTTGGATGGCCATCTGTCATGGATTCCTTAGTTGAGATTCCTGCATTGCAGGGGGTTGGACTAGATGACCCCTGGGGTCCCTTCCAACTCTATGATTCTATGACTAGAGAGGTTACAACCCAGGGACTGGGGAGCATGGCTGGCTGATCTGAAAACAAGCTGGCTGAAGCTGTGAGAGTAGCAAGGAAAGACACTCTGGAGATGTAATGCTGTGACCTCGCTTCCTCTCTGTGTAGAGCCAGGTGTATATAGGTGTAAAATGAACCATTTATTGTAAAATCCTATAGCTTATGCTGTTCACCGAATTCCCATGGCAGTTTATTTCATACAGTGGTACCTCGGGTTAATTTGTTCCGGAGGTCCATTCTTAACCTGAAACTGTTCTTAACCTGAAGCACCACTTTAGCTAATTGGGCCTCCCGCTGCCACTGCACCATTTCTGTTCTCATCCTGAAGCAAAGTTCTTAACCCGAGGTACTATTTCTGGGTTAGTGGAGTCTGTAACCTGAAGCGTCTGTAACCCGAGGTACCACTGTATTCACATTCCCTAATTTTCAGTTTCTACATTAGAGAAACCTTCTACCTTGGTTTTCGAACAGCCTAGTTCTCAAACGTTTTGGCTCCCAGACGACCGAAACCCAGAAGTGAGTGTTCCGGTTTACGAACATTCTTTTGGAAGCCGAACATCCGACAGCGCTTCCGGCGCTTCCGATTGGCTGCAGGAGCTTCCTGCAGCCAATCTGAAGCTGCGCTTTGGTTTTCGTATGCTTTTGAAGTCGAACATACTTCCGGATTCCGTTCGACTTCCAAGGTATGACTGTATATTTGAGCTTTCACACAATGTAAAGGTCACTTGCATACCCAACAGCAGAGTCCCCTGCCCCATCCCCAAGGGCCTGGCCTACTAAAGGGAAAGAATAAAATGGACACAGCAACTGCTCAGGATTAAAAATGGCCACAACTTTATTGATTTCAGGTGTAGGAGGTCTTGGCATAGGCATTGGGCATGTATCCCCTCAGTCCCCTGCTGTGGGTCTGAGGTCGATCTTGGAGATGATGGGTCTAAGGCAAAACACAGGTCTACGCGAATGGTGCCCCAAGGCGCTGAGAGAAGCTCTATGGTCTGCTAGCCCCAGTCCGCCAGCTCTTCGGAGAGAGACTCCCCTCACAACCCCTCTAACGGGGTGCCCTGTTTTCGTCGCCAAAGAAGTGAGTCACCACCTCGACCCAGTTCAGATGCTAGACTAGAGATGCTAGACTACTGCCCAAGGCCTAAACCACCAAGTTGTGGCAAATGCTATGAGGAAGGTAAAACCTTCTCAGGAGCATAAGGAATGGCCGCTTTGGGTCACAACAGCTTCCCACCCCAGATTCGAGGTAAGCAGCAATTCTGAAAGCATAGTGGAATGTAGCGCAAGCTGAGCACTCATTTCCCTATTATTGACAAATGCGATTTTTTCTCTGGATGCATATACAGTGGTACCTCTGGCTGCGAACGGGATCCATTCCGGAGGCCCGTTCGCAACATGAGCAGAACGCAACCCACGTCTGCGCGTGCTGCGATTCATCGCTTCTGCGCATGACGTCAGTTAGCACATTTGCACATGCGTGAGCGGCGAAACCCGGAAGTAACCCTTTCCAGTACTTCCAGGTCGCTGTGGGACGCAACCTGAAAACGCACAACCTGAAGCAAACGTAACATGAGGTATGACTGTAACATGGAAATGAACACTGTATTCCACTATAGTACCAGAAGTGACTTTTACACCACATGAAAGCTCAGATATTACATGATGTGGAACTTAACACTTAGGGGAAAGTAACGGAAGCAGAATAAACTGCAAATGCAACCTTAATCTCTCCAAACTCGGCATCCAACTTAACTATCAGGAACCAGGAAAAGATTAGCACATGTAATGGAACATTAAGATGGATTAATTTTTCCCTGCATGAAATCTGGTAGGACTTCTTCCTATGCAGTGATCTCCGAAGATGGCGATGATGCTTGTGCAAATAGGGTACACAGTAGGAGAAAGGAATTCATGTGCAGGGCTGTGATAACTAATTTGTCAAGAGCTCCGCAATAACTCAGTACAAATTAATGTCCATTTAATTTAAAACATTACCAAATCTATGGCTTAACAGACAGCTAGAACTGGTATTAATTGATGTCATCTGAGTGTGAGAAAGAAATCCATTTGTGACCCCCAAGTGTCATGAAATTTAACGTAATTACACACTTTATCATTTGGTTTATTTTTTCCCATTATATTAGTTCATAGGACGGTTACACTCCTTCATCACTTTATTATGCTTACCTTATGCCGAAACACTTCCTTCCAGCTAACGTCTCAGAAGATGAGCTATGCCCCTGAGAGATTGCAGCTCAGCGGCAGCAAAATACATGCTTTGAATTCAGGGTGCCCCAGGTTCAAATCCTGCTATTTCCAGTCTTAAAAAAGGGATCAAATAGCAAGTGCCGAGACCATGAAGAGTCGCTCAGTGGCAAAGGAGACAATACTGGGCCAAACGGGCAAATCATGACTTTGTAAAATACTGTTTCCTATGCTCCCAAGAGCTGGGTTATATAAAGATGCACAAAATCAGAATAAAGCAGGGGTGATGAAACTTTTTCAGTCCTGGGTAACCATGTGGGCAGGACCAAAGGCAAAAGGAGATGGAACCATGAACGCAAATTTCACTGGTGCACAGCTAGTTTCTACACACATTTGCACATCAGCGCTCTCTCTCTCTCCTCCATTCAGACCTGTGTAAGGCCAATAAAAGAAAAGCACATTCCAGCCTGGGGAAAATATTTGAGGTGTGAATTGGGGCTAGATGGTGAGGCTTGGAGGGTTGCATGAGACCTGGGTCTAAGGTTACCTAATCCCTGGAATAAAGCAGCAATGCAAGAAAGATAGAAGTGGACACCAAAAGCTCAAGAGCATATTGGAGCAATGGCAAATCTGCTACAACACAGCCCTGATGATAGCACACTGTGTGTTACCAAGTCATTTTTCCTAGGACAAAAACAAACTTTTTCCAGCTTAAAAAAAACACACACCTGGAGAATTTTGGGCTGACGTTGAATTGTTGTGAATGGTATGTAGAGTTCAAGGGTACCCATAGAGACCCCCTCAACAGGCCACCCTGATTCCATCTAAAGTGAAATTTCTTAGTCCCTTCTTAAGAAGAAGAAAAAGAAGAGGTTGGATTTGATATCCCGCTTTATCACTACCCTAAGGAGTCTCAAAGCAGCTAACATTCTCCTTTCCCTTCCTCCTCCACAACAAACACTCTGTGAGGTGAGTGGGGCTGAGAGACTTCAGAGAAGTTTGACTAGCCCAAGGTCACCCAGCAGCTGCATGTGGAGGAGCGGGGAAGCGAACCCGGTTCACCAGATTACATGTCCATCGCTTTTAACCACTACACCACACTGGAGTGACTTCATGGGAAGCCAACTGATTAAGATTATTTTGATCATCTTTGGGGGGGGAGTGTTGCACACCCCAACTTTTTAGGCAGCTTTTGCCTTAAGAAGAATCTAAGTTGGAGGTGAAACATTGGAAGAATTTCATGGGGAGCCAAAAGAACTTCAACCAGACTTGAAAAAATTATCAACAAATTTTTGTACAACTGTAAGAATGCCAGTAGGGTAAAAAATCTACTCACTGACCCAGGAGACCCCACTACCTAAGTCATGAAAAATATATCAACACTCCCTTAACCTCCCAAAAACACTCATAATCTCAATTACAATCTGTTAACTTTGCCCCGTGGAACCCAATGGGATCTGCTGAGGACGATGTTCTTCCATAAGAAAAAACACACACACAAACCAAAGTGCATTATATCAGAAGTTACAATAATCTGAATGTACACTAAGCTTGTAATTTAGGAAGCACTGTGGGACTTATTTAAGGAAAAGTTTCTTAGGGCCAAGCCAATTTTCCTCTGTCTTTTTGGAAGAGGGAGAGAGAGGTAGCTCGCGACGTACTAAAAATGCAATTAGATAAAGTAACTTCATGAAATGCAGCTAAAAGCGTCAGCTGTATGAGGAGCCCCAGGACCATATGAGAAACCAGCCGGTGCTCCAGATTTCTGACTCTGTGTAAAGGTTTCTTTGACATTCTGCCAGCCGACATCTACTCTGAAGAAAAGCAGCTGAATGCACAAGCCCAGAAGGTTGAGGAGGTACCTCGGTTTATGGACAGCAACCTGCTTGGTGGGTCTTTGGGAGATGCTTTGCAATTGTACCTGACGTGAAGTCAGGATAACAGTATGATGGCAGAGTGGGGAAGCAGGATATTCACAATTCATATCATTTGCATGAATTACCTTAAAACACTTCATCGTACGATCCCAAGGCAAAACCTAGCAATCAATCACACAAAATGCAATTTAAAACAAGGAAATAAAAATAACTTTCTTTAAAAAAAAAAAAAAGAAGATGAAGCTGAAAACAGATTAAAACACAATTTTTAGAAAACCTCATCTAAAATGCCTGGGGATATAACTGCACCATGCACTCTCATACTGAAATAAACGTCCAAAAGCAAAGCTGGGTGCTCAGAAAACCCAACCTTTCTCCAGCCTTTCAACATGTCTGATCTAGAAGCATTTATAAGGATCAGGCAGTATCAGCCGAGACACAGGCCACATTCACACCATATATTGAAAGCACTAGGATACACAGTCATGGCTTCCCCCAAAGAATCATGGGAATTGAAGTTCCCTAAGGCTGCTGAGAGTTATTAGGAGGCGCCTGTTCCTTCTTAAAAGGTAAAGAGACCCCTGGCCATTAGGTCCAGTTGTGACCGACTCTGGAGTTGCGACGCTCATCTCGCTTTATTAGCCAAGGGAGCCAGCGTACAGCTTCCAGGTCATGTGGCCAGCATGACTAAGCCGCTTCTGGAGAACCAGAGCAACGCACGGAAACGCCGTTTACCTTCCCGCTAGAGCAGTACCTATTTATCTACTTGCACTTCGTGCTTTGGAACTGCTAGGTGGCAGGAGCAGGGACCGAGCAACGGGATCTCACCCTGTCGCGTGGATTCGAACCACTGACCTTCTGATCAGCAAATCGTAGGCTCTGTGGTTTAACCCAGAGTGCCACCCGCCTCCCCGTGTTCCTTCTTACAGAGCTACAATTACCAGAGTTCCTTGCGAAGAGGGACTTCAGGATTCTGCCCTGCATCCCCACATACATGCACCAATTCTGGTACAAGGTCTGTAGAACATCTCCTACAGGCATGGTACGTAGATAAACATCTATGTGAGCTTTGAGGAATGAATATTAAGGTCACTCAGTGCATTAACAAGAGTTTTCCATTGCAGAATGACTCCCTTTGTCTCCAGTGTCCTTCTCTTTTCTAGTTAATTTGTTTTTCTAAAAGATGCTTTTAAGCCTGCTTCTTTCTTCTTAAACTCAGCATGACCGCTGTGGCTTTATTTCTCCTATAGAGAATACAGAGCTACTCCTATGCAGCCACCCATCCGGCCTTGTCTGCAGTTTATTTACAATGCATCTGATTGCCTGATGCTAATCTCCTGCAGACAAACTCCTGGGCCAGCCTTTTGTGAAGCATCCAATACGTTCTCCCCACCCCACTCTGCCATGCTTCCTGCCGCCCCAATAATGCTGCCTCTGCGGTCATTAAGCATGGCAAATGGATGCATGGTTCAGAAACTCCCTATTGAAAAGGTACCGCATTTAACTTAGGAAATTGGTTCACAAACTGGTCTTCAGCTGCGGCTACGGGCGTATGGCTTTATTGATTTGTGCTGTGAAAGGGGAAGGATCTGCAATGATGGACTGAGGGGGACATTTGCCCCTGATCCCAGCCCCCTGCAGTCCCCAGGGTCTAGAGCAGAGGGCAAGGAAGTTCACCGATCAATGCATCTGTTCATCTCTCATAATCTTGCTGTTATAGATTCCTTACCACGTTCTATCTTAAAAAGCAGAGACATCACCTTGCCAACAAAGGTCCGTATAGTAAAAGCCATGGTTTTCCCAGTAGTGATGTATGGAAGTGAGAGCTGGACCATAAAGAAGGCTGATCGCCGAAGAATGGATGCTTCTGAATTATGGTGCTGGAGGAGACTCTTGAGAGTCCCATGGACTGCAAGAAGATCATACGTATCCATTCTTAAGGAAATAAGCCCTGAGTGCTCACTGGAAGGACAAATCCTGAAGCTGAGGCTCCAATACTTTGGCCACCTCATAAGAAGAGAAGACTCCCTGGAAAAGACCCTGATGTTGGGAAAGATGGAGGGCACAAGAAGAAGGGGACGACAGAGGATGAGATGGTTGGACAGTGTTCTCGAAGCTACAAATATGAGTCTGACCAAACTGCGGGAAGCAGTGGAAGACAGGAGTGCCTGGTGTGCTCTGGTCCATGGGGTCACGAAGAGTCGGACACGACTAAACAACAACAACCACGTTCTGCCTCCGTTCTACACCGCTTTGTCTCAACCTCCTAACTCACTTCCGGGTCTGTGCAATACTGATGATGATATAACAACAACAACAACAACATTGGATGAAGAAGTGTTGGTTTGGTTTCTTTGGGGGTGGGGGTGGGAGGAGAGACCACACTGAGAACTTTAAACTGGCTTCTGGACTTTAAAAAAACACCAACAACCTAAAAGTGTGTTCCCAGAACACATTCTTTCATGCGTATGATCTTTCTGCACAGCAGAACCAAAGATCATCCAGGGCTGGTTTTTCTTTTCAGTAGAATCAAACGGTTATGTTCTCCCTAGACTGCACAATTTCTGCCTGCAGACAAGTAACAGATCTTGTCTGGAGAAATACATATTGTTAAAAGTAGAAAATATCACATCAGGTGGAAGGCTAAGCTGAAACCTCCATGGATGAGCATCACCCACACCTTCAACACAAAAACAGTCTAGGGGGAAAATGTAATACCGAATGAATCTGCTAAAATGTATACATTTATAAATAAATTCATTGATAGGCCCAATTTGAAGGATCGGACATGATGTTTAAGCACTTCTCATTCCTGCATTCTATACAAGGCCAGCCTTCCCAACCAGTTGCTTTCCAGATGTTCTTGGAATCCACCATGGCCAACCATCAGGAATGCCAGGAGTTGTAGAAGACACCCGTGTTAGAAAGATCTAAGAAAGGTGCCTCAGAAATGGTATTGGTTTCTGGCATGACCCAGAGTGTGCAATGGAGGACTCTGATGAGGATCAGGCCACTCCCTTAGGGGAAGTACTGCCAGAACCTTATCTGAGGACCTTTTGGATCAAGTACACAGCCCTGTCACCATCCTATAACTCAGAGGATGAGACTTCTGTAGAACCTTTGTCGCTCCAACCTTGCAGAGATCCAAGGCTACAAAATAAGGTGAGAGAGCTTTTCCCAGCAAGCCAGCCACTTCAATGAGGACAATAGTCTGAGTTTTGTCAGCCGGCATAAGCACTTGGGTTGGCTCTAGCTCCCTGTAGTGCTAATTCGGGAAGTATGGTCCTCACTCTGAATAGGCTTACAGCCGTACCTTGGAAGTCAAACAGAAACCGTTCGACTTCCAAAACATTCGAAAACCAAAGGGCGGCTTCTCATTGGCTGTGGAAGCCGTGGAAGCCCCATCGGACGTCCAGCTTCCAAAAATAGTTCGTAAAGCGGAACACTCACTTCTGGGTCTGCAGCGTTCGGGAGCCAAAACGTTCAAGAACTAAGCTGTTTGAAAACCAAGTTACGACTGTAATTACCTTTCTAGGCAATCTTGTGTGCCTCACTCTAAACAGGCTTAATTATCTTTCTAGGCAATTCCGTGTGCATACACAAAAAGATCTCTGAAGCTTTGCAATGCTGCTGAAAAATACTCCCCTCTTTACTCGCTCCTAAGTTTTTTACCGCCTTGAGCCACCATAGGAATTTTGGCCTAGTTTTCAAATTTCCAGATCTACCTACTGCTATGTCAAAGCACAAACATTTTGAGAATCATTATAAGAAGCATGACTAGCTCAGTTGGTTAGAGTGTGGTGCTGATAATGCCAAGGTTGCAGGTTCAATCCCTGTTAAGGGACAGCTGTATATTCCTGCATTGTGTAGGGGGTTGGACTAGATGGTCCTCAAGGTCGCTTCCAATGATACAATTCTATGATTCTATAAACTGCATTTTGTTTCCTCCTCTTTCCCGGTATTTAATGGCCCATCGTATTGATACTGCTGAACGGAGCCAGAGCAACATTCTAAATTTTAGTGTGAAAAGCTTTTGCGGGGAGGTTATATCCCATAATCTCTGTACAAGCCAGCGCACTGATAACATAATACAGAGGGAAATGATTTTCTGGATATTAAGAAGATTATTTGGATAGGTCAATATTTTTATCTAACGGTACAGAGTTCCCCCGAACTTTATCAAGGACGGATATAGGTTATCTGGGTTCCATTTTGATGATGAAATGTCAAATGATGAATTGTTGGTTCACTGCAGGTGCTGCCGATAATGGATTTACCAAATTGTGAGAGAAAGAAGGCTCAGGAGCTTTGATGTCTACCGAAAAAGTTGTAATCCTGACTTCTGGTACAGTACATGTCTTGTTCACCATGAGTATGACACTGTTTCAAATACAGTGGTGCCCCGCAAGACGAATGCCTCGCAAGACGGAAAACCCGCTAGACGAAAGGGTTTTCCGTTTTTCAATGCGCTTCGCAGAACGAATTTCCCTATGGGCTTGCTTCGCAAGACAAAAATGTCTTGCGAGTGTTGAGATTTTTTTCCGCTCCCCACCCCCTTTTTCTAAGCCGCTAAACCGCTAATAGCCTTTTAGCAGCTAATCCGCTAATCCCTTAAGCCTTTAATAGCCGCTAATAGCCGCTAAACCGCTAATAGCGCTAATCCGCTAAGCCGCTAATAGGGTTGCTTCGCAAGACGAAAAAACCGCTAGACGAAGAGACTCTCAGAACGAATTAATTTCGTCTTGCGAGGCACCACTGTATGTACCAGATGATCAAGATGATGCTCTGACTACTGCAGTAATGTGCCCTACAAGATTGTTTTCCTTTAATACTGAGAGGTTCCTGTTCAAATAAAGAGTTGCAACTAGATGAGCAAGATACTGTGCAATTAATCCACCTACAGATAATGATACAGATGAACTGCACGGCCACGATAAAAGATTACTGTCTCCATTATACTGCTTGAAAGATACCGCTTGAAAGAAACGATAAAAGATTCTCATCTGCACTATATACTGCTTACCGATGTCTGTGTTTTTGATTTACAACCTTGCACACTGCAGATAAGCATGTGGTGCGCAGCAACAATTTAAACTGCAAACTGTGAAAATACCCCACCCTTCGTGGCTCTCTACATCAGGATTTCCCAAACTTGTGTCTCTAGCTGTTTTTGGACTACAATTCCCACCATCCCTGCCTGGGCAGTGGTCCTGCTAGCTAGGGGTGATGGGAGTTGTAGCCCCAAAACAGCTGGAGACCCAATAACAAACCTTCACTACTCGCGTAAACGTGGGCATTAAAGTTCCCAAGCAGCCATTCTAACCGTTCAGCACCCATCAACAGGGTGTTGCGACTTTTTAAAGCACAAAGGGTACCTAAAGCGAATGACAGGGTGTCATTGGCCACGACATGCTGCTAAGGCTACAGATGAAATCAGAAATCCACGAGCCTTTTGGTTGGTCCAAGAGGGGAGGGAAGTGAAAGCAGAACCTTAAATAGAGACCAAATGCAGGAGAATTCATAGCGGAAGGCAAGAGATTGTTAAATATTCTCATTCAGTTAAATTAATTCTCTCTTTTTACACACCGTATCCCCCTGGAAATTACCTTTTTTAATGTTTGGGTAAATACATGGGCTAATCTTGAAATCCTAGAAAACACAGTAAATGGTTTTGTTTGTTTAAAAAAGCAAAAGCCAAGCAGGAAGGGGCTTTGTAAGTAATACAGGCCTTCAAAGGATCTGGCACTTCAATCCACTAAGACCAAAAAACTGTGAAGGGAAAGGAGCAGAGCGCTTAAGGACATAATTGCCGTTAAGTGGAAATGAACACGCTAATGCTAACACCTAATTTGCAGTAATCATGAGAATGAACCCTAAGCGTTAGCAGAATGAAACTATGGATCAGACACGCAACATTTGCAGAGGCGGAAAGTAATAGCTATGCGATAGCATCAGAATATGGCCGTAGGAATTCCAAGGTGATACCTATTTGAACACACCTTTCGAACATCTCTGGGGAGCACGTCCACAACTCAGGTCCTGTCAGGTGAGAAAGCCATCTCTTGGGTAGCCTCACCTAAGATGGGAGACCCAGAAGGGTGTAGTGTTACAGTGCGTTTCTGTCCTTACAGATTCAGGGCCCATAATTAACATCACCTTCCAACATGGAGTACAGTGGTACCTCAGGTTACATACGCTTCAGGTTACATATGCTTCAGGTTACAGACTCCGCTAACCCAGAAATAGTGCTTCAGGTTAAGAAATTTGCTTCAGGATAAGAACAGAAATCATGCTCCGGTGGTGCAGCGTCAGCGGGAGGCCCCATTAGCTAAAGTGGTGCTTCAGGTTAAGAACAGTTTCAGGTTAAGAATGGACCTCTGGAACAAATTAAGTACTTAACCTGAGGTACCACTGTACTCTCTCCCCACTCTTTAAATTTTGAAAGCATTTATTAGTCTTCTTCCTTCCCTGTTTTGATGCAGATAGAAAGGAGGAAAGTTCTCATACATATAATAGCTGTACAGTCATACCTCTTGTTACGTCCGCTTCATGTTACATTCTTTCAGGTTACATCCCACGGTGACCCGGAAGTACCGGAAAGGGTTACTTCCGGGTTTTGCCGCTCACGCATGTGCAGACGTGCAAAATGATGTCACGCGCATGCGCAGAAGCGGCAAATCGCAACCCGCATGTGTGCAGATGCGTCGCTGCAGGTTGCATTCTTTTCATGTTGCAAACGGGCCTCCAGAACGGATCCCATTTGCAACCAGAAGTACCACTGTATTCGGAAGAACATTTTGGCTGGTGCAGATTGCCATTCAGATTTTTGAGGAGGGAACTCCCATCTTAAAAAAAATCCCTGCAGGTGTATCATTCCCTGTGTCTTCCACTTCTCTTAAAAATAAAATAAAACTTAATTGTCTGGTGAAAGACCAATGGCCAGGTCCACGTTGCAACTGCGAACTATCAACTACTATCATATTGAGCCGCCTAGTCCCTGATACCTCAGAGATATGCCCTAAATACGTCAAAGATGCCTTCTTCATTATGGCTCCTTCACACAAATACTACTATCAGCCAAACCAATGACTTAGCATCCCCGCTGAGATACCACCTTTGAAGAGGAAGAATACACAGGTACATTTTTTAGTTGCAAATCTTTCTTCCTTTTGTGCGTCACCAAATATATCCCTGAACGTTTGAATCCTGGGTGACTGGACGCAAGTAATGAATTGTATTACTTAGCGCCGCTATCATGCTGCTTCGAAATATTTCATAGGCATTGTCATCATGGTAATCTGTCACCACCCCAGGGGTCTGAGTCCTCATCTTTCACCAGAGCTTTGGAGAAAATATCGAAGCAGGAGAGGGATTTGCCCTCCAGGCCAGACCTAGATTTCTCCACTGCACCTAGATTTCTCCCTAGAAGTCCCAGTGAAAGAGAGACCTGCTTTTCTAGCACTTATCCAGCCCAAGGTCAGTTTAGTCAGGGACTTTAAGCACTGAAGCAAAGTTTGAGCCTGTGGCGTTTGCCTCCTAGGATGGGTCGTAAGGAAAGGGTTTAAATAGGTGTGATGTGATTGGCCAGTGAGAATGCAAGGGGGGAATATAAGTTAGAGTGGGAGGTTTTGAAAGTCAGTTGAGGTTTGGGAGTTGAGAGAGTTGAGGTTTCGGAGTTGAGAGAGTTGAGGTTTGGGAGTTGAGAGAGTTGAGGTTTGGGAGTTGAGAGAGTTGAGGTTTGGGAGTTGAGTTGAGGTTTGGGAGTTGAAGAAGGAAGAGGGAGGTTTAGGTGTGGGCTGGTAGAGTTATATTGTGAGAGAGTGAGAGGAATTGTTAGGTGGAGTCAGATAGATAGTTGGGAATGATCAGTTTGAAGTTGTTAGGAACTACGATTAAGAAACTGTCAAGAAAAACTAACTGAAACCATAAACTTGTTCCTGCATTTAAAAATAAACTTGATTATTTGTTTATGTTAACAACTGACTGGACTCAGTGTGACCCCATGAGATACGGGGTGGTGGCAGCGGAAAAAGCAATCGCGGTGGCGGCACAGGGTCAATAGACCGTCAAACGTCCGGGGGCCCTGTGTGTGATTGCCACAGAGCCTGTTTGCAGGACTCTTCAGCCTGAGCTTCAAAGAGAGCTATCGAGGGTGATTTGCCTGTACTGCGCCTTACCAGAACCCCATGCCTCTTGAGTTGCTTGGACTTTGCCCGTCCAGAACCTGAGCTTTGTGATACTGGACCTTGATCCTGTTTTTGTCTAACTTTCTCTCGTCAGAACCGGAAAATTTGCTTGACTTTGCCTTATGGAACTTGAACTTGGATTTGCTTGAGCTTTCCCTTGCTAAACACAACACACACACACACACACACACACCAGCTGGGGCTAGAACACCATCTGACTGAGACCACCACCTGGAACTGAACATAATCCTTACAGCAGGCTTGTAAAGTAAGTCAGTATATTATTACTCCCATATTATAAATGGGGAGCCGAATGGTTTGCCTAAGGCCACCTATTGGGCAGAACCGGAACCAGATCTTTCACAGATCACACCTGTAGCCCAGCAAACGGCCTCTTGTTTAAAATGCATGTGTTACGCTGTCGCAATATTATTTCTGCTTCTTCCTGGGCGCACGCCAACGGAGCCGGGCTGGAATTCCTTTGCTAGCTCAGAACTGAAACATCAAACAGCACAGGCTTTAGCAATTCATGTTCCCTAATGTCATTGTCTTCAAGAACCTGGCCTGAAGCCCTGAAACAGAAATTGCTTAACTTGTGTTAATTCTCATCAGGGGGAGAAGAAAGATATATCCTTGAACAAGATTTAGCACAAGGACATCGTCTCCATATCTTTCACTTGATGGGATCACGTCTTTCAGGGAGACTACACGAAGCACTTAACAATGACAACCTCTGGCAGAAGCAGCAAAAAGTTATCTAAACAGGGTAAACCCAAGCATGCAATGCAGGAGAGGCTGGATGGCACACAGCCTTGCTTTTTATTAAGGCGAAACTGTATATCCATGACTGGAGCAGAACATACAAGGCATGCCTCTACCCCCACAGACCACAGTGCCCGTTGCCAGTCTATGTGCATTCACACAAACCCATGTGAATGCTTGGGACAAGAAGGGTGAATGCTATATACTCCCTTGGCCCAATGGAAAATAGGAAATATACCGTATTTTTCGCTCTATAAGACACACCAGACCATAAGATGCACCTAGTTTTTGGAGCAGGAAAACAAGAAAAAAAATATTCTGAATCTCAGAAGCCAGAACAACAAGCTGTTCTGGCTTCTGGGATAGCTGCGCAGCCTGCATTCGCCCCATAAGACACACACACATTTCCCCTTATTTTTTAGGAGGGAAAAAGTGAGTCTTATAAAGCAAAAAATACGGTAGATACTAACTGGGATGAGGTGGATCCAAAGGACTGCATCCAATGCTGCACAGAGTCCTACTCGTACAATGGGATTCCCTCTCCCAAAATCTTTTGGGGAGGGTCTCCCAACCCCCAGGAGAAGGTTTTGAGGGTGCGCACTGCAGAGAGGAGCAGAAGGGGGAGTTCTGTCGCGCAAGTGGAAGTCTTGATGTTTTCTGCAAAACCAAGCCACTGCGCCAACATCTGTGTGAGGCTACGAGGAGGCATAAATTAACTATGTGTTATGTCAAGAAGTACTTTATGGCACCTGCCTTAAATCTACTGGCAATCCATTTCATACTTGTCGGGGCCCAGTCCTATCAATAGGCAGAGCGAGGTGGTTGCCTCAGGCAGCTGTTTTGGGGCGTGGTGGAAAAGCAAGCAAGTTCTTTATTTGATTTTTTGTTGTTGCTGTTGTATATTTAACCTCTCCTGAAGAGCTGCTTGTGGGATTTTCTGCCTCAAACACCAAAATAACTTGGCTGACCTCAAAGTACTCTGCACTGTGACTTGTGGAGAGGGCACCAATTACTTTTCCACTAAGTTAGCAAAACGTCTTGGGCCAGACTTTCAGACTGCTGTATCTAAGAATCTTCTGGTCATTCTGCTGTGGTCAATGGCCTTTTGGGGTGGGTGGGTTGCTCATCCTTTCTTATTGGTTTTTAAAAAAACAAACAAAAACAAAAACAAAAACACAAGATGGCAAGAGCACTGTTTTCATTCTGTTTCCAGACTTTGCTCCTGTCCAGATGTTCAGATGAGGACTGGATGAAGTTCATGCTGTTGACACAGGCGAAGAAATCTAAACAACAGAAACGGAACCCACGACATAGATGAGCAAGCGTGGAAGATTTTTGCAGACACACAGTTTTGGTGATGGCAGAATGCTGACAAGAGGGCTTTCCTGTTCTACACAAGAGAATATTAAAAGTTAAACAATTGCAGGTCACTGAGGTGTGGGCTTCAAGTCCTTCTGGGCCACTGGGAAGAGTTAAGCATGGCTCAAAGAAAACCCAGCAATTCCCAGCTCTCAGAGTTTTCAACACTTATTCTACTTTTAGTTATGAAATCTGTATCCTCTCAGTCATGCAAGAAACTCATGAGAAACATCAAGAAAAGTCTTCACTAACCATCTGCCTGCTAAGTACATTTTGCACAGAACACTGAGGTCCAAAGGAAACGTGACTTTAAAATGTCTTCCTGCATCCAACATGCAGGGTTTTTAACAGGGTTCTTGTAGATCCCAGCAGTCACTGGAAATAACTGCAAAACTTGGACCCCATTTGTTCAGTATTGGAACCCGAACAGACCTGACAAAACACTGGCTTTGGACTCCTCTAGGAGGAAAGGGGATATACAGTGGTGCCTCGCAAGACGAAATTAATCCGTTCTGCGAGTCTCTTCGTCTAGCGGTTTTTTCGTCTTGCGAAGCAACCCTATTAGCGGCTTAGCGGCTTAGCGGCTTAGCGCTATTAGCGGTTTAGCGGCTATTAGCGGCTATTAGCGGCTATTAAAGGCTTAAGAGATTAGCGGATTAGCTGCTAAAAGGCTATTAGCGGTTTAGCGGCTTAGAAAAAGGGGGTGGGGAGCGAAAAAAAATTCTCAAGACATTTTCGTCTTGCGAAGCAAGCCCATAGGGAAATTCGTCCTGCGAAGCGCATTGAAAAACGGAAAACCCTTTCGTCTAGCGGGTTTTCTGTCTTGCGAGGCATTCGTCTTGCGGGGCACCACTGTAGGTTTAATGAACTGAAAATACTGGGTATGATATGATCTGTTGTGCTGGTCCAGGGGGGAGGTTACCGTGGGGCGAGGTCCAGGACCTGAGTCGAGGGTCGGCAGACAGTCCTCCACGGGCGAAGCGGGCTCCACAGCGAGGAGCCGGGCAAGGACAGGAACTCTGGGGGAACTGGACTAGGTGCTGGCCGAAACAGCTCTTCAACGATGTCACTCCCGCAACCTGGGACCGGGCTGACTGGCCTTTATCTTCTCTGAGGCCAGGGGTGGTCCCGGCCCCCAGGAGACCCGCCTCTCCTGGCCTTAAGGCGAGCACTCCTCCTGGGAGAAACCAGTTCCCTCCACCTCTCTGCCCTGAGCCTCTGCAGTTCAGGAGAGGCTGAAGGGTTACTGGACCCGGGGGAGACTCATCTGTAGGCACTGAGTCCTCAACCACCTCCAGAGCCAGAGTGGATTCACCTGGTGTCTGCTCCTGAGGATCCGGCACAGGTGCAGGCACTTCAGAATCAAGGCCCTGCCCCAGTTCAGCCGGCCCTGGAGGCGGGGACTCCTGTGCAGGCTGGGATTCCTCCGGTTCAGCCTCTGAATCGGATTCCCAGGCCATCACATCTATTGTGTGTGTGTGACGTGGGTGGTGCTGTGGTCTAAACCACTGAGTCTCTTGTGCTTGCCGATCGGAAGGTCAACAGTTCAAACCCCCCCGCGATAGAGTGAGCTCCCGTTGCTCTGTCCCAGCTCCTTCAGTTCAAAAGCACACCAGTGCAAGTAGATAAATAGGTACCACTGCGGCGGGAAGATAAACGGCGTTTCTATGCACTCTGGCTTCCGTCATGGTGAACGCTGCGCCAGAAGCAGTTTAGTCATGCTGGCCACATGACCCGGAAAGCTGTATGTGGACAAACACCAGCTCCCTCGGCCTGAAAGCGAGTGCCACAGCCCCACTCTACGTAAATATAAATATTATTTTTAATTCTTTTTATTGGCTTCTTTCAGCATAGAAAAAAAGAAAACCGTGTCCTCTAAAATACAACAAAAACAAGAGCAAAAGAACAACATATGTGCCATGGCTTACAAATATGAAATTAACCACTTTCCTCCTACCATTCCAGATCACACAGAAAACTCACAGCCTGTGAATGACTACAGCTCTATATAGAATAAGCATTGATTTCGCCAAATACTCCAGGCCTGGAGTGTTGGACGTTTTGTAAATGCTCCTTGTGATGTATATGCAATAAAATAAGGGCATATCATATAAAAGGAGCCAGGTGTGACATGCCCTTGTACAAGCCTACTTGATGGCTTATTTTTTCCATTATAGCAATACTCCACAGGGATTGGTGCTAGCAGTCCATGTGAAGGTCTTGCGCCATTTTTCACTGATTATGGGTGTAGTTGTATTGTGCTTTTTCATAACTCCCACCACTTTCTCTCCATATTTCAAAAAATAAATTACTCTTAACTTACCAGATTATTGGGGTCCGATTTACTCCTGCCGAAATAAATGGGGAAATGAAACTGCTGAATGCCTTAAGCTAACTTGGTTGTGTTCTATCCCAAGCAACCTCTCAAAATATAATGTGTGGGGGTGGATCTGTATCATAAATTCTTTGCTTTAAAATGCTGTTATACCATTTCAAGAGCACTGGGGTAGATTTATTTCCTCCTTCCTCTGTTGTGTTGTGTTGTGGGTTTTTTGTGTTCTTAAGTGAGGCAAGCCACACAATGGCAAAGAGGTGGATTAATCTGAGGTGTTGTTATGCGCACGGCTGAATGGCCTTCTGCTTCCTTACAACTTACAACCCTATAATTCTGTGATAAAGGGACAGCGAAATTGCCTATCTAATGAGAATACCTTCACTGTGCTCTCGGACTCCCCATTCATCAGCCTCAGACAGGCTTGTCAAGGTTATATTCCAGGCCAAAGTGATTGTGGCAGTGCAACCGGGATTCCGCGGCAGAACGCGACCTGCAGTCCACAGCGCCACTGTAGATCATTATTTCACACTCCCTGCCTCACCGATTCAAAAATTATTGCAAGATACTGTCGCCCTCGACCAGTTTCGGCTGAAACAGCCTTTTTTGCTGTTGTTGTTAATGCAGCCTTCGGTGTTCGCAAATATCCACAGCAGCGCTAGCTGGTTCATATCAACAACTAATTTATCGTTCATTCACGAGCTTTCTCTTGTTCTTTAAAACTATTTCACTAAGCTGATTTGCCCCCCAATTTCCCCTCAATTCGCCCATGAAACTGCTGCTGCCACTTTGGGGTGTGGTGGGGAGCTAGAATGAGTAAATGAGTGGAAGAGTCTACGGAAAACGATCCACATCGGATTATGATTATATTTCAGGGCCTTGCAAACCATTGTTAACAAAGATGGCTACAGCATTAAAGCCAAGCATCCACTCCTGCCCAGTCTCAGCTCTCATTAGGGCTGGGCAATATCTGGTTTTCAACATCATGATATATCAACAGCTAAATACCTCGATAAACCGATATATCACAATATCTGAAATAAGGATGGAGATATGTAAAGGCACTGGCTGGCTTCATGGTTTTTCCAATGTTGTGATTTTTGCATAGCACACACACACACACATTATGAAACCAGTATCTCGATACAGATTTCAAACCTGTTTTGGACAATATATTGATATATCACACAGCCCTAACTCTCACGTCTCAAGTCAACTCTACTTTGACTGCAATGGCTTCCAAAGTTGACTTGCTCATCCTCCTCTCCATACTTATTCATCTCATCCCAAATCAATTCTATTCTTTTCTCCCAGCAGCAAGATTCACAAGTTTTCTGCAAAGTGGAAGTTTCTGGTGAGGGACACGTACAAGGCTTGAGGCGGGAGGGGTGTCCCACAAAATGGAGAGATGTGGGGAACATGCTGTACAATATTGAACCATCCCTTTTCCTACTTAACTGCATTTTATCGCATCTAGAAACAGCCCAGAGATAGATCAATGTGTTTGTGATTAGGTTATTATGCTAACTCAATTTATTTAGTAGAATATTAACAGGAAAAGGGATTCACCTTCTTAAAAGGGCACCGAGATAAGCACACTGGTGGTTCTGTTAAAGAGCCACGCTTTCAAAAATTGACAAAGGATTTTAGGCTCCTTCAGGGAAGTACAAGAGGACTTTGCTCCAGGCCCGTTCCTGTTCTTTAAAAATAAAAAAATCATTAAAATTTCTACCTTGCCTCTTGTGACTTACAAATGAATAAACAAGAACAACTGCAATGCAAAATGGTAAAACATGCAAGGGCATTTTAACACAAGTCTTGCTTAAAAACAAACTGATTGAGCAAGCAGTTCTAAAATTAATTTTCAGTTCTGAAATCGAGCATCTGTCAGCCCAAAAGACGCCTTGACGATTTCCCCACCACCACCACCAGTTTGAAGATTGACAGGTGGAGGGCACTGTGATGTGAAAGGAAAATTGCCAGTAACGTCTTCTGCACATCCCATTGAAATGAATGGGAGCTGCACGGGGACATGTTAAAAGCAAGAAGCTGGGAAGCTCACAAGCCGAGTTTGAAGGCGATAGCTCTAGCTCATGTTTTCCAGCAACATATTCAGATATACAATACCTCTGAATGTGGAGTTTCCATTTAGGTGTCATGCCAAATAGGTAAAAGTAAAGGGACCCCTGACCATTAGGTCCAGTCGTGGCCGACTCTGGGATTGCGGCGCTCATCTTACTTTATTGGCCGAGGGAGCCGGCGTACAGCTTCCGGGTCATGTGGCCAGCATGACTAAGCTGCTTCTGGCAAATCAGAGCAGCGCACAGAAACGACATTTACCTTCCCGCCGGAGCAGTACCTATTTATCTACTTGCACTTTTAGGTGCTTTCGAACTGCTAGGCTGGCAGGAGCAGGGACCGAGCAACGGGAGCTCACCCCGTCGCGGGGATTTGAACCGCCGACCTTCTGATCGGCAAGTCCTAGGCTCTGTGGTTTAACCCACAGCACCACCTGCGTCCCATCACGCCAAATAGCCACTAGCAATTAGAACCTTTAAACTGCTCCTGTTCATGGCTACAGCAAACAAGCCTTTTCACTCCACTTCCCTCTTGCCTGTGTGGTTCTTGTGCAGTCAACAGCTATGTCTGTAGAATCAGGAACAGCAGGACATAGCGGACTTCCTATGGTAAGCATGCAGTTGTGCAGGATGGGGGCACCGACCCAGGGGTCAGCAAACTTTTTCAGCAGGGGGCCGGTCGATATTTTGAGGGGGAGGGGGAATGAACAAATTCCTATGCCCCACAAATAACCCAGAGATGCATTTTAAATAAAAAGACACATTCTACTCATGTAAAAACACACTGATTCCTGGACCGCCTGTGGGCCAATTTAGAAGGCGATTGGGCCGGATCCGGCCCCCGGGCCTTAGTTTGCCTACCAAGGGACTACACTCTCAATTTTGTTTTATCCCATGCCCCCTTTGGCAGTCATTCTGTGGCTGGGCCCCACAGCACTATCTCAGAAATTGAAATGTGTTCCCTGGTCCAAAAAGGTTGGTGACCTTTGATGTAAACATTGCTGACAATGCTGGGATGGCCATCTGTCGTGGATGCTTTGGTTCAGACTCCTGTATTGCAGGGAGTTGGGCTCGATGACGCTCTTACAATTCTGTAATCCTATGACCTAGGCGGAACCAACGTTTCTGATTTGGTGTAGGCCCACGTCTTATGTTCCCACAAAAACGTACAGTGTGGGAGGGACAATGGACAAAGAAATGCCTATAAACCGTGAGTTTCGTCTTCTTGGTCACACTCCAGCATGACCAAGAAAGTTTCTTAAAACTGAAAACCAGTGGGCATGGTTTTGAGTGGAGAGGCAGCTCTTAATCCTTTCTTTGCCAGTGATTATTCTGCTTAATATCAGTAACCCAAACGCTTTTTTTCTCCTTTAAATTTCCAGATGTGCCTTTATTCTTGTAAGCATGCATCTGTAAAGGCAGCTGGGGCAAAGGGAAGGATTTGGAGAGGGAAAATGGCATATCATGGAAGGACTGAAGGCCTCCCCTCCCTGTACGGTCAAAAGCACGTCCTTTCGAGAACTTTTTCTTTGAAAAAGCAACTACCGAGGCTTTCTTACACACGTTTGCAGGCAACATGACACTTTACCCTCAAAATAAATTGTTAATGGGTTGTAAACCTAGGTTCTTCTGCCGTCTCCTCATCTGTAGGTGCAACTGCCAGCATGGGTTTTTAATAATAATACATAGTTGTGAGACAGTCTCCATAAATCTTTTTTTTTAAAAAAAAAAAAAGACTGCATTTTGCTAATTCTGTCAGTTCCACAGAGCTAATGGTTTTTCTTCCTTTTATCTGCAAAGGCCAAATAACTTACTCACTCAATCGCCAATTTGTTGTTGCTGCTTTTTAATCACACACTTATTTTGTGCAGTACAGAACGGGATGCGCTTTACTGAAATTTCGCCAAGGGTTTAAGCACAGGGGCGCTTCTTACGAAGCACGGAACATGTTCCCAACACTTTTAAAAACAATTATGCTACACTAAGGTCAACAGGACAGGTCTTGGTGGGATGAATCCAGAACTGCTTTCAGGGTCAAGGCTTGCCTTACTTTCCCTTTCATTCAAACAAAGAGTCGTACAACAGTCAAGGGAAATTCCCTAGCCAGAAAAAGATGTTTGGCGGGGGGGACGGGGGGACGGACAGAGACGTGTTCAGACAATATTGATCGGTTTATACTTAGCTGGCAGAAGGGCTAAATGACTCAATCCAACGTATTGTGTCAAAAGGAAAATAGATGTTCTTAACATGGGGAGGTTTCTAGAGTGTGCTCTTAGCCAACTCAATTCCATTTATTGCTCGTGTCAAAAGTTAACACTTGAGTGCTACTCGTGTTACAAAAGGAAATAAGATGTTAAGCAAAGGCAAAGTGAGCCAGGATAGTAGCAGCAGTAGTAGTAACAACGGCACAGGTATCAATATAAAGGAGAAACAGGATGGGGATGGTAATTAAAGGCAGGTGAGTCTTATATGAATGGTCCATGGTTCTTGTATTATTTGTTTCTTTTGCTTTTTTATAATCTGCCCTTCTATTAAAAAAATATCAAGGCAGTTTACAATGCACAAGAATAAAACCAATGAGCTTTTTTAAAAACAACAACAACAGTATTTCAAGGTGCTTTAAAGCACATGAGAATAAAAATCAACCAGGTATCCATAAAACCATCAATAAATGCATACAGTCGTACCTCGGCTCCCAAACGCCTTGGGAGTCGCACGTTCTGGCTCCCGGACGATCGAAAACCAGAAGTGAGTGTTCCGGTTTACAAACATTCTTTTGGAAGCCGAACATCTGCTGCGGCTTCTGATTGGCTACAGGAGCTTAATGCAGCCAATCAGAAATCGCACCTTGGTTTCCGAAGTCAAACGGACTTCCAGAACGGATTCCGCTTGACTTCCAAGATACAACTGTATTTATTTAACTGCCCACCTCTGCATAATTCCATCCTTATTTCAGACATTGTGATATGTAGCTATGTTTAGCTGGTGATGTATCACGATGCCGAAAACCAGATTATCGCCCAGCCCTTACACAGATCGTGATTCACGATATCTTGCCAGGTCAGATACTATGAAACAGTTATCACAATATGGACTTCAAACCGGTTTTGGACGGTAAGTTGCCCAGCCCTGTACCTGAGATATTTAAACGAGAGATGGTGGGGATTAAATCGGGGGATCTTTCTGAATGAAAGGAAATTGCTTTGCCACTAAGGTAGCATTGCCAGCTTAGAGGGGGCAAGGTTATGTAAAGCTCCATCTGTCTTGGTGGCAACGTCACCAACATCATGGCGTAAGAATGAATGCCTTGAACAATCTTTCCAAAAATGCAAAGCGAGAGGAGCTGACGCAATGAAGTTTAAAAATTATAATTCTTCTGTAATGGCATTTGGAGTATAGCACACTTGGCACTCCATATAGCATCTTGCTATATGGAAAGGCTATGTATTCCAGTAATTAAAAACTGCTCAGCACGACGTCAAATCCAGCCTCCCTTTTATAGCTCACGTACCACTAAGCCAAGAATTTAATATAACCTCGGATGAATGGTGCAGGCAGCTCCTCAAGAGATCTGTTCCATAGATAAGACATCCTTTCATAAAAATGGAAGCTAAAAATAACAAAGGTAGGGCTGGCTGGTTGTCACCCCCCACCACCGCTCCCCCCGCCCGCCAAATCTTCATTTTTATTACATTTTCCTTTCAATGAAACTCTATCTCGGCAGTGGCAAAACATACATATTTATCAAACTCCTTCAAACGGTAATGATAAATGAAAGCACCCTTCAACTCAAATATACCTGCAGAAGCATTTGGAAAGACTGAAATGAGATGCAGCTTGTCTCCAGCAATGTGTTTACCCTACTCATCTCGCCAAGATGAAACAGTAGCAGGAAGAGATCACCGCCGCCGCCTCCTTCTAAAGCTTTTCTTAGTGTTATAAGTTCCCAGCATAAGTTAATTTGGAGCTGCAAATAAGGCTTTTCCCCTCCTCCCACTTCCAGCCCCCAAATTGGAAAGTTTCTATTTCGATTCATGCAAGCCCATCTTTGAGGCCATTTCAATCGCTACTGCCGTTTAATATAAGGAAATTTAGAACTGTGTTATGAAACTGCTGTGCGGGCTCAGAAGAATTCAATCTGCCCAATTTATAATCATTTAAAACCCCACCTTTGCTTAATGGAATTTCCAGCTGTTTTTTTATCACTTAAGTAGGGGTTATAACTCTTTAAAGCCTGAGGGTAGGTTAACACTTTAAAAACTTCAAAATCAAAAGCACTTCGATCAACACCTACAAACCTTCAGGCACTGGAAGCAGCAACTTTTTGGCTAAGCTGTTTGTGGCCTCCACATATTTCCTAGACCAGTTGTTCAAGGATCTATATGCTTCCCTTACTCCTTCTTGAGGTGAACTTTAAATAAGAAAAACTTGAGTCTTGTTGTGCATGGAGATATACTTTACACACAACTAATTATCTAGGAAACAAAAATATGGACAGACAAGTTACAGAATCTGGCACTTTCAAGGTCATGAAATCTATATCCCTGCCATTCCTAGATCAAACAGGAGTCTGTGAGTGAGGCTTCATTTGACAAAAAGCCGTGGCACCCTGACATCAAAGTGACAGGGCTTCCCACCTGACAAATTTGGCCCACAACGGCAGGAAGAATGAGGGTGTAACCCCTGCCACCAAAAAAGATTCCCCATTCCTGCTTTAACACTAAGATAGTTCTCTAAAAGGTAAATGTAAAGGGACCCCTGACCATTAGGTCCAGTCGTGGCCGACTCTGGGGTTGTGGTGCTCATCTCACTTTATTGGCCGAGGGAGCCGGCGTACAGCTTCCAGGTCATGTGGCCAGCATGACTAAGCCGCTTCTGGCAAACCAGAGCAGCGCACGGAAACGCTGTTTACCTTCCCGCCGGAGCGGTACCTATTTATCTACTTGCACTTTGACATGCTTTCGAACTGCTAGGTTGGCAGAAGCAGGGACCAAGCAACGGGAGCTCACCCCATTGCGGGGATTCGAACCGCCGATCTTCTGATCGGCAAGTCCTAGGCTCTGTGGTTTAGAGCACAGTGCCACCCGTGTCCCTCGAGTTCCCTACCCCACCCCAACTCCTTTGCTTAACATCCAACCTGACAACAAATCCTGCAGAACTCAAAAGTTTGCTGATTATCTAGTGACATTATGAACAAGCTTTATGGTCACCTAGGGACAGAGTGCCACAAGGGAGGAGGTCCTATGGCTATCTTCTGGGGTAGGGTTTTCCAGACAGAGAACTCTTTAAAGGTACTTGTCATCTGAAGCTGAATCTCTGGACCATGTAGTTGCGAACTACGCTACCTTTGCACAATGCAAGTGTCAGGGCTGCAGCTCAAACAGACTTTTAAATGTTTTCACTGGCTTTTTTCCTAAACCAGACCCCAGAGTGTATACAGCGCTGTCTGGCTTTCATAATCAGCTTGGGATCTTGATGTCTGATTAAACAGTTTGAATTAGTCCAAACAGAAACTTTTTTCATCTTGTGCTTTAATAACAAATGAAAAAATTATCATAGGCCTTTGGAGAAAGAAATGCATTATGTACTTCAACCACAGCAACCCGTGAGTGACAACTACATACATAAAGACTGTTCTTTGAAACCAAATTAGCAAGTGTGCTGCGTATATTACAGTGTGGGTATCCAACTCAGTGGGCAGAGAGGGCCGCTACGGTGTATTTACTGGGGAGCTGGTATGCTTGCTCCCTGCTTCTTGAAAATTCCCAGCAGGGAAACTTGGTTGTTGTTGTTGTTGTTGTTGTTGTTGTTGCATTTATATCCCACTCTTACTTCTGAAAAAACTTGCAGGACTTTTCTCATTGCATGCTGTTAAATTGGGGGAATCTACTATTTTGCTACCCTGCACTCAATGGTTTCATACAGATGCTAAACAGCATGGGGGATCAAACTGAATATAATAATTTATAATTTATAATTTATACCCCGCCCATCTGGCTGGGTTTCCCCAGTCACTCTGGGTGGCTCCCAACAGAATGATGATGATGATGGTAGGGGAAAAGATCAAACATTAAAAACTTTCCTAAACAGGGCCTTCTGGCGGTTCCCTCGCTGCAAGAAGCCACGTTTCAGGGAACCAGGCAGAGGGCCTTCTTGGTAGTGGCGCCCACCCTGTGGAACGCCCTCCCACCAGATGTCAAAGAGAAAAACAACTACCAGACTTTAAAAAGACATCTGAAGGCAGCCCTATCTAGGGAAGCTTTTAATGTTTAATAGGTTATTGTATTTTAGTGTTCTGTTGGAAGCCGCCCAGAGTGGCTGAGGACACCCAGCCAGATGGGTAGGGTATAAATAATAAATTATTATTATTATTATTATTATTATTATTATTATTATTATTATTATTAACAGGGCTGCCTTCAGATGTCTTCTAAAAGTCAGTGTTTATTTCCTTGACATCTGATGGGAGGGCATTCCACAGGCGGATGCCACTACCGAGAAGGCCCATTTCCTGATTCGCTGCAACCTCACGTCTCGCACACTGAAGACTCCACAGGGCCAAGCAGCACTGCCCAAGCATCACCCCCTGGAAACGACCATCCAACTAGGACTGAAACCCCTGCAAAGCAGTGCTGCCCACTTCTAACTTGGACACTCGTTCCAGAAGGATACCATGGCCGGTGGTTATTGAAAACTGCTGAGAGGTCAAGGATATCACCAAACAGGGCAACCCAAGCAGTTTCTGTGCCCAATCTATGACTGCACATAGGTGGCAACAAGGGCAGGCCTATGTCGGTGCACTGTGTAGTTCTGGATTGGGTCCACTGGTGGATTTGCACAGACCCAACCTTACTGCAGTCTCGTCCCTTCTGACGGGAGGCTTCCAGCTCTGTCTCTGCCCCACCAGGCCAGCCGCTCCTGCTCCCACCATCGCCGTCTTTCATCTACGTTGCCGGGGGCAGATGTGAGTTCCAGGCCAACAACATCTGGAAGGTCGCAGTTTCCTTATCTCTGCTATAGATCTCCAGCTTTTAAGGGTCCTTTATTCACTGGCACAGAAGAAGCAGACAAGAGGAAGGGGAGGCGGCGGCGAGTTCGCACTGCCGATCCGCAGCTCGTCTCGGGGCAAAGCTCAATGCAGAGGCAGCTCTTAATGAAATTTCTGAAAAAATGCAAACTAATGCTTTCTAATTTCCTCACTTAATCTAATGTCACAGCTGTCCCATTAACGCCAGCAGCTATTAGATACTTAAACAACCAGCTTGTTGAACTGCAATTTTATCATATGGCTGTATCCTTCCACTCCTTCCTTCTCCCGGTTTTGATAATGTTCCATAATGGCAGTGAGGGGGTAATTTAAATCTCTGAAAGCCATCAGACCCATAATCATCTCTGGAAAATGAGTACATTTAATGCATTTTGCATAATAAAAAAAGGACACCTGATACAAGCACGAAGTTCAAACATCAAGCCGGCTCACCCTACTGCAGCTTACTTCTACAGTAATTAACGTTCCTTCTGAACTGCCCTTTTTTGTTAAAAGAAGCCAAACAACTCCATTGAACAAAACACACGGAGAACAAGACACCCAGTAATGCTTCCTCCACCCATCCCAAAGCCCATTTGGCAGAGTCTCACGTTTTTGATGGGGTCAGGAGTGCACCCACTGTCTCAGCGCCACCACGACCTGCATAATTTACAGTTATCACAACATAATACACAGGCAGTAATGGAGTCACCGATAGGCCACCATTTGCTTTTCAGTAAGAAGAGGGCAGCAGCAAAGGGAAGCATGTGATTTTGTGTCTCCACTGGGATAGATATAACTGAGCAATTAACTCCTTTTCATGGCTATGGTGATCGACAGATAGGATTTCATTGCTGCTGAAATAATTAAAGAAAAGCTAGAACGCATTCGTTCAGTGCCCAAAGCTTAATATCCAGCACCTAATTTTTAAAGCCCTAACCAAGGCCCCTTGAGACAGCCTTTTTATTGCAAATACGTTATTTTCCCCCCATGATGCTCTTCAGATGGTCAAATGCAATCCCACTTTCAATGTTGCTTGTGCATGAGGATTTTGGGGTGGTCACACTGCTTCATTTCCAATCCGTGCATATCTCAGAACATCCCACAAAAATCCCGTAACTGTTATTCTTCTTCAACTTTCTATTGAATGAAATCCTGTAACTTCTTAGACCACAAACATTCTGGTTTGTTTTTGTCCTACTCCAGCTGCACTGTAGCCCCTCCAGAAAGCAATACTGCGGTAGCATTGAGGAAGCACCTCAGAACTTAAGTCTACCACTAACAAATTATAGCTGCCTCGAGAATACGTTGCAAAATATACCCACAGTAAAGCACAAGTCTGGAAGGACCCCCATCTAGCAAATTTGCACACAAAAGAAGCTTCTGTGCCTAGATTTACTTTACAGGAAGAGAACTATCAAGCATTGTATCAATGTATCAAGCATTGTGGGTTCCGATGCTTATCTGCCTTGTGAAGTGAATCCAAAATTGAACCATCTGGTGTGGCTCCCATTTACACCACCCAATGTGGATACTTCCATTACCCTGAAGGGTTAACATCCATTGGCTAACATTGAGCATGGTTATATACAGAACCTAGTTCTACTCAAGAGTAGACCCACTGAAATTAACGGACTTATGTTAGTCATGTCAAGGAGCTTCAATGGGTCTCCTCGGAGTATGCGTAATATTAGATATATTCCACAGAGACTGTACTTGGATCGCCGAGACACCTGCAACTTTTCCGATTTGGTTTGCAGCAACACTTACCCGTTTCCTCATCTACGTTGAACCGTCCAAGCCCACTGCCATCTCGGATAGAGTACTGGATCTCGCCATCCCTGCCGGTGTCGTCATCCCTCGCGCTCACTTGCAAAACGCTTGTTCCGATGCGCGAGTTTTCCTTTACCGATCCAATGACGGCAAAGTCGGAAAAATAAGGGGTGTAGAGGTTTTCGTTCACATCCACGACTTCGACTTCCACAAAGGAAACCGAGGATAAAGAAACGGGGCGGCCTTTATCCTTTGCCCTCACGGTTAGGTTGTAGAACTGTTGCTTCTCGTAGTCAAGTTCTTTGCTTAGGCGGATAGCGCCACTGGCTTTGTCGATTTCAAATCTCCCGTTGTAATCGTTCACCAAGGAATAGCGCACTTGTCCTCCGAGACCAAGATCAGGGTCTTGAGTTTCAAGCCAAGCAATGACGGTACCAACTGGCAGATCTTCCAGGACCTTCACACTATAGCTAGGGGGAATGAATGCTGGGGAACAATCATTGACGTCATCCAAAAAAACATTCAGAGGGACGACAGAAGACTGCTGGTGCCCACTCTCTGCTCTGTCTCTCGCCTCTATCTTTAATGTATAATTTGCCTTCGATTCCCTGTCTAAATGGTCCCCCGTGTATACTATTCCTGTGGAGCTATTGATAACAAATTGCTGCGTGTCTGTCAATATGGAGTAAGTCACCTCCCCGTTGGGCCCCAAATCTCTATCTCTGGCCTCTACCTGGATAATTTCCACACCAATACCAGTACTTTCCAACATATTAACCGAGTAGCCTTCCTGCAAAAATAGAGGCGCGTTGTCATTTGCATCCTCTATGGTTATAGTAAGTAATCTCCACGTGGCTTTCTGGGGGCTACCTAAGTCATAAATGGTAATGTTCAGGAGATATAGCTCTGTTTTTTCGCGGTCCAGGGGCAAAAGGACCTTAAGCAGCCCTGTCTCCACTTCAAGGTTAAAGCAGCTGTC
Source organism: Podarcis tiliguerta (assembly GCF_965153285.1). NCBI lineage: Eukaryota > Metazoa > Chordata > Lepidosauria > Squamata > Lacertidae > Podarcis > Podarcis tiliguerta. Next base: position 15,174,079 of record NC_139537.1, on the reverse strand, counting down.
TGTATTGCCATCTGATATGGTGTACAGCACTTTCCCGTTAAAGCCGGAATCGGCATCATAGGCCTTGATTTGGAATATGGTGGCCCCAACGGGAAGGTCCTCTCTGACGGATACGTCAGAAGGAAAGGATTTGTCAAAATGTGGGGCCTGCCTGTTCACGGAATAGAAATCCAGGAAGCCGTCTTCGGAATTTAGCTTCACGTTGGCTTTAGCCTTTTTCAGCAACTTCTCCGCCAGCCTCTGAGCAACTCTGGTCTCTCGGCAGCTAAAGGTTTTAGAAGACACCTTCCCATGAACCACAGAGATGTTGACGAACATGGAATCGGCAAAATTCTCCCCGTCGGTCGCTGTTATCCTAAGTCCAAAGTTGTTGCTCTTCACGCCGGCGCCAGACAGGGACTTTTTGAGCTGCAGAACCCCCGAGTCTGGATTCAGATAGAAAAATCCCAGCTCGTTACCCGAAATTATTTTGTATTTCACAAGCTCCAACTCGTCTATATCTATAGCAGAGACCGCTGTGATGTGCCCGCCAACAGGGAAATCTGATGAAATCACTCCCTGACAAGCCACCTTTTCAAACAACGGCTTGTTATCGTTTACGTTGCCTATGTATATTGTGACATTCACCTCGCTTTCGTGGCGGTAAGGCGAGCCCCAGTCTGAGGCCCTAACAATAAACCTGTAGCTCTCTGGGGAGGACTCAAAATCCAGCTCTTCAGATGTGCTAATAACCCCCGTAAACTGGTTGATGGAAAAGGGGAGCGAATTTAGACTAGCAATGCTGTATGTGATGTAGCCGTTTTCTCCACGATCCTTATCAAAAGCAGAAACTGACAAAATGCTAGTACCCACGGGGACGCTTTCGTTGACATAGGAGCTATACGAAGGTTGTGTAAACTCTGGGATGTGATCATTGGCATCTTCTATCCTGACAGTAACATGTGTTTTCAAGTATCCTTCTTTGTTCGTTACTTCTAAGTCGTAAAATTCCTTGTCAACAATTTTTAAAGGGCGTGCAGTGGTAATTAGACCTGTCCTGGGATTAATCTTAAAATACTCTGCATCCTCGCTGGGAGACAATTTATATCCTTCGCCCTGCAGTTCTGGGGTTAGCTTAACTATAGCAACGAATACTCCGGGAGGAGAGAATTCACTGATGGCCACATCATATGTTTCCTTTTCGAACTTTACAGGGCTGCTTCCTCTACTGGGACTGGCAATATGTACCAGTTTCACAGCCGAAAACTTTTGAGGGGACCCTTTGTCTTTTGCTTGGAGCGTAAGATTGCAACCATATGGGAAATGGTCCCAATCAATGGGCTTTTTCTCTTTGATTTTGTACTCGTTCATCCATCTGCCATCCTTAGTCAAGTGGAAATGTTCCAAGGGATCTCCAGCAACAATAGAAAGAGATTCTATCTCGCCGTTGGCACCTTCATCTAAGTCATCCACATTAACAATAGCATATGTAGGCTCCTTGTCCGAAGGGAAAGGAATGTGGGTTACGACATTGATAGTTGGGGCGTGCTCATTTATGCGCTCAATATGTATGTAAAGTTTGGCAGTGCTGCTTACTCCGTTGTTACCATAGAGTTTCATTCCACGGTCCACAGCCAAAACTTCAAGGTCATACCTGTTTTTCTCATCGTAGTTTAGCCGGCCACTTAAAGAGATGACCCCACTAGTTGGATGGACAGAGAAGAGGTCGACTTTATTTTTAAAGTAGTAATAGAATTCACCGTTGGAACCAATATCAGCATCTGTTGCTGTAACCTGTGCGATGCTAGTTCTTAGAGGAGTGCTTTCTGCTATGGTTACGGAATAGGTAGTTGGTGAAAACAAAGGCCGCAAATCGTTCATGTCTAAAACTTGGATGTTCACTTTTGTCCATGCTTCCAAGTCTTCTCCACGGACAGAGCCCTTTATTATCAACAAATAGTTGTCCTGGATTTCTCGATTCAATATGGCAGAATTCCCACCTTTAGTCCTTATCCTAAGGAAACAGAAATCAGCTATTACAACTTCCTCCGCCTTGAAAAAGCCTTCATCGTCGCCAGACACTATCCTGTATTTGATATCCCAAGAGAGGTCCGCCATAGTGATGCCCATTCTACTTTGGCTGTTAAGATAGGTCCGTGCCGCAGAGTTCTCGTACACTGTGGTGTTGTATATGGAATGTGTGAAGTGGAAGCCAAATGGCATTGCCCCTTGAAGGCCATGGCAGGCGCTGGCCAAAAGCTGAACAAGCAGGAAGACTAGGCCAGGCGTGGGGGCCAAAGGACCTGACCAATGGCCCATATTTCTCTCCATCACATCATTCTTTCATCCTATAAGAAAAGAAAAAGATAGGCATTGATTAGTGGAAGACAAATATTCCACAGGCTGCCATTATTCAACTGTGTTTATAGATTATGTAATTTTTTTATATAAAAAAAATTCAGTTCCCAACATTCTGCCCCACTCTCCAAATAGTCTATCACATTCTAGAGCAGCCTTTCTCAACCTGTGGGTCCCTAGATGTTGTTGAACTACATCTCCCATCACCCCTAGCTAGCAAGGCCAGAGCTCAGGGATGATGGGAGTTGTAGTCCAACAACATCTGGGGACCCACAGGTTGAGAACTGCTGTTCTAGAGAAACCTGAACAACCCATGTTGCAGAATAGCTGGTTGACCACAAACATAAATCAACTTTCGATGAGCAAATATGACAGGTTTACATCTTGGTGGGTCACAACCTGCTCAACCCAACTCCAGCATGAGTGAGATCTTCAGCTCCAACCATAGATACCTATAAATAAGCTGTAATAAGGGAAAAAAGTCTGGGAGATATATGGGAACCTCCTCCAGCCAATGAGACCACCAAAAGCATGGGTGAAGTTCTACCTTCAACTGAAAACGCATCCTTTATTCTCGCATGCACGAAGGACTATCATTCACTCACATGGGGAAAAGCAAAGAGCTGAACTTGCTGCAATGTTGTGGTGGTGCCAAAACCTGCCGAGTAACCCTGGTTCCTAGCTGCCCTGGCCTCTACGAACAAAGTGCACTGCAGTCATGTACAGAGAGTGCATAGGACTGCAGCCCCAGACCTTCCTAAAAGATATGTACAGAAGAGGTGTCAGTACCTATCACCCTTGAGCATCTACTGAGGGTCCACCAGTGCTGATGCCTGCTACAGATTGGGCCCACCCCCCTGCACATCCCAGTTGCTTCTACTTATCAGAGATCAACTGCAAGCTGTCCAACATTTTAAATTATCTGCAATCCTCCTAGGCATTTAAAGATAATTTGGATGATGGGAAGCTCACTACCGTTGCCCAATGGCACTGGTAAGCCCACTGTTGCTGGGGTGTGGGTGGGCATCACCAAATGTTGGGGGCATCAGACACAACTTGGGGGTGGGGGTCCACAAACCTGGATCTGACCCTGACCATGTACCTTCCCTCGCCATATAATGTGTCCCACATAATGATGGAACATTTTTCCTAACAAAAATTTAAATGTGACTTCGAAGGCTGCCATTCCAAACTTTCCCCTAGGATAAATTCTCCTGTTTAAGTAATCCCCCTGTGTGGGGTTTTTTATGCTATTAATTTCAGGAAAATATTTTTTCTGGCCTATAAATAACGACAGCCAATATTTCACCAAGACAGCATGCTCTTCTTATTCAATTTACAAAGGATATGCTGGACAAAGAACAAATCACAGGTTAGGTTGTTTGGTGAAAAGCACCTTGTTCCCTACTGATTCCTGATGCTTCCCTGAAGCTCAGACACTCAGTTATCTTGTTCCATGAAACAAGCTAATGGACTTCAGTTATGAAAACACCCATCGTTTGCTATACACCATGAACGCTCATCTATGAAACTGGCAGTGGAGTGGCCATAATTTTGGTGAGACTTTAAAACATCAAAAATAGCAGGGCGCAGAAAAGAGAGGGCGCTGCCTCTGATAAGAGTGGAGATTTCTATGAGCTGTGCACAATTTTTTATGGCATGATTTCAGACCACAGTCCTTTCAAACTGAGTATAATTCTGTAACTCTGCTGCTGATTTTTAAATACTAGTGGAAATCGATTTATTGCAATGATGTTACAACACTCCCACAAAGCACCTTAGCTCCGACCCCAGTCTATATTCAACTGCAAAGCGCATTAATCAATAATACCTGATCAACTCTCCTGTGTGTTTCGTCAAGACATGCAGCTTTTTCAAACTGTTTACTTTCATACATTACTCCTTTCTTCCACCTTGTATTGATCCCTGGCAAGTCTGAGCAGCCAGGAACCTCACAGCTTTCAAGGCTCCTTCGCTGGTGGTATCAGGGAAAGCGACAAGTATAGCTATGTTGTCAGGTAGGTTGGACTGGCACTAAGAAAGCATTCAGGGAATCAGAGAGCGGAACAGACCTCAAAGGTCCTCTAGTTCAACACCTGACAAGGCAGAAAATCTACTGCTACAACATCTCTGACAGGTGGTCATCCATCTACTGCTAAAAAGTGTCAAAAATAAAGGCAAGTCCACCCCCTTCTGGGACAGTCTGTTGCACTGTCTCACTCAGGGTATCGTGGACTGCTTGGATGTAGAGGAAAGGTGGGAGGAACCAGGTGGGAAACCACCAAAGAAAGATGGCACAGCCCAGGGCGTGGTGGTAGGACAATGAAGTGGGAGAAGATTGAGGGGAGGAGGTGTCTGAAGCTGAAGAGGCAACAGGACTTAGTGAGCTGGGAGAGTCCGTGGCAGAGAGAAGTCCAGAATCAGAGGCAGAAGCTGAAGCAGAAGATGGGGATGAGGGAGGCCAAGACACAGAGATGAGTCAGGCTAATGAAGAGTCACGGGTGTCTTCGGCTGCAACAAGATCTTATCTCTGCTTTTAACCCAGAACCAGAAGAGGCATGAAAAGGGTGGAGACAGGGTTGCACGCAGGCAAGGTCTCAGATGCTTGGGGAAAGCCCTGGTGAGGAGGTAGGGACTTTCAGTCTCTGCAACTGATTTTCATGGAGGAAGACCACTGGGAATGAGCTGCTCTGTTCATTAGGCCTGAGAATCAGTCAAGTCTGTGGAGACTGTGTTTTTGCTGATAAAGAGTTAGCTCCATCTTTGAACTGTGTGATTACTGACCAGCAGGGCTGCCAACATGGTAGTCTCCAATTGCTGTTGGACTATAATCCCAATCATCCCTTGTCATGCTGGCTGAAGCTGAAGCTGGATTGCAACAACCTATGGAGGGCTACACATTGGTTCCTCCTGGTCTAGCTGCTCATGTCATTATCAAGTTCTTCCTTCCATTAAGCCAAAATCCTCTTTCTTGCTATCTGAATCTTGTTTAAGGTCCTACCCTCTGGGGAAACCTGTATAACTCACATTAAATAGCTGACAGTGAGACAAATATTTGGCAGAAACTGAACTGAAACAGTAGGATAAAAACAGTGCTGACAGTAATGAATACAGATCGGAAGGGAAATCGCTGCCTTTCTACATCCCTAACATTCACAGAGGAGCATTTTTTAAAAACTGCATTTCTTTATTTTGGGGATTCATACCCAACCCTTCAATAAAATTCCCACGGCAGCCTAGTAAATTTCAGAACACTGAAAACATACACAAATATGCAAAAAATAAAAATAGCAAAATCAATAGCAGCGGCAAAAACAATAAGCCCAGCCAAAAGAAAACAGAACAGCATGCCAGAGACTAGCTCATTATTGGAATTATACAGAGAAACTGCTCCACCAGCTAAGCCGTGTACGGGGGCGGGGGGGGGGGGATCCACTTTGTTCCCACTATCACTGACTTGATGACAAGTAACATGTGAATTCTGGGATGTCACCAAAAACAACTGGCCTATGGTCCCTTCTCCTTTCTGCTATAAAGGAAAGAGATCAGGGGGAGATTGGCATTAGTTAACCTCCTCTGCAGCTGCCAAGAAACATGGACCACGGAGCTGGAGATTCACAATGGGGAAGTAGTAAATTTGTTCCTACCATTACTGTGGACCTTGGGCCATCTGCTACACAGAGGACATTTTTCTCCCTACCATCTTGGTGGCAAATACAATGGATGTTCCTGGCCTCAGCCGCCAGAAGCACCAGGTCTACAGAGGCCAACTTCTAAGGGCCAAGGTCCCTTTGCCCCCCCCCATAAAATATTTGAGGGGGCTGGGCCCCCAAAAGTTGATGGGCATTGCCATTCAAATGGTGTCCATGGTCCATCTGACCAGGGGTACCAACTTGAATAAAATATTGAGGGCAAGGCTTACCCCCCCCTCCCCAATATTTTATTCAAGTTCGCACCCCGGTCAGATCACAGGCTTCCATTCTTATAGTAGCCAAAGGGCTAGGCCTTGGAAACATAGTTGGGATTGGGAATATCCAACATTCCCATGAATATCCCTTCAGATGTTGGTAGACTAAAACTCCAACATCCCTGACCACTTGGCATGCTGGCTGGGCTGATGGGAGTCCAACAGCATCTGAGCAGAACCGGGTTCGCTACACCTAATCGAAACCTTGTTTTCAAGATTTAGATGATAGAAACTGTTCCTAAACGGACCTGTGGCATCAGAAGATCTGAGTTCTCGACTGTTCAGCCGGGCAAACAGGATTCTTTGAGGGAACAAGAAGTACATATGTTTTCTGCAGGCTCTTTCTTGTTGGGTATTTGTTTTAAAGAGCCATGCCATGTTTAGAAGGCCGGAAATGTAATGTGATAACACGCAGCCCATTACAAAGGAGCAGAACGTGGACGGACAAAAATCACTTCGTAAACATTTCTGATTTCGGGAAGAAGAAGAAAACCCGCTCAACTAAATATTATGGTTTCAAGTGGGAGATTAAGGGTGTGATTACTTGTGTGCGGTTTTAAAACATCCAAGCAGGAAACTACTTAGAACGGCGCGGGTTTCATTAAAAGGGGTGGGTGGGCATGAGCTCTCGTTTGTGCAACTGTGTTAATTAAAAATGGAAGTCATGCTCCAAATATGCACAGCGCCAGCCAAGGTGACTTTAGTTAGGCGAACAGCACCCTTTGACAACAGATACTAGTCTCTCGCAGTGCTAAGAAAGCTCTGAAGTCATTCACCTTGTAAATGCAAATTTTCCAAGTCCAAGACAAATACATCATTACCATACTGATGAAATTTAGAGCTATTTCCTCGCCTCGGTATATCAGCGGCGTGTAACTTCACCAACGGTTACAAGAAATGCAGGCAGGCAAGAAAAAAGGGGCGGTCATCAATGACACTACATGAAAGGACAATATAAGCCAATCTTCACATTCTGAAAAGGACCACCTACTCAGATGCATTTCCTCAATTAGGATGCAGTGACAGCCCACGGTTTGATATTAAGAGTACAAGGAATGGGGAGCCTCAGATCTACGTGCTTCTTCATCACCTTCCCTCTCTCAGCATGCAAGCGGAGATCAGAAGCTTCCCTTTTTACTTTGCAGCACAGTCGTACCTTGGTTTTCGAACGTCTTGCAACTCAAACGTTTTGGCTCCCGAATGTCGCAACCCGGAAGTGAGTGTTCCAGTTTGCAAATGCTCTTTGGAACCCGAATGTCCCATGCGTCTTCTGATTGAGTGCAAGAAGCTCCTGCAGCCAATCAGAAGCTGTGCCTTCGTTTTCGAACCTTGCCTGAAGTTGAACTGACTTCTAGAACGGACTCCATTCGAGATCCAAGGTACGACTGTACACCCATCTGCCTATTCATCCCTATACGGTGAACAATGGATTGCACAAACCATTGTTCTTCCCCCCCAAGTCAGGGCCCCAAAACACAGTATGGCTTGAGATAAACTAGGAGAAGGAATTTCTTATCTCCTTCTGCTACTCACAAAGGAGTATAAGGGCACATGTGAGTTTAAGATGTGCCACTGTTCGTTTCTGAAGGCACAAACCATAGTCTGCAGTTATGTCAACTGAGCCAACTAGGCTAGCTCAAAAGATGGCCTTCCACACATAGAAGAAGGTTAGACAAAGGGCTACAATACAGAAACATAATAACATAATAACATAAATAAAATAAAATAAAATAAATCCTTCCAGTAGCACCTTAGAGACCAACAAAGTTAGTTATTGGTATGAGCTTTCGTGTGCATGCAAACTTCTTCAGATACACTGAAATAGAAGTCACCAGACCCTTATATATAACAGAAACGTGTGAATAAAGTGAAGCTAACTCCGAATGTGCTGCTTATTGGTGCAATCTCTTTCACAAGCAGAAGCATGGGAAGTGATATTAGAACACTGTGTAAACATTTGCACAAGCTCTTAGAGAAGGCTACTAGCGGCTATTTTTTCTTCCTTTTCTAAGTCCTTTCATTTCCACACAAACAGCCATAGCTCCAAGCATGTTGCGTAAATCCCATAAATGCTCTTGGCATTAGCAGGTGGATCAACCTCTGCTCAGGTATTCCAGAGGGAACTGTATTTATTTTGGAGGGTTTTTTTTTTTTTAAGTACCTATGTATCCACGCATCTTCTAAGGAATAGAAAGAAACACATAGAGCTCCACTTCATCATCCACACTACAATAATATTAGCCTAAGGAACTGTAACTTGTCCACAGACACTCAATCTAACTTTGGTTCAGCTGCAGCTCAACAGAGAGTCCAAATATCAAATTTGTCTACCAAAAAAAACACACACACCCCTATGTATCAAGCTCATACATGGGGAACCAGCCACCCCTCAGATATGGTGAGATGATAACTCCCAGATTCAAGACAGAAGTACTGTTTTGGGGGGACAGGGGGTGGGCGGGTGTGGGGGATTCCCTGGTCCTGAATGGGGTAACTGTGCCCCTGAAGGACCAGGTGCACAGCCTGGGAGTCATTTTGGACTCACAGCTATCCATGGAGGCACAGGTTAATTCTGTGTCCAGGGCGGCTGTCTGCCAGCTCCATCTGGTACGCAGGCGAAGACCCTACCTGCCTGTCTGCAGACTGTCTCGCCAGAGTGGTGCATGCTCTAGTTATCTCCCGCTTGGACTACAGCAATGCGCTCTACATGGGGCTACCTTTGAAGGTGACCCGGAAACTGCAATTAATCCAGAATGCGGCAGCTAGACTGGTGACGGGGAGTGGCCGCTGGGACCACATAACACCGGTCCTGAGAGATCTGCATTGGCTCCCAGTACATTTCCGAGCACAATTCAAAGTGTTGGTGCTAACCGTTAAAGCCCTAAATGGCCTCGGTCCTGTATACCTGAAGGAGCGCCTCCACGCCCATCGTTCTGCCTGGACACTGAGATCCAGCGCCGAGGGCCTTCTGGTGGTTCCCTCATTGCGAGAAGTGAGGTTACAGGGAACCAGGCAGAGGGCCTTCTTGGTAGTGGCGCCCACCCTGTGGAACACCCTCCCTTCAGATGTGAAGGAAATAAGCAGCTATCCTATCTTTAAAAGACATCTGAAGGCAGCCCTGTTTAGGGAAGTTTTTAATACTTAATGCTGTACTGTTTTTAACACTTGATTGGGAGCCGCCCAGAATGGCTGGGGAAACTCAGCCAGATGGGCGGGGTATAAATAATAAATTATTATTATTATACTTTCTCTGTGTGTGCATCTGTCTGTATCTCTCTCTCTCTCTCTCCCTCTCTCTCTCTCTCTCTGTGTTTGTGTGTGTGTGTGTGTGTGTGTGTGTGTGAGAGAGAGAGAGAGAGAGAGAGAGAGAGAGAGAGAGAGAGAGAGAGAGCTTCCTATCTTCAAGGGCAGAAAGACATTTTTTCCAACTGTTGCTCATAAAACGATTCCTAATGCATTCATATCCTCAAGAGACGGGGGTTAATGTATTGAGTCTGACTTCGACTAGCTGAAACTTCAGATCGTTCCAGCTCTAAGACTCTAGGATACTATTTCCTAATCATGCTCGTTAACATTCAAAAAGTGGCCTTTTTAAGTTCAGAGACCAGGGTCTTCAAATCAATAATTTAAAACGTCAAAGTGAGCACTTGGGTACTTCACTCGGCCGCCCGACAGAGTCTGGTGACAGAATGCAAGCAAGCTGTAGAATTTTAAGTCCTTGTCAAACGCTGAAGTCTAAATAACTCAATACAATGTGATGTGCCCACAAAAGTGACAGGGACTCCATATGTCCTAAATCTCCATGTGTCCTAAATCCACAGCGTATTCTTTTGCTCTTTTCTTTTCCAAAGGCTGAGCGCATTCTGAGCATATTCCTAGCCGTCTTAACTACACTGCCAAATGCACGGCCCTGTGAGCTACGTATGTAACATGTAAATAAAGAGACACCAGTAATTTTTTTGTTGCTATCTTGCCTTTTATATGCCTTTTGTCTCTGTCCATTGAGTTTTCTTGGCAGGGATACTGGAGTGGCTTGCCGGTTTCTGCTCCTAGACAGCATCTTAAAAAGCAGAGACATCACCTTGCCAACAAAGGTCCATATAGTTAAAGCTATGGTTTTCCCAGTAGTGATGTATGGAAGTGAGAGCTGGACCATAAAGAAGGCTGATCGCCGAAAAATTGATGCTTTTGAATTCTGGTGCTGGAGGAGACTCTTGAGAGTCCCATGGACTGCAAGATCAAATCTGTCCATTCTTAAGGAAATCAGCCCTGAGTGCTCACTGGAAGGACAGATCCTGAAGCTGAGGCTCCAATACTTTGGCCACCTCATGAGAAGAGAAGACTCCCTGGAAAAGACCCTGATGTTGGGAAAGATGGAGGGCACAAGGAGAAGGGGACGACAGAGGACGAAATGGTTGGACAGTGTTCTCGAAGCTACCAGCACGAGTTTGACCAAACTGCGGGAGGCAGTGGAAGACAGGAGTGCCTGGCGTGCTCTGGTCCATGGGGTCACGAAGAGGCGGACAGGACTAAACAGCAACAACAACAAACATCTTGCCTCTTCAGAATATGCTGCATGGGCTCAAATGTGCATATTCCCTTCAAAAAAATTCTTTTGCATCACATCCACAATTGCTTTTCATTTCCACATGCCACAAAAATGCTTGCAAGCTTGTTCCCTGGTTTGGGAGACTTATCTGATTCAGCAAATATGCTGTGGAACAGAAAAGCGCGGATATTTTCAGCGTTCATGCATAAAAGGAAGTATCACAGGAAAATCTAGAAACTGCCCTAGACTACCAGGAAACAAGTTTAGATGATTTTAGCAAAAGACACCCCACAACACACTGACCAGGAAACAAGCCTCTCCAAGATGCACAAAATATAGTAAAGGAAAAGGACAGAGTGACATGGCAAGTAGGACTGAGGAAGATTTGATTCAGTTCACATTTAAAGGCCAATCTACCCAACTTGAACTTTCTGAAATAATTTGTGAACTGAAAAAACCCAGTCATCTTCCAAAATTCACACTTCTCCAAAATTTGCACTGCGGTTCTTCAGACATGCAATGTGTGCAAAACTCCGTAAGGTAAAGTGTGCTTAGAAATGCATCTGCTGCTCTCACCACCAAAGGAACACAAGTGAACAACACAAGCAACGCTGACACCAAACTCTACATAAATTAAGCAAAATAGAAACATCGCCACCCGACCCCACCCCCATCCATCTTCCCTCCCTCTACCCCCCTTTCTTTCCCCCCTTTTTTTTCTCCCCCTAATGTCTCAACAAGGGACGCGGGTGGCGCTGTGGGTAAAAGCCTCAGCGCCTAGGGCTTGCCGATCGAAAGGTCGGTGGTTTGAATCCCCGTGGCGGGGTGCGCTCCCGTTGTTCAGTCCCAGCGCCTGCCAACCTAGCAGTTCGAAAGCACTCCCGGGTGCAAGTAGATAAATAGGGACCGCTTACCAGCGGGAAGGTAAACGCCGTTCCGTGTGCGGCTCTGGCTCGCCAGAGCAGCGATGTCACGCTGGCCACGTGACCCGGAAGTGTCTCCGGACAGCGCTGGCCCCCGGCCTCTTAAGTGAGATGGGCGCACAACCCTAGAGTCTGTCAAGGCTGGCCTGTACGGGCAGGGGTACCTTTACCTTTTTTAATGTCTCAACAAATGAAACTGATTTGTAAAAATGTTACATGGAAAAACACACACGAGGCATTACACTTACTTCTGTAAAACAAGAAAATCCTTAATAAAATATTAAAACAAGAAATGCATCTGCTGGTGAAAATAGTGTGTAAAACTGTACTATATCAGCAAAAGATGCTTTGCAAAAGTATGTATATTGGCCAAAGCTGTGTACAAAAATGTGTGCACCTTGCACTAAAATGCTGGTGAATCTTCACAAGACTTTTAAAAAGAAAAGTCATCGTGAACTGATGTAGAAATGTAAGAGAACTAAACTTAAGGCGAAAAACTGAGAAACGCCGCAATTGACAGATTCACCCATCTTTAATCACAAGACATGATATTGTTACGCTACAATGGTGGTTTCAGACTTGTCCCTGAATAGGTTTCTTTGTGAAAAGAGGCGAATGCCTTCAGTCAGAAGCAAGAACCTCAGGACAGGAGAAGACTACTTCAAATTGTGATGATCAAGTCCCCAATGTAAGTTGGCACAGCCTCAGTAGAATGGCCACTCTTCAGGTGCCCAGAGTCAATGCCTGCTTCATCTACTGGGCAGCTCCCCACAGACTCACTCCTTCATAGGTGGGAATATGTTGGATGGAATCTCTACTGCAGTTGTAGTTGTGGTTGTCACTGCAACAATCACCGGCTCCTGCAGAGACCAGTTCTTTCTTTCATCCCACCCCAATTTCCGCTGGCTGCAGCGCAATTCGTTCAGCCCGAGGAAAGTGTCTATAGATGCCAGTTCACCAGCAGTACCAACACCACTCCTGCCCCGGCTGTGTTTAATTCTGACCAGGTCAGGTGCGTTGTGGGGTAGGGTCAGCATCAGAAATTCGCCAGGCGCATTTTGCACCTGGCTATCAGCCGCTTTAGAGGGATGCGGGTGGCACTGTGGGTTAAACCACAGAGCCTAGGACTTGCCGATCAGAAGGTTGGCGGTTCGAATCCCCACAACGGGATGAGCTCCCGTTGCTCAGTCCCTGCTCCTGCCAACCTAGCAGTTCGAAAGCACGTCAAAGTGCAAGTAGATAAATAGGTACCACTCCAGTGGGAAGGTAAATGCTGTTTCCATGTGCTGCTCTGGTTCGCCAGAAGTGGCTTAATCATGCTGGCCACATGACTCGGAAGCTGTACGCCGGCTCCCTCGGCCAATAAAGCGAGATGAGTGCCGCAACCCCAGAGTCAACCACGACTGGACCTAATGGTCAGGGGTCCCCTTTGCCTTTTTATCGGCAACCAAGTGAAGATGCCAGGGTGCCAGGGTGGCGCCTGACGTCTCCACCATTTGGAAGTGCATGCCTGGGGCTCCTTGGATCTTGACTGTTTTCGCACGCTAGCAACACATCCCGTAGAATTCTATCCGTTATATTTTATCTGCACAATCAAAATTAATTTCAGGAGCCAAAAAGTCATATTGAAACTGTTATGTACTGAGTTGAATAGGATCCAAAATGCAGCAGTCTGATTGGTCCTAGAATAATAGGATCCAGAATGCAGCACTCTGATTGGTTCGCAGGAGCCACCCAATCCAGCTCCAGGTGGAAGTGAATCCGCAACCTGATTGGCCTACAGGAGAATCCCGGAATTAGCCAATCACGTGTGTAAATAATGTATATAAAGCAGACATTCTGAGGGAACTTCCATTCCTCGCTACTATGAGCTGAATAAAGAGCAGGAAATCCACACTCGACTCCGAGTATATTTCAGAAACATATGACTTTTGAGCCGTCTGGCCCCAAAACGGCAACTAGTCATTCCGTTTTGGCAACTGGTTTAAGGAACCATTTGGTGCTTAGCTTATATATCTTGAGTTTCGTACGGTGTGCACTTAGCCACACTTAGGATGGGCTGTCTAACACTGCACATATTCCGGGCATACAGCAGGCTTGGCAATATTCAGCCTACAAAGCCCAGAACACATCCCCTCCAGCTTTGTATATTGGTCCACCAGGGACTTGAGATGCCTTCTGGTTCAAAAGTCTGCCTGGGCCTGCAAAATCTGCAGTGCAGCAAAAGCGGCTGTTCTCCAAAGACCTGCCAGGTTTGCAATGCAAGCTGGTAGGCTGTGCTTCTGGTACAGAAATGTATATATATATATTCAGCCTCCATGACAACTTTAAACTTTACACAGACGTGGATATATATTAAAAGCCTCCACCGCAGTAGCATTCCTGCCTTACAGAAGCTGACGCTTGTGTCACACAAGAGTAACTACTATGGGCATAATACATTTCTATATGTCATTTTCTAAAAAGGAAGCCTGAAACAGCTTTTGGCATTCGAAAGCTGGAAGCTTTATGAACGGAATTTCAATAAAGCCAAGGCGGCTGCAAAAAAACCCTCCATTTTGCACCTGTCCCATGAATTTATGTCCAAATGATATTGTAGTATTATCTGTGCTTTCTACGCCTCAGAGACAATGACTTTATTTTATTAAATGAACTGGGAGATATATTGCTCGTCTAAAAGAAAAATGTTTATAAAGGAACCTCAAGGAGCCTTCCTATGCAGGAGGCAGAAAGCTACTGCTTGCTTATCAACAGCCTTTGCCAAGAGGCCATCACGGAAGTAAGTTTTGAGAACAAATGCTGACACAGCGGGTTTTATGTCTGGGCTGGTTCAGATCTGGAAGCTTAAGAAATACAGTCCGTTCATGGTGAAGGGTATGTGTGGACAGCCATTTGCCTTGAGGCCATCTCAGATGAAAATTGTGCCATGTATGTATGTATATGTATGTATGTATGTATGTATGTGTGCATGGATAGATAGATAGATAGATGATAGATAGATAGATAGATAGATAGATAGATAGATAGATAGATAGAGATAGATGATAGATAGATAGATAGATAGATAGATAGATAGAGAGAGAGAGAGACAGACAGACAGACAGACAGACAGACAGACAGACAGACAGACAGACAGGACTCCTCTCTGACATTGTTCCCCCCCCCCATAGAGCAATTTATTATTATTACTATCTTACTTATTTGCTGTATTTATACATACATTCCCTATAATAATTCCCTAAAATCTTTTGATAAAGTGTGGTATGTAAATGGAAATCATAATCATAATCCCATTTCCAGTTGTTTAGTTGAGGGTGAATGTGGTGGGATCATGGCCCCAGGACTTTTTTTCTTTTTTTCTATTTTATTTATGATTTTCAGTTTTATACATTTCAATAATTTTACAATCATTTTGACATTTCAGAATTTGACTTCCTCCCCCTCCCTTTCTGCAGTTCCTTATATTTATTTTTCATACTTCTGCATATCCAAATTAATTTAATTTGCTCATTTATTCATCTGCTTCAAATATATGCTCTTAAAAAAAACTGCAGGTTATTACAATAATCCTGCCAATTTTCTTATCTGTTAACAATTTCTTTGCAAATATTCCATAAGCCATTCCCAGGACATTTTTTTTCCAGAGCGTGAGCTATGGCATCAGTGGCAGAAGTACTAAAGAAACCAAAGTCTCTGCCCAGAAGCCAAGGCCAGAGGCAGATGGGCCACAGAGCTCCATCACAGAGACCGCGTCTTGTGATGGAACTATCTATCGCATGATCGGCCCTGCCATGCCTCAGTCCTCCAACAGGTATATGTCCAATGCCTGCGGCCAAATCCTACCTACATCTGGAACCAATAAAGTTGTGGCCACATTTTTTGAATACCAGAACGTTGTCTTTTCCAGTTTATTCACCTTCTCACAACGGGCCTTGCTCCCGGGAGTGAGACTGCAATGTGTTTCGCAAGCTGAACTGACACAGTCGGTGGTAAGCACCACTAAATTGAGTAGCCCTTACTCCTAAGAAACTGTGCATAGGATTGCAATCAAGCTTCCCACAGGCATCTGGTTGGCCACTGTGAGAACAGGATGCTGGACTAGGTGGGCCACTGGCCTGAACTATGTTCTTCTGCTGTGCCTTATGTTCTTATGTTGACCTTACTAAATTGCTATGGTGATATGCAGTGCTTAGGGATGTAGGGGTGTGTGTGTGTGTGTGTGTGTGTGTGTGTGTTGGTGTTGACCTTTAAAGCCCTAAACGGCCTCGGCCCAGTATACCTGAAGAAGCATCTCCACCCCCATCGTTCTGCCCGGGCACTGAGGGCCTTCTGGCGGTTCCCTCATTGCGAGAAGCAAAGCTACAGGGAACCAGGCAGAGGGCCTTGTCGGCAGTGGCGCCCGCCCTGTGGAATGCCCTCCCATCAGATGTCAAACTACCTGACATTTAGAAGACATCTGAAGGCAGCCCTGTTCAGGGAAGTTTTTAATGTGTGACATTTTAATGTATTTTCAATCTTTGTTGGAAGCCGCCCAGAGTGGCTGGGGAAAACCAGCCAGATGGGTGGGGTACAAATAATAAATTTATTATTATTATTATTATTATTATTATTATTATTATTATTATTATTATTATTACGACGACTACTAATACCACTTGTTACCCAGTTGGAGAACAGCCTTTACCAAAGGTGTCATGGACTTTGAAAACACCCAAACTCAGAACGCAAGGGAGAAACGTGTTAAGAGGAAGGCACGCTTGGCAAATCTACACTGTGATCAACTCCCACCCGGGAAACAATGTCCCCACTGTGGAAGGACGTCTGGGTCCAGAATTGGCCTCCACAGTCACTTACGGACTCATTGTTAAAACCGTATTTATGGAAGACAATCTTACTCGGCTATGAGTGATCGCAGAAGAAGAAGAAGAAGAAGGAGGAGGTGGTATAATGAATAAACAGTGCTACCTGCATTTTCCAACTCTCCTTAGGGGCTATGAATGTAGGATGGTCATTATGAGCTCCTTCGCAAGTTATTGCTACACCACTGCTAATAATTCCACGTGAACCCTAGCTGCAAGTTCTGTGTTTTGCAAGACACTGTTCTATCAACCTCACCAATTAAATCTAAGAAGTATTAAAGCTAGCATTGGGGGGGGGGGGATTAGGACAGCCACCAAACTATGCACTTCCTTTCAGAATAGGCTCACCTAAACATGGCATTACAACTTTCTAGGAAAAATGCAAAAATCCACCAAGCCTTTGGCTAGCTATCAGATATATAGACAACTCTTTGCGTCCTGTTAAATAAAGGTTCTGCAAATCCTCAGTAGCCCAATTGACTCCTTTCAAGGTACTCTATCGTTCAGTATATATATCACAAAACAGTGCAAGACTTAATGCAGAGAGAAGACAAACCCTCTTTCATAATCTTTACACAAGCATTGACTTGCTTGGTTGCAACTCAAGATTCACAGCATAACCCAAAGTGCCAACGCTTCCATAAACAAACCCAAGCTTTCCACAGTGGCTCCAACTGCAGCCAGCTCTGGACTCAAAGCAAACTGCACAGATTAATTGCCAAAGTTAAGACTCCTCTCCCCCTGCCACCCTCTCTGGTGATGAGAATACAAAGCATTCATCTGCCCTCGCCTCCGAGCTTTCTTCTTCTTCTTCCAAAGCCCCAACTTATTGGAACGATTATAGCAAGAAAGCATCTATGCAACTCTATGCAAAAATGTTCCGTATCCAAGGAAACTGTAATGGTGAAATTAGAGAGTGCTACGTTTGCCGTAACTCCTAAATCACCACCGAGAATTTCCAAAGCTTTTGGACCATTTATTAGTGCGAAAACTGTCAATGCCACTGACGCCGTGATAGCTTAAACATGCTGCAAACCCAGGAAAAGGGGGTGGTGATAGCAGAATTGCTAACAAGGTACCTTTCAAGAAAGGATGCTATTGTTTGGTGTGTAGAAGCACACACCCCCAGTACGCGCCTTAGCATCTTGTTACGGAGTTAACGGCAGGAAATAACACACAGCAGATGCATACATGAAACTGTTGTCGCCATTCTTTATAGCGTTACCCCCCCCCATTTAAAAAAAACAAGAGAATGTGTCTTTTCGTTTCCAGAAACAGTTACAACACCCAAGCAAGCGGCAAAAGAGCATAATGATACGTTTCAGTTTGCCCACAGCTCACAAAGGGCAGGTGTACCAGGACAATTTAACTCAAGGAAAACGGTGTTGGGTCTGTTGGTTTTTACACTCTCTTTAGTGCTTTGGACCAGCCAAATGCAAGTTTTGCGCTTTCCATATATATATATATATATATATATATATATATATATATACATACACACACATACATACATACTTTGGCACTGTCACTAGTCCCCAGGTGGCCTCAGGAGCCGATTGCCTTTTTCCAACTCCAGATCATTCGCCAGGTATGGACGCTTTTGGACAGAGATGACTTGCCATGGTACTCCATGCTCCACAGGGGCTCTCCTAGAAGACAACTCGGGAACTTCAACCAGCCCAAAATGCAACGGCCAGATTCTTAGCAGGGGTTTCCTTCAGAACTCACGTAACCTGCATTCTAAAACAGCTACACTGGCCGCCAGTTCGTTTCTAGGCCTGATTTAATGTGCTCTCAATGGTGTTTAAAGCCCTGAAAGACTTAGGTCCCCAAGTATCTGAAATACCAACTCCTTCCCTACAGAACAGACCCTCCCAGGTGCTAGGATCAGCAGAAGGGACCCTTTTCGTAGCTCCAGCTCACTCAGGCCGGCCCACACACAAGGCAGGGTGAAGCAGCCGCCTCAGATGGCCTAAGCCCCCGACGCGATGTCAGCATCAGCGACAATTTCATCGAAATTATTGGGAGATCTCATGGAACGTGAGAGATCTTGCCAGAAATTGATGCTCCCCTGCACCTCCCTCAAAAGTTTTTTGGGAGAGTGGGAGTTAGCCCAGAAGAGGGCATTTTCTGTGTCAGCCCTTAAGTTGTGGAATTCAAGTTATTCATTTATAATAAGAATAAGAATAAGCATTTTATTAAAATTATTCTATTCCATTCTATCCCAGTGTTATGAAAGGAACTCCAGATCTGGTGCACCGCTCCATTTTATATCAGCAAACTTTGCTTTCTTGGTGCAAAGTTCTTGTTCCAGATTAGCAAATGTTCAGCTTCAACAACTCTGCCCAGATGTCGACCCCCCCCCCCCCGCAATCCGCTAATCTCTTCCCTGCTGTTGCAAACTGCTATTCATCTAACACACACCTCAGTCCTTTGTTGTTCCAACAGGTTTCTTTATCCACTCAAGCTTTGCAACTCACCTTGACACCATCCTTGCTGATCTTCCCGTACTTATCTACTTTGTCAGATTTCAGGATCTCCTTAATCTTTTTTCTTGAAGACTGTACATTGTATACCTCTCTACATAGCATCTCTACACAGCAAATTTTATCGGAACTTTGGATTTGTAAGATAGGAATTTACCCAGCTCATCTCTCGTAATATGTGAGCAGGTTGCTTGAGGTCCAGTAATATGACCCATCCCACACAGTCCCTCACCCTTTCTCTTAAGGCTAAAACTACACATTACAGGGAGGTTTTTTTTTTACCGGTTTGATTCGAAGGTTTTGGTTGGATGGTTAAAAAAAGCAACGCCAGCCTGGACAACTTGGAAGCCAAAACAGAAGCAGTATCATAAAGGAAAGCATCAATAATGGAGAAAATTAACATAACCCTTTCCTTCCCAGCATTCAAATACCTCAGGGGCTATCGCTGTGGGTTAAACCACAGAGCCTAGGGCTTGCCGATCAGAAGGTCGGCGGTTTGAATCCCCACAACGGGGTTGCTCAGTCCCTGCTCCTGCAACCTAGCAGTTCGAAAGCACGTCAAAGTGCAAGTAGATAAATAGGTATCACTCCGGCGAGAAGGTAAACGGCGTTTCCGTGTGCTGCTCTGGTTCAACAGAAGCGGCTTAGTCATGCTGGCCACATGACCCAGAAGCTGTCTGTGGACAAACGTTGGCTCCCTCGGCCAATAAAGCGAGATGAGTGTGCAACCCCCGAGTCGGCCACGACTGGGCCTAATGGTGAGGGGTCCCTTTACCTTTACCTATCACATGGAAGTGGGAACAAGCTTGTTTTCTTCCACTCTGGAGGGCAGGACTTGAACCAATGGTTTCAAGTTACCAGAAAGGAGATTCCGACTCAACATCAGGGAGAACTTTCTGGCAGCAAAAGCTGTTTGACAGTGGAAGGATCTCCCTCGGCAGGTGGTAGATTCTCCTTCCTTGGAGGTTTCTAAGCAGATGTTGGATGACCATCTGTCATGGATGCTTGAGCTGAGATTCCTGCATTGCAGGGGGCTAGACTACATGACTCCAAGGGGCCCCTTCCAACTCTACAGCTGTATGATTTTTATGCTTCCGTGATTTATCTAGCTCATAATCATCCCCAATCTGCTTTTATTAGCATATGGTAAGGAGAAGGTGAGACCCGTTATCAGGTGAGTAATATTTACTATTTGTGTATCTTGTTTTTCAGTAAAAAGTAGGCACTCCCCAAAAGGGCAGATAATTGCGCTGGGCTTAAAAATAATTTTAAAAAAGAACTAAGGAGGGGGGAAAGCATAAAATTGTAGGCTCATAAGTACATGGCTCACTTTAGAAAAAGGTAACCACTTAATCAAAAACAAAAATGTGTTTATTTGTAGATGCACATCTTCACTGTTAGTACAGTGGTACCTTGGGTTACAGATGATTCAGGTTACAGATGCTTCAGGTTACAGACTCCGCTAACCCAGAAATACTTCCCGGGGTTAAGAACTTTGCTTCAGGATGAGAACAGAAATTGTGCTCCGGCAGTGCGGCAGCAGCAGGAGGCCCCCATTAGCTAAAGTGGTATCTCAGGTTAAGAACAGTGTCAGGTTAAGAACGGACCTCCAGAACAAATTAAGTTCTTACCCCGAGGTACCACTGTATTTTTAAATGCAAGACAAAACGCACAGTGCAAAGGATGATGTTCCCACAGTCCTCCTTGGAATGCTCTTGAGCAGATGACAGGTGAACTATGTTGGCATATCTGGACACTGTGGACAATGTGCACCCCAAGTCTTGTTGATCTGTTTAAAACTAAATGAAGTTGTCAATATGGACTACATAGCAGGGATAAAAACCTATATGCCTCTGGGTCTTATTGAACTCAAAACTCCCCACAACTCTAGGTAGCATGGCCAGTGAGTGGTTAGAGCTGATGGGAGCCTCTAGGGCAGGGGTGGGCAACCTAAGACCCGTGGGCCGGATGCAGCCCAATCACCTTCTCAATCCGGCCCGCGGACAGTCTGGGATTCAGCGTCAGTAGAATGTGTCCTTTTATTTAAAATGCATCTCTGGGTTATTTGTGGGGCCTGCCTGGCATTTTTACATGAGTAGAATGTGTGCTTTTATTTAAAATGCATCTCTGGGTTATTTATGGGGCGTAGGAATTCGTTCATTTCCCCCCAAAAAATATAGTCTGGCTCCCCACATGGTCTGAGGGACAGTTGACCAGCCCACGGCTGAAAAAGGTTGCTGACCCCTGCTCTAGTCACAAGTTCCCCATCCTTGCACTACAGAAATGCCAACAGCGAAATTATTGCAGACAGAAGGAAAGACAAGCCTTGGCCTAAGGATGATGGACTACATTAATAAAAGAAAGATGGAAACTATTTGTATCTGAATGTGCCCCCTCCGAGTTTTAAGAAACCAGAGGGAAGGAAACAGGATACCCCAAAAGTAATCCAAAAGACCACTTACTTTTTATTGTTACTTCATGTGATTGTGATATGTGGCTGCCTAATTAGTGGATTCATTTGTCTAAAAACAGACACTCATACAAAATATTGGCAGGACCTGAAGATGCCTGTGATTAAACTTGAGACCTTTCGCATGAGAAATATGTGATCATCATGTTCCTGAGTACAAGAACGTTCCCAAATGCTACACTGGCATTTGACATGCACTCAAAAATTACACCAGACCAACAACCCATCTTTCCAGGTCAGCCTAACATACAGTGGTCAAGATGAAGCCCAAGAGGCATATGCTGCAGATACCTGACCAAGTCCGGTTTGCATAGTCTCAGGCAGGCAGCAGAAACAGACCCCCATGAGCCACCAAAGAGGCTGTGAGCTGCATTCGGGTCAGCATGTCACAAGTTGCTCACGCCTGGTAAGTGTAGAGTTCACGGCCTACCATGGCATGTTATCAACAGCACCCCTGCAATTTTGCCACTGTGCAACTGGGCTGTTGAAATCAGTTCCAAGAAGTAACTGATAAATGCTAAGAATTGCTGAAACATACATTTAAGAAGGTGGACAGAATGGGAGAAAGCTTTCTGAGTTCCACTGACTTATACAGAGTGTGAAGGTTAAGCTAAAATACAGAAAGTCCGGGCGAAGCAGGACTAAGCTTGCAACTTCCAGGTAAGAGCAGGACAAACCAACCGGGAAGATGGGGAACTGAGTTCAGGGCTGAGAATAGGTTTAAAGAAAGAGGCAGCACTTGCCTCAGATCTGCAGAAATAGTTTCTGAAAGGCACGGATAGTTCTGCCAGCCCATTTCACTTCAACACAGAATCTTCTTTTAAGTAAAGTTTGGTAGCAACTGGGTTTTGCTTGGCAAACTTCTTTTCTTAGTCCTCCTCTCTTGTCTCCCAATTCCATGAAAGGAAAACAGAGAAAAGGGCCCGGGGAATTACCTATTCACCGGGGTGTTCTTAAAATTCAATCATTATTCTTGCATAACTTGGGAGAGAAACGTTTACTCAACTGAAAATTTGCAGGAGCAAGGGGGGAACCCACTGGGTTGTATTCAACTAGCTATATTACTCAGAGTAAACCCATTGAAATAGACCCACATTAGTAATGGCTATTAACTTCAGTGAGTTTACTCTGAAGTAAACATTAGTTGAATACAACCCGTAGTCTCATGGAAGGGGCACAGGAAGATCATCTCAGGCAGCTATTGTGTACAGTGGTACCTCGGGTTACAGACACTTCAGGTTACAGACTCCGCTAACCCAGAAATATTACCTCGTGTTAAGAACTTTGCTTCAGGATGAGAACATAAATCGCACGACGGCAGCGGGAGGCCCCATTAGCTACAGTGGTACCTCAGGTTAAGAACAGTTTCAGGTTAAGAATGGACCTCTGGAACAAATTAAGTTCTTAACCCGAGGTACCACTGAACTTAAAAAATAATAATGGCTTACGAAGAGTTTGGCCTTTTGCATTTCTGTTAAATTCTGCAGGAGAAAGTGGAGTCTATTTATGGCACAAAAAAGTGGTTTTGCAGGCTCTGGAAATCACAACAGTCCTGGTCTCCCTTCCCCCTCAGTTCTGCATGGGCATCTTAAACCAACACACCATGCAGCCCCTTCATTCTCATGCTAATGCTCTTCAAACAAGAGAGCCCTGTATTCTCTCTCATTTGGGCAGTAAGCCTGTCTTTAGAATCACTTTTCCTTGTCATTTTAAGCCACAGAGAAAACATGATCTGTTCATTTATTTGGAAGGGTAAGGGGGGGGGGGATAAGTGGGGAGCGATCCAGTGTCTTGGGGAGAGAGAGCAGCCACAAAGCTACGAGCAATTTTCCATGGAGCTTGCTGCATTGCTGGGGAGCGATGGGAACGGGAACTGTAGTTCATCAACACCTGGAGGGCCCAAGGTTTCCCACACCCGACATATTACGTCAGTGGGATGATGCCACAAACTTGAGAAGGAAGAAGAATCATAGAATTATAGAGTTGGAAGAGACCACAAGGGCCATCGAGTCCAACCCCCTGCCAAGCAGGAAACACCATCAGAGCACTCCTGACATATGGTTGTCAAGCCTCTGCTTAAAGACCTCCAAAGAAGGAGACTCCACCACACTCCTTGGCAGCAAATTCCACTGTCAAACAGCTCTGTCAGGAAATTCTACCTAATGTTTAGGTGGAATCTTCTTTCTTGTAGTTTGGATCCATTGCTCCATGTCTGCTTCTCTGGAGCAGCAGAAAACAACCTTTCTCCCTCCTCTATGTGACATCCTTTTATATATTTGAACATGGCTATCATATCACCCCTTAACCTCAGTACTCCAGGTGAGGTCTGACCAGAGCAGAATACAGTGGCACTATTACTTCCCTTGATCTAGATGCTATACTCCTATTGATGCAGCCCAGAAGAAGACAGCAGTTTAAGGTTTCTGATATTAATGCATTGATAAATCCCTAGCCAACCTTCAAAACTCTTTTGTCACGTTCTGCCCCAGAAGAGAATGTATTAAAAAAGAAACCTCCTAGTTTTTCTGCACACATTCTTAACAACTGTGACATTGAAGACATGCGTGCCCTTCAGAGGGGATTTTCTTTCCCCTCGCACCTTGGATTTTGAAAGCACCGCAGATGAGAGCTTTCCCCCTAATCACTGGGCTTTTGGTAGACTTTCCACTTATTTAAAGCCTGCATATAGGCAAGGCTGGAAGCAAAGTCGGATTAGGAAAAGGAGGCTGTTCAGCTGGATTTCCTCCTGATCATCTTAAAGGAGGTGATTTGAAAAGGGGTGCCTTTCCACATGGCACGGTTAAGCAAATTCAAAGAGCAAATGGAGCCCCTCTATCCCCAAAATAGTTCAGAGCAGCATTTCGGATGTGGTCATACGTATGTTCCAAAAGAACGACACTTCTCAAAGTGCTTGGGCAAAATTCAGCAAAACTGAAGAACATAGGAAGCTTCCTCACACAAAGTCAGATCATTGGTTCATCCAGGGCAATAATGTCTACACTGACTGGCAGCAGCTCCCAAGTATCTCTTCCAGCCAAACCAGGAAGACTGAACCTGGGACCTCAGACATTCAAAAGATAATAATAATAATAATAATAATAATAATAATAATAATAATAATAATTTATTTATACCCCACCCATCTGGCTGGGTTTTCCCAGCCACTCTGGGCAGCTTCCAACAAAGTATTAAAATACAGTGGTCTGTTAAACATTAAAAGCTTCCCTAAACAGGACTGCCTTCAGGTGTCTTCAAAAAGTCTGGTAGTTGTTGTTCTCTTTGACACCTGGCGGGAGGGCGTTGCACAGGGCGGGTGCCAGTACTGAGAAGGCCCTCTGTCTGGTTCCCTGTAACCTCACTTCTCGCAATGAGGGAACTGCTAGAAGGCCCTCAGTGCTGGAACTTGGTGTCCAGGCAGAATGATAGGGGTGGAGACGCTCCTTCAGGTATACTGTGCTTGATAGGGCTAGGCGATATATTGATATATATCACCCAGAACCGGTTTGAAGTCCATCTTGTGATATTGGTTTCATAATTTCTGACCTGGCAATATGTCATGGTGTGTGTGCTATGCAAAAATCACAATGTGGGGAAAACCCTGAAGCCAGCCAATGCCTCTACATAGCTCCATCCTGATTTCAAACATCGTGATGTTTGATTCCCAAAAATGAACAGTTGCATATTTCTGCATTGCAAGGGGCTGTACTACTATATAATCCTCAGGATGCCTTCCAACTCTACAATTCGATGATATATGAGTATATTGCGATGTTTAGCTATATCACAATGTTGAAAACCAGATACAGTGGTACCTCGGGTTACATACGCTTCAGGTTATAGACTCCGCTAATCCAAAAATAGTACCTCGGGTTAAGAACTTTGCTTCAGGATGAGAACAGAAATCGTGCTCCGGTGGTGTGGCAGCAGCGGGAGGCCCCATTAGCTAAAGTGGTGCTTCAGGTTAAGAACAGTTTCAGGTTAAGAACGGACCTTCAGAACGAATTAAGTACACAACCCGAGGTACCACTGTATCGCCAACCCTGCTGCTCAACCACTGAACTTCAGCCCTTCCTGCGTGCCAACAGCCCAGCACCCAATGTCTGCAAATTTGAGAGGCAACATCTTGGTGCATGCTCACCGGTAAATGTGGGCAGACACAAAGTGTGCGTGTCATCCTCCCCACCGACACAGCAACACCTCCCGCAAATTCAATGAACTTGAGTGTGGGGGTGTCTGATCCACCCACCCACCCTTTAGTTTCTGGTCACCACCATGAAGTTCCGTCTTGAAAGAGCAAAGAATGAGTGCGTAGGAAAGGGCAAGAAGGTTGCGAACCTAGTGAAATTTTTCCTAAGTGAGCGCCATGACAATGCAAGACCAAATGAATATCTGTGAATGTCTGGTTTAGCATAAAGAGATTTATTCTGCCCTTTCCACCACCCAGCTCGCCTGCTGTAGCAGATAAAACACCTTTCCCCTTTTTTCTTCTGACACTGGAGGGGAAACTGCAAAATACACCAGTCTCCCCTTTGATTGTTGTGGCCTATATTACTTCCTTAAAAAACGAATGCATTTTACACACATCCCAGGATGTGCTACTATACACAAAGCCTTAATTAGCTGTTATGAACGAGGGACAACTACACAAAGACGTCTCCCAGTGCTTTGCCGCCAAAGAAGTTTCCCAAGCAGGAATGCACAGACCCTGGGGACGGGACCCACTATGCCTTTATTCTGTTTGGATTGCAGCCACCTTGCCACAAGAGCTCCTGGCAAGTATCAACATCAAAGCCGAATGTTGGGAAAACCTATATAAAGTCTATAAGCATTAAAGATGGGCTTGTAAATATCCACTGTCCTGGATGCCTCTGGCAAGGAAGAATCAACTCCAGAAGATCAGGCAAGTGGGGAAAAGGAAAGGGGGGAAAAACACACTTGTAAAATTGGAAGAGAATTGGATTGGCTTATGGAGTTTATTTTTTACTTCTTCCAAGCAATCAGCGTGCCAGAAATTACTCACACGGGTTTATGTTTGCCAGCAATTTGTGCACTACTAACTTTTTTTGTGGGTATTATTTCCTCCATCCGTTTCCACATTTGCTTTCCACCCTCCAAAGAACTCAGAAGGATCTACATGAGCTTTTATGGATTTCTCCACCCAGTAACCTAGTGAGGTAGGGAAAGCTGAGGGTCAAAGTCATGTACGCAACTCTTATCATTGTGTTGTTGTTGTTTTCGTACCCAAATTCTTTCATTGCAGCGTGGAAGCTGCAATGCATCTGCAGGAAAAGACTTGGGAGAGTCAAGCCTCTCTGATCCTGAAGTTTTCCAGGTAAAAATCCTCCCCACCCCAAACTATGGGCAGCAAGAAGTCCTTTTACCACTCACCTCTGGACCAGTCTTCCTACACTTTAGTCACATCCATAGTAAAGGTAAAAGAACCCCTGACCATTAGGTCCAGTCGTGGCCGACTCTGGGGTTGCGGCGCTCATCTCGCTTTATTGGCCGAGGGAGCTGGTGTACAGCTTCCGGGTCATGTGGCCAGCATGACTAAGCCGCTTCTGGAAAACCAGAGCAGCGCAAGGAAACGCTGTTTACCTTCCCGCCGGAGCGGTACCTATTTATCTACATGCACTTTGATGTGCTTTCAAACTGCTAGGTTGGCAGGAGCAGGGACCGAGCAATGGGAGCTCACCCCGTCGCAGGGATTCGAACTGGCAACCTTCAGATCGGCAAGTCCTAGGCTCTGTGGTTTAACCCGCAGCGTCACCCGGGTTCCTAGTCACATCCATACTATACATTTAAAGCACATGGCATCCCTTAGAGAACCCTAGGAACTGAAGTTTGTTAAGGGTGCTGGGAATTGTAGCTCTGTGGGTGGAAAATTGCAGTTCCCTGGAATCTTTTTTTTTTGGCGGGGAAGCCATGTAGTTTAAATGTGCCGTGTGAATGTCAGTTAGCTAGTTAAGTTTATTTCAAAATGAAATTAAAGACAGGAAGGTTGCAAAGGGCAACATCATGGGAAAACCATCTGGCCATCAGGGATGCCTCATAAGAGATAGTTTTGTAGCTCTGCATTGATACCCGGGTACAAAATAACACAGGCTGAACTCCAGGACCGAAGCGTTTGCAGCGTAGATCTTTGTGCCTCCTGCATCTCTTCCGCATGAATGGTGCGGGTGTTTGGGGGAAGACTTCCTTTTAAAGGCGCAAGCCCTGCAAAACACACACACACACAGAGCGTATTTCCCAACACAGCCCAGGCGTGTGTGCATTTTCGCAACCCAGGTACAAAACCTATCTGTTAGAAGGTATCCCTCATGCACCAAAGGGGGTCACAGGCTTTGAGAAGTGTTGTCTGAGAGGGGCAACAGGAGACGGATGGAACAACCTGCCACATCATGGGCTGTTCACTCAAACACACAATCCTTAAACTTTGAATATGCAGAGCTAAGATCCTCTTACCTGAGGAGACGTGTCGAGGACATCAAACTTCACCATAAAAGGGATGAATAGCATCCACACTGCTTATTGCTTCTTATTTCTTCTTTTTCCACCCACCAAGTGTCAGTAATATACACATCTGCCCCTTCTCTGTGAATCTCTCTTCCTCTCTCTCTCTCAGGTCTTGCATGTCGCGCAGGCAACCCCACATGGCAGAATACCATGGGAATAACAAGGAAACGAAGCACTATTTCTGCACTCGCGATTCATTTCACCATGTTTTTTTACTAGGGAAAACACTTGTGACACTGGGGAAAATTCTTATGGACCAAGCACTCTTCGGAGGTTGTACTATTTGCAAGATGCAAAACTCCACCTTTACACTCTTTCTTTCTTTCTTTCTTTCTTTCTTTCTTTCCTTCCTTTCTTTCTTTCTCTCCCCCTCTCTCGCTCCCACGAGCTAATGAACAGCAAGCTCTCGCAACTGAACAATGCACACATACTTTTACCAGAAAAGGGATCCAAAACAAACAAGCAAACCACTTATAAAGAAGCTCTCACCTTTTAACCGGAATAAGTAGCACATAACAAACTCGGTAGGGCATCCTTGCCGCGAACGTCCCTCTGAGGGCTCCTCTCCCGTAATCCCAAGCGCAAGGGGCAGAAGCAAAAACCGCTGCCAGCTTGCCTCATTCTCCGGCACTGAGATGCACACGCTGCCACGGTAACAAGCGAAAGCAGAGAGAGAACGGGGCCCAGTCTTACTTTTCTTTCAAAAGCTTTGTGTTATAAATAGAGAGGGAGAGAGAAGGAGAGAGAGCGGAGGGGTTTGTTTTTTTTGGGGGGACAACAACTCGGGGGGGGGGATGGGGGGAACAGAGTAAGCACTAAGCTACACTCATCTTCACCGGGTACTCAGGCTATACGTAGGCTGTTTAAAGTTTGAATTTCCCTGCTTCCACGTTTCCTCAGAGGGGAAGGGGTGAGGATGGGGAGGGGGAATCTGCCTTTAGGAGTTGGGGGAGGGGAAGCAATAGATGGACGGTGGGAAGGGGAGCGAATCGGTGGTGGGGGGGACGACGACGAGCGCGCAGAGCTCCTATGTGACATACATATGGAATTAGTACCAGAACAATGCTGACAAGGACAGGCATGGCAAATTGCACTCTGGAGTTTGCAAAGGAGAGAGCTTGCAGAGGGGCTATAATACAGATTAGGGAGATTCCCTGCCCCCACCCCTTTTAGCCCTGTTCTTCCTTAAAGGCAGATTGCAACTGAATAAACTAACAGCCCCCCCCCCCCTTCCCCACATCATAAACTGCATACAGCAGGTGTGGGAAAAGAGTCACTTAAAAAAAACCACAACCTCGATTGTGGCAATATCGCACATAGAAGCCTTCTCTGCTTGCGGCTGACGTAGCTGGCTTGCATATATTTCCTCTCCTCCCTCCCCCCCCCCCTCGGTGAAGCTCTCTTTTTCCAGGAGCCCCCATGGGAATGAGAATTCCACTGGACCCAATTAACACTCTGCTTTGCTAGCTGCGCAGCCTACGATTGATTTAAAAATAAGCTGTGCTTTAGAAGCCCTGGATATCACGGAAAGCGGTGGGGAGGGGGGGGGCAGTTCCAGAGAGAGAATCTGCGGTTCCTAAAGGCTGGCGCTTCTTCGGGGCAGGGGTGGGGAGAGGAATGATGAGTCAACAGAAAAGAGGCTGGTGGTGGTCAGTGAATGGCTGCGTGATGATAATAGCCGGCCTTTAAGCATGCAACAGAACACACTGGCTGCCCATTATATAAGTTAGTGGCTTCGGCAGAGACGGAATAGACAACCGGGGGGAGGGGCTTCACTTTTACAGCAGCCCCCCCCCCCATGCAAATGTCTAAAGATGGGTGGCCAGGATCCGTGCACGCCATCTGCAAGGAATGCACCTCCACGTGGGGATTAGATGTGTGGATGCTGTGGTACTCCCCAAACCCGCAATATTGCTGCACTCATGGCCATCACGTTTATAGACCCCCGGCCGCGCCATACATTCCGCTTTAAACACTTGTGACTTCCCCCAAAAAAACAATTCTTTGTAGTTTGTTTAAGGTACAGTGGTACCTCGGGTTAAGTACTTAATTCGTTCCGGAGGTCCATACTTAACCTGCAATTGTTCTTAACCTGAAGCACCACATTAGCTAATGGGGCCTCTCGCTTCTGCCGCGCCGTCGGAGCACGATTTCTGCTCTCATCCTGAAGCAAAGTTCTTAACCTGAAGCACTATTTCTGGGTTAGCGGAGTCTGTAACCTGAAGCGTATGTAACCCGAGGTACCACTGTACTGGGAATTGTTAGGAGACCCCTGTTCAAACTCCCAAGGCTACAATTCCCAGAGTTGTTTAATAATCAGTATGTTTCGTTTTTAGACACCCTGCCCCTGATACACATTTTTGTAAACATTGGTTGGAGAGCAACATTGCAAAATTTGGATAAGCGCAAATTTCAAAGCATCGCTGGGGGGTTTGAACAGGGGTCGCAGACTTGCTTCAGAAACTGTGAATTTCATTGGGCTTTAAATGTATTTTGAATGGAACTGCTCCTGTACCCCCAATGGTATTGCTAAAATTACCATGGGCAACTGCTTACTGTATTTCAGACAGTGAAGAGGCTGGATAAGGCCTGCAAGGGAGATCTTAAATCATATTTCAATCATATTGGTTTCTTAAAAACATGTTTGTAACCCACGTTGCATCAAACTGATCTCAAGATGGAGGGGGACAAGACAACATGCGAAACAATCCTGCAATTCATTTAAGAAAATAATAATATTCATTTGGTGGGGATGTCCAAAGGTTTGAGGGCTGAGGAACGTGTTTCCATGTTTTTAGCAGTCCCTGTTTCTATCCGCAAGTTGCCTTGAGTCCCGTCAGGGGGAAATGCAGAATAAAAATAAATATGTTATTATAACAAAAACAACCACCTATCTGTTAGTGACCACAAGGGTTTTCTTCACATCAGACCATAGGTAACATCTGAATCTATGCTGCTTCTTCATTACTCCACCTCAATCACCAAGATCTTCTGATGGGGCACTTCTGATGGTTTTGCATGACCCTAAGGTTTGGATGATACGGGTGGCGCTGTGGGTTAAACCACAGAGCCTAGGGCTTCCTGATCAGAAGGTTGGCGGTTCGAATCCCCGGGACGGGGTGAGCTCCTGTTGCTCGGTCCCTGCTCCTGCCACCCTAGCAGTTCGAAAGCATGTCAAAGTGCAAGTAGATAAATAGGTACCGCTCCGGCGGTAAGGTAAACGGCGTTTCCGTGCGCTGCTCTGGTTCTCCAGAAGCGGCTTAGTCATGCTGGCCACATGACCCGGAAGCTGTACGCCGGCTCCCTCGGCCAATAAAGTGAGATGAGCGCCGCAACCCCAGAGTCGGCCGCGACTAGACCTAATGGTCAGGGGTCCCTTTACCTTTAAGGTTCGGATGGCCTTCACTGGGGACCAGGATTTAGTGCCGCAGGCCCTGCCCCATTGAGCTCCCTACAAGTAGAGGTTTGTCAGGAACCAGCTTTACCCTCAGTTAGATGTCTCCTGAAAAATGCCTTTTTAGATACAATAGGAAGTTCCATTTTTTCACCAACCAGTATCTACTGATGTTTTATTGACCGTTTTCAATTGCCCTTTCATGGATACTATGAATGGTTTTATTGTATTCTGAATGTTGTATGCCACCATTAGATATATCTAATTAAAGAGTGGTTTCAATAAATAAAACCTGAACCTAATGACCCTGGACTCCTGCCCAAAGAGCTTATTAACTAATTCAAACTGGCAGCAAAGATGTGGATTGCATATAACTGGAAGTCTCCCAAATCAACCTTCTAAATAGCAATGGACTGATAGCTTGTGATAAACAACAAAATTTCAGATATTGTGGCAAATCCTAGGTGGGAGATCCCTAAACTTCTGACCACATTCCAATCAGACCTAAGGTGTGATTTGTAGAATGAAAAGATGTTCACCACATCCCCCAGCCACCTTGAAAGTCAACAAAGTCCTGCACCTTTCCCCAAAGTATCCTCTTCCCTTGATAATTTCCCAGTGTGACGTCACGTTAACTGATGGGAAACCGTTGGTAAGCAAACACATTTTTAGCACAATACTAATTCTTATGCGGGTGGCGCTGTGGGTTAAAGCCTCAGCACCTAGGACTTGCCGATCGAAAGGTCGGCGGTTCGAATCCCCGCGGCGGGGTGCGCTCCCGTCGTTCGGTCCCAGCGCCTGCCAACCTAGCAGTTCGAAAGCACCCTCAGGTGCAAGTAGATAAATAGGGACCGCTTACCAGCGGGAAGGTAAACGGCGTTCCGTGTGCTGCGCTGGCTCGCCAGATGCAGCTTGTCACGCTGGCCACGTGACCCGGAAGTGTCTCCGGACAGCGCTGGCTCCCGGCCTATAGAGTGAGATAAGCGCAGAACCCTAGAGTCTGGCAAGACTGGCCCGTACGGGCAGGGGTACCTTTACCTTTACCTAATTCTTACAGCGCCCAAGCATTCTGCAAATCTTGCAAGCGGCTTTGAGAACGTGAGCCGAAAAGCAGGATATGTAAATCTACAAAATAGGAACAAGGTTCCGTATAACTGATGCTTTAAAATTTGATTTTTTATTTTTTTTAAAAAAAGGAAGGGGGAAAAAAGCAGGTAGCCTATGTAAAGCATGGCAGGAAGGGTGAAATTGACGGTTAAACCAGCGTTCAGTTTGCCAAGATGTACATCTGTCATGCAAACTGAAAATCTGGGAGAAAGCTGAGCCTACAACACAGGTCAACAACCAACTGTGCCTTTTCTTTTTATACAACTCAAGAACATGCCACAACAGATTGCATGGCAAATAGCTATCAAAAATAGCACAGGTGTTGGTTTCAAGTGTGATCTGTTTGCTCAAAACTCTCGATTTAACGAACTTATCCTTTACAGACATTTAATCCCCCACCCTCCTTTAATCTTACAAAAATGAAAGGAAAACTGGGATCAAGAAGGAGAAAACCAATCGCTGCCTTCAGATCACTCCTGTGAAACAACAGGGGGGAAAGGCAACCCCCTGCGGTTAACTTTCACAAAAATACCACTTTTTGCTATCAGCTCCTGCTACCTTTGTAAGAGACGGCACGGGTGGGTGGGTGGTTTGGGGTGTGTTTCTGCCATCAACAATGAGAAAGGTTCAGCAAATATATTGGCAGAACAGCTGGGTTTACAGTAGACTCTATTCTGTCCTTTTGGATTAATGGGAGATCGCATTTCCATACGAATAAGGTCAATTTAAAATGCTCCTGGAAGGAAGTGTCATTAATGCAAGGGTGCTGCTGAAGCCAATGAAGAGTTAAATTAATGAATATTAACAGCCTATGTTTAAATTATTTTCGGGGTGATGATACTAAGCCAGGGAAGAAAACAGAACAAACCCAAAAGGTTATGAACTGTCACCAGTGGCCTGAATCTGCCAGCTTAGGTCGCAGAAGTTATTCTGTTTCATTTGTTTTGCATTTTGCATCCAATAGCCAGAAACATGTAGCCCACTAAGCCAAACACAGCTCCACTGGGCATGGGGTTGGGGGCGCCATGATCATGAATAATAATAATAATAATAATAATAATAATAATAATAATAATTTATTATTTACACCCCGCCCATCTGGCTGGATTTCCCCAGCCACTCTGGGCAGCCTTCAGCAAAATATTAAAATACAGTAATTCATCATATATTATAAGCTTCCCAAAACAAGGCTGCCTTCAAATGTCTTCTAAAAGTCAGGTGGTTGTTTATTTCCTTGACATCTGCTGGGAGGGCGTTCCAAAGGGAGGGCGCCACCACCGAGAAGGCCCTCTGCCTGGTTTCCTGTAACCTCACTTCTCGCAGTGAGGGAACCACCAGAAGGCCCTTGGAGTTGGGCCTCAGTGTCCGGGCAGAACGATGGGGGTGCAGACGCTCCTTCAAGGGCTTTATGAGTTTGCTGATAAAAAGAGCAAAAACAGAAAGGCTATCAATCACAATCCAGAGGCCTGCACATCATTTTCGGGCTGACTTAAACTTAGCAAGTGCTGTGAATTAAACATAGCTCACTTCAGTTGGCGGTTCTTTCCCACTGAAAGCCCTTAAGGACCATGGCAGTATCCATAGTAGACCATCCATAGTAAATGATAACTCTAGATAGGTGTTGCAGTGAAGGGATGTGGTTCAACAACAGAGCATCTCCTAAACACGCAGAAAGCTCCATGCTCAATTTCTGGCAGCTCCAGCTAGGGCTGGAAATACTCCCAGTCTGAAAACCTGAATGTAGCTGCCAGTCAGTGTAGACAACACTGAATTAGATGAACAAATGGTCTGTCTCAGTATAAGCCAGCTTCCTATGTAGTCCTGAACTAAACCACTAATGAGCATGGGGCATTTTTGAATTTCACTTAATATTTGGTTACATCTGTCCTTAAATTTGTTTCGGACGCGTCCTATTGTTTTTAGATGTTTATATGTAGTTAACATAGGTTTTTATTTTGCTCTTAGTTTTATTTCTTATCACAAAAGTCTTTGCTGCCCTGTGCTCCTTTAGAAGGAATGGCGTGACTTAGTTTCGTGAATAAGTAAACATAAAATTAGTATTAATCACTGTGAATTGTTCAGTGCTCTTAAGGATGGGGCTGAGACTTGTACTGACATGAAACAGAACCCACATAACCGGGTGTAGAA
Organism: Podarcis tiliguerta; assembly: GCF_965153285.1. Lineage (NCBI taxonomy): Eukaryota > Metazoa > Chordata > Lepidosauria > Squamata > Lacertidae > Podarcis > Podarcis tiliguerta. The sequence goes on along the minus strand of NC_139537.1, from coordinate 15,139,323 downwards.
ATGGAGTACAGATCTGTCCATCGTTAGCAGACATGAAGGTTTGCTCTGCATTTACAGACCTGCAAGGGTGCTAAGTTCCTCTGGTGAGCTCCTTCTCCCAGCCTGATCAGCATCAGCGGCACAGTTGTCGCAGACAAACTACAGAGCCTTCTCTGTGGCTGATCCCATTCTGTGGAATCCCATCCCAAGAAAATTAAGTTGGACTCCCTCTCTGTTATCCTTCCGCAAGCGGGCTAAGGGCTTCCTATTTGAAAACCAAAGATGCAGAAGAAGATGACCAACAGTCAAACTGTGCTTTTTAAAATTGCTAGTTCCAAATGTGTTTTCATGCATTATGACTATTATTCTTTAAATAGTTCGCTTTTATCACTTTTTTGTTTCAGAATGGTGTTATTAAACACTGCAAGCTGTCTTGAACCCCAACTTGGGAGAAAGACGGGGTATAAACAAATAAATATTTACAGGTGGTAAACCACTGCATAGCAGTTGCTAGGACAAAAGGAAGAGGGAGATAGCCTTTACGGCCAGCTCATGGACTGCCATTATTGTGCTGGAAATGGTGGTGCCGGACGAGGTCACCCTGCAATTTAATACCCGTCTGTCAGATTTTCTGTTGCCGGGCAATGGAACTGAACTTCCAAATAGGAAATTGGCCTTTATCTCCAACGCTGGCAACATAATAGAGCCAGAATGACTACTCAGCTGAAATTCAGTGGGGGTTTATTGGGCAGTCATAAATCGTAATTATCTATCCAACCACCTCAAGGCTCAAACTGTGCAAAATGGGTCATTGTGTTCTTTGAGCATTCTGTTTATGCCATATAATACTACAAGGAGGGGTTATGTGGTAATGAAGCAAATGACCCAAACTCTCTATTAACCAGAGGGTGGGACTGATAAAGAGTGGATAAGCCAGTCCCTTGAACCCCAAGATGAGTGCTTTGCAAATGAGACTGTTTAAAATGTTCACAGGCATGGCACTTATGTTCTGTACTACAAAGGCCAGATCAACATGCATGTTCCACCAGTGTGGTGTAGTGGTTAAGAGCGGTAGTCTCGTAATCTGGGGAACCGGGTTCGCGTCCCCGCTCCTCCACATGCAGCTGCTGGGTGACCTTGGGCCAGTCACACTTCTCTGAAGTCTCTCAGCCCCACTCACCTCACAGAGTGTTTGTTGTGGGGGAGGAAGGGAGAGGAGGGTGTTAGCCGCTTTGAGACTCCTTAAAGGGAGTGAAAGGCGGGATATCAAATCCAAACTCTTCTTCTTCTTCTCTCTGCTCCTGCTTTGAAGCATCATTACTGAGGTTCATTTTGTGTAAGATCTCCTACCACCTCCTTTCTCCCAATTGAAGAGCAGAGTGTTTGAGGAGCGGGACATTTGCAGGGAAACCAAAATGCTTGTTTACAAAGCTACTGTACTACCAACTTTACTGTACGCTTGTGAAACATGGACCACTTATAAACGCCATCTCCACCTCCTTGAAAGATTCCATCAATGGTGTCTCTGAAAATTTTTAAACATCACTTAGGAAGACAGGCAAACTAATGCCAGTGTACTGGAAGAAGCAAAGTTCACCAGTGTCCAAGCAATGATTCTTCAACATCAACTTCGCTGGACTGGCCACGTTGTGCAGATGCCTGATTATCGTCTTCCAAAGCAACTACTCTATTCCGAACTTAAAAACGGAAAGCGTAATGCTGGTGGTCAAGAAAAGAGGTTTAAAGACTCTTTCAAGGCAAACCTAAAAAAATGTAGTATAAACATCAGCAACTGGGAAACACTGGCCTGCGAGCGTTCCAATTGGAGAACAGCCTTTACCAAAGATGTCGTGGACTTTGGAGACATTCGAACTCAGGATGCTAGGGAGAAACGTGCTAAGAGGAAGGCACACTTGGCAAACCCTTACCATGATCAGCTCCCGCCTAGAAACCAATGTCCCCACTGTGGAAGGACGTGTGGATCCAGAAATGGCCTCCAGTGTCACTTATGGACTCACTGTTAAGACTTCATTCATGGAAGACAATCTTACTTGGCTATAAGTGATCGCCAAAGAAGAAGGCCACCTCCTTTCTTTCAATATTCAGGTGCTAAACTTTGTGGCTCCTCTGGATTCAACAAGATTTAGAGGAGGAGGAGAAGATTAAAAACAAAATCTCCCACCCACCCACACGAACACCTCTATCTTTCAAATCTTCAAAACGATATCAGAACTACAAGGCCGAGCCTCCATCGCCTAAAGCCTTAAAGTACAGTAGTGGTTAAATTGTGAGGCAATTGCTAAGACAATTGGCGTCGTTGCCAGTTTCTAATAAATTGGATTAATTGCTACACGATGTTAAGACAATTTGTATCTTCTCTTGCCTTCCCCCCTTAATCTACAACATTTGTTATTTGGGTCAAAGGTGCATTGGGAGCGTGTGCACAAATTACAACTTTCTGCCATTTATTTTGAGTAGTGGCATTTTTTTTTTTTTTAATATCGCTTCCCTTGGAAAAGGGGAACAGGCCAGAATCCCCCACAGGGTTTGCCTTGCCAGTTCCGGCATGTTCTACAGTATTGCTCCATTAGCGTTGGTCGTTAGTTCTTGCCCTGAAGCAGTAAACACTAATTGTGCTTTCCCTTTTTGGTAAGGAGCTTTTGTTGCTTTGACAAATCTTTCCAACGGCGACTTTTATTAGGTGCTCATTAATGCTTTGGTAGAATGGAGACTTCCGGATGAGTACAGAAAAAAAGAAAAAGAAAAGCGTTAGGGAGAAGGAATGACTCACATACTGTAGGAGTGTTGCTCCTTCCGCAAACAGTATTAAAGCAAACATAATGATTTGTGCAGTCTGACACGTTGTCGGCGTAACGTGACTTGGACGGAGCTTCAGAAAGGGGCACTGCTCTTTTCCTCAGAGGCCTCGGGCTGAAGGCATCTCGCTTTTCAGAAAAGGCACTGTTGAATTTTCTCACCCTACTTCTGCAGCAAGGCCTCCTGGGGGGAGGCGAGGAAAATCAACAAGCACCACTTGACAGAACTCCCCCTTGCATCCAATTCCAACAACAGTGGTACCTTGGTTTACAACCATAATCCATTCCAGAGGTCCGTTTATAAACCGAAACAGGTTGTAATCCAAGGCGTGCTTTCGCCAATGGGGCCTCCAGAAAAGATGTTCACCACCATCCCTCAGCCACCTTGAAAGTCAACAAAGTCCTGCACAACAAAGTCCATTAAAAAAAAGGGTTGTAATCCAAAAAAAAGTTTACAAAGCAGGACACGCACTTCTGGGCTTGACGTGTTTGTAATCCAAAAAGTATGCAAACCAGACTGTTTGCAAAGCAAGGCACCAATTTACAGTGGTGCCTCGGGTTACATATGCTTCAGGTTACAGACGCTTCAGGTTACAGACTCCGCTAACCCAGAAATAGTACCTCGGGTTAAGAACTTTGCTTCAGGATGAGAACAGAAATCGTGCTCCGGCAGCGTGGCAGCAGCGGGAGGCCCCATTAGCTAAAGTGGTGCTTCAGGTTAAGAACAGTTTCAGGTTAAGAACAGACCTCCGGAACGAATTAAGTCCTTAACCCGAGGTACCACTGTACTGCTAAATGTCTTCTCTCCAGTATGGTAGTTTTCTGTCTTCAAGGGATACACTGCACATGGGAAAGAATTTTATTTTTCTGTCTGATTTTTTTATACCACACCTCTTCCTTTTACACCTACAGGTTGCCCGAAATGGTTCAAATTTAAATTTCTTAAGCATCCCACTATGCAATCCTCAGCTGTAATGTGAACCACACCACATTCTGTTTATGACTGAATCAATCCTAGAAACTCTGCAAAAGGGAACCTCTGTTTGCAAGGCAATTGTGTTTAGTGACTGCACACCAGCGATCGCAGTCAGACACACCAAGTGAAAATGACAGGCACATATCCTTCACTGTCCATGCGCTACACACACCGAGCATGTAACACTCAAGTAACTCTGGTGAATGCAACTGCTGGGCATCTCTTGAGCTGATCTGGGCAAATCTCACACCATGCTGCTATACGTTAGAAAGTAAGCTTGTGTTATCTTCTGGGACACTCCGCTCACAAGATTGCGATTCGGGAGTCAGAAGTATATTTCTGCACACCATCTGATCTCCTCGCAAATAGACTCCATTAACACAGTTGTTGCCATCCAGCAGGCACTCTTTCCAAGTTATGGAACAAAGGTGCCTATGCATAACATTATATATGAATCGGAATAGGCCTTCTCCCTGCTCCAACGCACAGGAGGGGAAAACTCAAATACAATAATCACAGTTTTTTTCAAGCATTAAAATAAGAATCGCATTTTGAAAACCTACCATCCAATTATGGCTGCAATCATATACACACTTACTTAGAACTAAGCTTCCCTGAACACAGGAGGACTTATTTTGAGATATCATACACGGCATTGCGCTGCTCGGCTATAAACCTAAATTAACCTCCTAGGGACTATTGAGAATAGTGGGACTTACTTATGAGTAAACATGCATAAGATTGTGCTGTCAGGCTGCAATGCCAAACACGCTTGCTTGGGGGTAGGCCCCACTGAACAAAGTGTGGAGGGCTACGTGAAATATACTTGGAGTCGAGTGGGGATTTCATGCTCTTTATTCAGCTCATAGTAGTGAGGAATGAAAGTTCCCCCAAAATACAGTGGTGCCCCGCAAGACGAATGCCTCGCAAGATGGAAAACCCGCTAGACGAAAGGGTTTTCCATTTTGGAGGTGCTTCGCAGGACAAATTTGCTATGGGCTTGCTTCGCAAGACGAAAATGTCTTGCGATTCCTGGGGTTTTTTTCCGCTCCCCACCCCCTTTTTCTAAGGCACTAAGCTGCTAATAGCCTTTTAGCAGCTAATCCGCTAATCCCTTAAACCTTTAATAGCCGCTAATAGCCGCTAAACCGCTAATAGCGCTAATCCGCTAATGGGCTTGCTTCGCAAGACGAAAAAACCGCTAGACGAAGAGACTCACGGAACGGATTCTTTCCGTCTTGCGAGGCACCACTGTATCTGCTTTATATACATTATTTACACAATGGGCCGCACGTGATTGGCTAATTCCAGGATTCTCCTGTAGGCCAATCAGGTTGCGGATTCACTTCCACCTGGAGCTGGATTGGGTGGCTCCTGAGGACCAATCATACTACTGCATTGTTCTAGGACCAATCAGACTGCTGCATTCTGAATCCTATTGTTCTAGGACCAATCAGACTGCTGCATTTTGGATCCTATTCAACTCAGTACATAACACTACGGGTTTGCTTATGTTAATTATTACTGACCAATATACAAAACCTGCTTTACATGTTACGTCCAAAATCAGATAGGAGGGCATTAAAATGTGCAGTATCAACACTTCTTACAACCTAGAAGCTGTCCCACCCTTCCAGCTTTTTCTGCAACCAAAATTTCTACCATACCTTGAAATTTGTCAGGGCGACAAGTGGCCAGATTAAATAGCCCTGGAAGCCATTTCTGGCCTAGTAACTGCTGGTCACCCATGTCTCCAGCATAGCACGGAGGTCACCACAAAATGAGGCCCCTTGTGTAGAAAGCGCAAGTGTTGTAAATGTCAGTGGAGTGCCTTCTGATTAATTAGGTTCATGGTTATTTCCTGAAAGGGTAAGCAAGTTTCTTCTCTCTGCTAAGTGCTTTGGGTTCTGTATATTTTTATATCATTCTTCCCCCCTCCCTTTCACTCTCTCTCTCTTCAAACCTACAGGAAGCTGCAGACACTTAAGACCTTTTAAATAAATAAACCATGTTGGGATCTTGCATAAAGAGCATTGTATGAACATAAGCCAACAGCTATCAAATCCGTCGTTGCGGAAGATTTCATACAGGAGGTGGGAATCATCTGCAGAGGCGGAGAAACTTTAAGAAGAGAAAACAAGAAACACAAAAGCTTATGGTGTGTCAACATGCAAAAGACACTAAAACTAACAGAAAACACATTTGTGCCAAATTTTGCTTGCAGGACAGAAAGAGGACAAGTCCATTTCAAGAACTGGGATAACCTGTCAACATGAAGCAATCATACACACAAGAATAATTTGGGTGTCAGCTGCACAATCAGGCCTAAAGACCAAACCTTTTAAAATGAAAAAATAAATAAATAACAGCATGCAATTAATTTTCTGGTGGGCATTCTATTGCTTAACCCCGTTTTCTATGCATTAAGTCTGAATCATCTCGAGGGGAGGAGCCACCCATCGCTATATATATATATATAAACAGCTGCTTGCAACTGGATTTGCTTCTCTCCAGCCCTTCCCTTTCGTATCTTTAAACACAGAGAGGATAGCAGGCAATGAAAGAGTTACTCTGCCACCTGCTGTGTCTGGTTACAAGATTCGGCTGCAAGCAGCATATTCCTAACACCTGCAGATATAAACGGGAGACAAACAGCAGGACAGAGAAGGAAAAGGAGGGTGCAATTGAATACAGCAGCCCAGCTATTGCGATGCATGCAATACTGTGCAACTGTTATGTAGGGCTGCCACTAAGGGTGGTCTGGAACTGCTACTGATGCACAACAACAGCAGGTAGGTTGTTCAGCGGGACTTCCTGCTGTGCCCACCTTACACCAGTAGCAAAGGAGCTGATGAGCTACCAAGTCACGTTTAAGACGTTGGTTTTGTTCGACAAAGCACCTAATCGCTAAGGCGATCTGATCCTATATAAGCAGGTCAGGTCACTGTTGTTCATGGGTGAGGACCACCTGACTGTTGAGCAAGGATGGGGTGTCTCCACCCCCATCGTTCTACCCGGACACTGAGGTCCAGCTCCGAGGGCCTTCTGGTGGTTCCCTCACTGTGAGAAGCCAAGTTACAGGGAACCAGGCAGAAGGCCTTCTCAGTAGTGGCACCCGCCCTGTAGAACACCCTTCCACCAGATGTCAAAGAGAACAACTACCAGACTTTTAGAAGACATCTGAAGGCAGCCTTGTTTTAGGGCAGCTTTTAATGTTTGATGTATTACTGTATTTTAATATTTTGTTGAAAGCCGCCCAGAGTGGCTGGGGAAGCCCAGTCAGATGAGCGGGGTATAAATAATATATTATTATTATTATTATTATTATTATTATTATTAAGCCCTTGCAAGTGTGGCCCACGGTCAGGGATTATGGGAGGTGCAGCCAAGCAACTTGGGGAGGGACACAGGTTCTCCATCTCTATAGCAGAGTTTGAGAATAGGTGTGTTCTGTATCTCCATCTTTGGCCACTGAAGTAGACATGATGTAGGCAGCCATGTTGGTTGTTGACATCGCCTGCCCCGTTCATGTAAAAATGAGAATGAAGGGCTAATTCTGCAACCTACAAATGGATGAACTGAAAGTACTTCACGCAACACGTAACTGACCAATGGAACTAGCAGTATATGACAGGATGTGGAGGAAAGGCCAATGGCTTGAGCGACGCCGAAGATGAGTTAAGACAAACTTGTGGAGAAGAAGTCTACTACTTATGGTAGGTCTGTGCCACTCAGTAGTAGCTGATGGGGAGGAACAAAGGGATTGGGCTATTGCTTTTTTGATGTGCTTCATGGCTTCACGGTGAATCAGATTGGTCTTGTTGCAAAAGGACTGTAGATTAGCCAAACACCTTTCACCTGGCCCAAAGGAGCTCTTCTTGTGCCTTCAAAAATTAGATGTTCATCAGGCCTGAAAATGTCCCAGGTGATGGCACCCAGGACTTCTGAAATAATTCTATATCTTTTAGAGGGCTGGCAACTAAAAGCATGGCTCATATAAACTAGGTGCGGGAACTGAAGAATGTGAAATATTTTCCCAGCCCTACATTAAATATTTGCAATGGTAACGCAAAATGCCAGTTGCTGTCCACTTCCCTTTTTTGTTAACAATGCAATGAGAGAGAGAGAGAGAGACAGAGAAGGTTAACTAAAATGTGCACGGCATGTCTGGATATGTGTGGAAGGCCAAATTAAATCTTCACATTGCTCAGAAAGAGTTAAATGCTTCACTGCTCAGATCTTCCCCTTTCCGGTGTCTCCCCGATAAGTACAGAAGATTTATGTGCAATGAATTTCCAATTACTGATCTCTACCAGCTGGGCTGTCAATCAGATTCTAGCGTACACTGGATGGCTTCACCCACCCACCCCCGTCCTTTCCTTGTTGTTAACAGATGCATGCAAAATCACAGTATTATATACATGGCAACTCTGATAACCAGCTATGTTAGAAAAAAGGCATGGCTGAACCAAATATTCTCAGGAACCAGCATTAGCTATTAGGCAAGTTAGGTGTAGACCTAGGGCACGGAAACTGGGTCAGGGAGCAAGCTGGTCAAATTCCCATTTCCCCTCAATGCCAGTAGCCTGATCAAGAATAGACAGAAGTCCTAAGCCACAAGTATAGGTACTCTTTCAGAGCAAGAGTCACATCCCTTTTAATATTCAAATGGGATTGTTTCGTTGCCTATTTGTATTATGCAATTTTTATCTGTTCGTGTCACCCTATTACCGTGACTGTAATTTATTTTAAACTGCTTTAATGTTGGATTCTAAATTGCTGTAACCCGGCTGTAATCTCTATGACACCTGAATAAAAAAAAACTTCGATGAAAATGTTCTGGTATACCTGAAGGAGCGTCTCCACCCCCATCGTTCTGCCTGGACACTGAGGTCCAGTGCTGAGGGCCTTCTGACGGTTCCCTTCCTGCGAGAAGCCAAGTTACAGGGAACCAGGCAGAGGGCCTTCTCGGTAGTGGCACCCACTCTGTGGAATGCCCTCCCACCAGATGTCAAAGAGAAAAACAACTACCAGACTTTTAGAAGACATCTGAAGGCAGCCCTGTTTAGGGAAGCTTTTAATGTTTAATAGAGTATTGTATTTTAATATTTTGTTGGAAGCCGCCCAGAGTGGCTGGGGAAACCCAGCCAGATGGGTAGGGTAGAAATAATAAATTGTTGTTGTTGTTGTTTGTTACCCCACACAAATTCTGGAAGGCCCCCAACACTACTTGGGATGCAGTGCAGGAAGGTTCATAATAAGAACTTCCTCCGCAGAACATGGCACATTTGCTTCCCAATTTGTACTCCTGAAAGCTTTTATTCTCCTGGGAACCGCGAGCGCAACACAGAAACAGACTGCATCAGTCTGTGGGAATAGAGGTGACATGTGAAGTAGCTGCTTCCTCAACATCTGCATAAGAAAGAAGTAAAATCTGCATGGCCACTGTGCATTTGAGGATTCTGAGACTGCTTTAAATTTTTGACAGTTAAAATAAGGTGTTTTGAAGGTGTCTTATTGTCTTCTGATCTACTACGAACTGGAAACATGCAATTTCCAGGAAGCATCCAAAGTAGTGCCCTCCAGAAGTTGTAAACTACAACTCCCATCAACTCTAGCCAGCATGACCAATGGTCAGGGCCTGTAGCCCACAATGCGGGGGGGGGGGGGAGGCACACACTGGCTGCACCTCTGCTATTTAGTCAACCATGAGGGTCCCATGTCCCAATTCCCCCAGAAGTCAACGTCTAAATCATGGGCCTTTCTCCGCTTATAAACTGGTGAAGCTGCTGTCTGATGCTCTTAAGAGTGAAATTGGAGGTGATTGTTTGCATCTTTGGTCATGCGTTGCTGTTATTAGAATGTAAGGTTTTCCTTTCCAAACTAACAGCAGATTGTGCCTGAACTGAGGAAAGTTCGGTGGCTGGAGTCCTGCCCCTTATAAGTACTCCTCCTGGTCTTCCAGCTAGTAAAGGTCAGAGTGATGAAAATGTACAAGGGGGCATCGCTTTTGCGGCTTTAGAAAAAATGTACTATTTAATACCTAGTACAGTCAAACCTTGGATCCCGAACACTTCCGTTTTGGAATGTTTCAGCTCCCAAAAGCCGAAAACCTGGAAGTAACTGCTCTGGTTTTCGAACCGTTTTCAGAAGCTGAACGGCTTCCAAGCCACATTTTTCATTTTTCCCCATTGACTTTGCAGCCAGCCCTTAGATCCTTGGTTTTCAAACTTTTCAGAAGCCGAACGGTCTTCTGGAACGGAATACAGTGGTACCTCCTGTTACGAACGAGAGCCATTCCGGAGGCCCGGCCATATCCCGAAAATTTTGTAACTGGAGGTGCCCTTCTGCACACATGCGCGGTGCGTAGAGCGCTTCTGCGCATGTGCGTGTGGCAAAACCTAGAAGTATATACTTCCTGGTTTGCCGCATTCACAACCCAAGGATTATGTTACCCGAAGGTCCACTGTAATTTCTGAAATCGAGGTTCCACTGTATCCTGGTTATCGCGATGAAATTTTGTCTTCAGCTAATGGCTGCTATCATGGGCAATACATCGACCCAGGACAATAGATCATCCTGATCTAACATGTATCTCCTCTAAACCAAGCTCACAGACAGACTGCTTGCATGGAAACAGGCGTCTCCCAAACCATGCTCACCAGGCCCTTCCATGCAGAAACCTGGGCAATACTTGACACATATGAAAATACTGAAGATTCGTTAAGGAACTTTTGCGAAAGTCAGGGAAGGTTTTGAGTAGTAGAAAAAGTGTGAGTATTCTTAGTACAGTACATTAAACCAGAATATTAGCTGAATAATGGCAATGTTGTGGGAGCATGACAAAAAATAATAATCCACAAACTACAAAATAATAACCCAGCCCCACATCCTGGCCATTCCAAAGCAAAGTGCTCCGTTTCATATCAAACCAGCGGCACATCGATTTCTCTCATGTTGCACACGCAGCATTTCAAAAGGAAACACAGGACAGCTTTGAATCAGCCCAGGAGCCGCTCGGCAGAAGAAAACACATAAATTCAAGGGCGGAAAGGAAGAATTAAAGGAAGAGCATGTAAAAAGAAGCTGGGATACTAGGAGAGGGTGTGTAAATGGATGTACTAGATATTTATTCCCCGTCAAGGAAAGCTGTTAATCCTCACAATGGCGTCTCCTCCAAACTGCACGCCAAATAAATACTTGAGACGGAAAGGACAATCGCTTCTGCGAATCCACACCGACAATGGGAGCAGCTGCCAGGTTTAAAGTGGGTATTTAGAAAAGGAACATTTCCTTAACTTACTTGTCTTTTTTTAAAAAAAGCAATCTGACTGCTGGCACTTGCATTCATGGTTAGTTACAGGATAGTGGATCCCTGTCGCCAGCCACCAAGGGGGGAAGGGCCTGTAGCTCAGTCCCAGAGTGAATGCTTTGCATACACGAGATCCAGCCCCTGACAGCTCCCAGGGAAAGAATCCTGCACAGCAGAGGTGGGAAAGGCCTCATTCTAACTCAGACCCCCAAGAGCTGCTGCTGCTGCTGCCACCCAGAGGAGATAATAATGGACAGGATGGAGCCCTGGCCTGATTTGGCATGGGGCATGTTAATAGATTCTACCCATCAATGGATTTGACTTTGATTTCAGGTTCTTTTCACACAACCACCGAAATACATGTTAGAACGCAGTTGATATCTGCATTCTTGTTGTGCACATTACAGTAAGTGCTGGAGAAAGTGCATTTCACAATTCAGAGAAGTACAAGTTTCGAAGGACGGTTGCTGTTTCAGTTTGTGCCTAATTTTTGGGAATTATGCAAACAGAACCGAAATTGTCTCGCATCCCTAAGATAAGCTCAAAACCGCATCTGCAAGAATTCTGGGGGGGGAAAAGTTATTAAGCACCCAGAAGAAGAGGCAAAAAGCGGCCACAACTTTTGCAGGGTAAAGAAAACTTTCAGGAAATTAAAGGACAGGTTTCCGCGCAAAGAGCAACACGCCAAGCAATGAAAAGCGACGGCCTGAATAAAACCACAGAGATAAAACTTTTCTATCTGAGTAAGGAGCACTGGGTAAACATCAAATCTCTTGCTTCTCCAGAATACACACGAATGGTTTTCAAACATATCACCCCTCAAGGGGCTAATTTTGCAGAAACAGTCCAGCAAGAATCAGAAGGACATTTCAGGGAGGGTTTTTTGTGTGCATATACAGATAAATAGAGAGAGAGAGAGAAAGAAATATGGTCCTATAGGCTTCATTATAGGAGGAAACAGCCGTTCTGTAACCTCCCCCCAGCCTCTACTCGCGGTTATTGTTTAACCCTCCTGCATCTCCAATTTCAAAGTGGCATCCCCAGCCGTCATGATTGGCAGCGCACACTAATCCATAGACTACAGAAGCATATGAGGGAGAATTCAGCCATACAGGGAAGATTTCAATGCACACATTTCCCATTTCCCATGAGCATTAAAAAAATAAAAAAAAAAGCCTAACAAAACTAACAGTCGGGCTAAGAATTCCCAGCATTCCATTGTCCCAAAGCCATTAAAAACACAAGCTTGTGGTCTGGGGTAAAGACATACAAAGTGGCTGCAGATTTCTGAAAGAAAATCTCCCTCGAAACAGGATAGCATCAGAGTTTTTGTTTGTTAAGAAAACATTAATTTGTGTCTTGCTGCAGAATACCAGTAGAGAGACTCAAGTCCCCTAGCGAATGTTTCTACTCGCTCCCCCTTGCTTTCTCCTGAATAGCCAAAACATTATGCTTCACCTGCAAATAGAGAGAAAAACCTTCAATTGCTTAGATGAACGTTCCCTCACTGAAATAGCTGTCATTTGGGGGGGCATCGCGAGCAATTTCAGCACCCCAGCTGCATTGGTGGCATCGCGGAAGGAACACAAGGAACTCTTGTGAGATGCAACGATGTCAAAATCATAGGGAGAAAATTGATTTTAGGGAGAGGAGGCTGCGCAGATTTGATACTAGGCTATTAGCGAGGCTCGGCGCTGTGCAAATAAATAAATTAATGCATGCATTAAACAGATCAACAGATGAATAGGCTTAACAAAGCGAGGCAGAAAAAAACAAAAAACACCAAACCCTGCAACCTGAGCTAATTTTATAATTTGGGGTGGGGGGGAATACATGGAATTCTGTGACTGAGCCACAATATGAAAGAACTTAACTCTCCCTAAGGAGAGTCGGACGAAAACCATTCCCAGCCCCAACTCTCTAAACCAGAGGTGTATGACTTATAACTTCATTTATTAAACTGATATATCATCCTTCCTCCTGAAGGAGCCCAGGATGGCAAAAAGCAAGGGATAAAATAGTAACAACATACTTAACGCCTATGAGGCTTACTGAAGGAGGCATTCAGCTGGCACCTTCTAGGTGTCCCTGGGGTGCAGCTCCAATCATCCCTGGTCCCTGGCCACACTGAATGGGGCTGATGGAAAGAAACAATATGAGGACCAAAGGCCAATCATCTCTGCTCTAAGCCATCCTTCCCGGTGCTTTGGCTTTCAGCTCCCAACTACTGGGCTTGATGGAGGTTGCAATCCAAAAACTCTGGAGGGCGCTACAATGGGGAAGGATCCTATAACTTCCCAGAATTCCCTGGAAAGAGGAACTGATTGTCAAACCAACCTCTGCCAGAGGTATAGGGGTCTCCTGACAGCTCTCAGCACCCTTGAAAACGACAGGTCGCAAGGTTCTTTGGAGAGAAAATCACAGCAGCTTTTCAGCTGTGTGATATTCATTTAAACATATAGTGCAAACTGGGCCATTCTATTCTCCAAATGAAAACCTATCCTGTAATTTTAAATTCTAGGGCAGGGGAAACCTACATGGTTCCCTCTTGAGAATATTGGATTACAATTCCCATCACCCCCAGCCAGCCTAGCCAAGGAACAGGAATGATGAGAGTTGTGGTCCAATGACATATGGAGAGCAGGATATTGGCTTCTTCTACTCTAGGGATACGGGTGGTGCTGTGGGTTAAACCACAGAGCCTAGGGCTTGCCGATCAGAAGGTCGGCGGTTCAAATCCCCGCGACGGGGTGAGCTCCCGTTGTTCGGTCCCAGCTCCTGCCCACCTAGCAGTGTGAAAGCACGTCAAAGTGCAAGTAGATAAATAGGTACCGCTCCGGTGGGAAGGTAAACGGCGTTTCCGTGCGCTGCTCTGGTTTGCCAGAAGCGGCTTAGTCATGCTGGCCACATGACCTGGAAGCTGTACACCAGCTCCCTCGGGCAATAAAGCGAGATGAGCGCCGCAACCCCAGAGTCGTCTGCGACTGGACCTAATGGTCAGGGGTCCCTTTACCTTTACTCTAAAGTTTTAAGAGAGCATGCATATCACCCCCCCCCTTTCAGGACTGTTTATTGTTTTGTTGACCTGTACCAAATTGCTCCCACCCACCCCTAAACCTCCCTTAGCTATCCAGCCTTTCTTCTTAAAGAAAAGGCACACACACCCTCCCCAAACCTCAGTCGCCAATCATTTTAGCTGCCCTCTCCTTCCCCTTCCTGAGCTCGACGGCTTCTGAAATAAGGAGGCTAAGGAGAAAGCGCAGCGCCACTGATGCATGAGTGAGCCCTCCTGACCTCTGACTGTGGCAGATCAACAGCAGGCAAGAGCACAGGACAGAGTGATGGGAACTGACAGGGGTTTCCTCGCGGAGATGGGCTGAACTGAGACGTCACCTCGCCGATGACAAAGTAATAAGGGGTTTCAAATGTGAAAAGTGGGTCAGGGACAAATATGACGGGACACACCCCGCGGTCGAAGTCGTAGTGGGGGGAAGAGAGAGAGAGACTGGCGGTCAGCTCGAGGCACAAGGAGCCAAGCTCTCAGAAATGCCAGCGCTTGTAAGATGAACAGCGTGGCTTTTTCTTATGCGCCTTTTCCAAGCTCCTTAGAGGTGCCCCTTCCCCACAGGGCGCAAATCAGACACAAAACTTTTGGCTCCTTTGAGTGACATATCTGGTCCAAGACAAACATTTGTTAAATACAGTTGTGTTATAGAAGAGTATCACACACACATGCGCTAGCCTGCCAAACCTCATGTATCATTTTTGGTAGCATGGAAGCAACGTGCAAAACGGATTAGAGCTGTGAAATGGCGCATGGTTGAGGAACATGGCAAATACAGTGGTATCTCGGGTTACATACGCTTCAGGCTACATCCGCTTCAGGTTACAGACTCCACTAACCCAGAAATATTACCTCAGGTTAAGAACTTTGCTTCAGGATGAGAACAGAAATTGTGCTCTAGCGGCACGGCAGCAGCAGGAGGCCCCATTAGCTAAAGTGGTGCTTCAGGTTAAGAACAGTTTCAGGTTAAGAACAGACCTCCAGAACGAACTAAGTTCTTAAGTTTGTGCAAACACAAACACACACACATATTTAACGAGATATCTTGAGAGAAAAATGCCATTTTTAATATGCATATTAAGACAAATATATTTTAGAATCTTAAAAATTGTTTTCTTCAATCATGAGGACTAGAAACTGCTTAGGGTTTGGTTTTGTCTGGCTTTTTCAAACCAAGGCTAGGCACACCTTGGGACCTTTGACTACAGCATTCAGCCAGATGAGGCTGGCATTTCCCTTCCGCTGCGAGGACCATTTGAGATGTAACAGCTCAGCTGCCTGGACTGAGTGGCCATTGGATTGGATTGTTTGTTTGTTTTCTTAAGAGAGGAAGGTGCAGGGGATGCTAAACAGCCCTCAGCCGCGCTGGCAGAGGAAAAGGAGCAGCTGCGCTCTTGCAGCTGGTGGCATGTCAGCCAATCTGTCACACTGGCAGGATAATAGAGAGTGCAGGAGCTTTGCTCTGTGAGCACATGACAAGAGTTCGTCACCCCAAAGTTGAACTACAAGGGCAGGCAGCGAACAGTATATGACAAAGGCTAGAGAGCAAGAGAATGTGGCGTCTAGTGTTACATATAAAAACTCAGATATGCTTTTAACGTTCAGCCCATTACATTGTTTGCATTGAACTTTGGATCCTACCCTTTGCAAAAAAAAAAAGTGGTTTTTCCCCCCCTTTCAAAAATAGCTCTTAAATGGTTCTCTGTCCCACAATAACTTGATCATCACTCACACGGTTCATCCAAGCCTATTAAAAATGTATACATACCTTCTCCATTTGGAGGGTAGAGACCCTTTCATTTGTCTTACGATGAAAGAATCTTTGATTTGAAGTTCTCCAAGGTTATGGTTTTGGATCTGCGGGGTTTTTTTTTAATGCACCGGTTGTCTCTCATTAAAATTAAAATGCTTCCAGCCTCCCAAAATATGAAGTTCTGCAGAGTTTATAAAATACCCAGTAGAACTTGGTGTAGAGGCAAGACTGCCCTTCCTGCAAATCAGCTATCTAAAAACAGCCAACATTTGGAATACACGTATGCTCGTCTTTTTTGAAAAAATTAGTTATTTATTACATATTATTATTATTGCTGGGCATGTTTAGCCTGGAGAAGAGGAGGTTAAGGGGTGATATGATAGCCATGTTCAAATATATAAAAGGATGTCACATAGAGGAGGGAGAAAGGTTGTTTTCTGCTGCTCCAGAGAAGCGGACACGGAGCAAAGGATCCAAACTACAAGAAAGAAGATTCCACCTAAACATCAGGAAGAACTTCCTGACAGTAAGAGCTGTTCAACAGTGGAATTTACTGCCAAGGTGTGTGGTGGAGTCTCCTTCTTTGGAGGTCTTTAAGCAGAGGCTTGACAACCATATGTCAGGAGTGCTCTGATGGTGTTTCCTGCTTGGCAGGGGGTTGGACTCGATGGCCCTTGTGGTCTCTTCCAACTCTATGATTCTACATTGATCTTCCAGGCATCTTAAGGTATTGTACATGGTTCACCCTCACAACAACCGTTAGGCTCAGAGAAGGCAACTGGCCCAAGGTCACCCAGGGAGCTTCATGCCTGAGTGGAGATTCGAACCCTGCTCGCCCAGGTCCTAGTCCAACACTCTAACCATTATGCCACACTGGCTCTCCCCTCTACTAACCACATTAGCTCTCACTTCTACGGATCTAGCTTCCCCGTTTCCTCTTGGCAACCCTGCAGCACAATCAAAGTACAACCGAGCACAATTCAAAGTGTAGGTGCCGACCTTTATAGCCCTAAACGACCTCGGTCCTGTATACCGGAAGGAGCATCTCCACCCCCATTGTTCAGCCCAGACATTGAGGTCCAGCTCCTAGGGCCTTCTAGCAGTTCCCTCAATGAGAGAAGTGAGATGACAGGGAACCAGGCAATGGGTCTTCTCGGGAGTGGCACCCACCCTGTGGAACACCCTCCCATCATATGTCAAGGAAATAAACAACTACAGTGGTGCCCCGCAAGACGAATGCCTCGCAAGATGGAAAACCCGCTAGACGAAAGGGTTTTCCGTTTTGGAGGTGCTTCGCAGGACGAATTTGCTATGGGCTTGCTTCGCAAGACGAAAATGTCTTGCGATTCCTGGGGGGGTTTTCCGCTCCCCACCCCCTTTTTCTAATGCACTAAGCTGCTAATAGCCTTTTAGCAGCTAATCCGCTAATCCCTTAAGCCTTTAATAGCCGCTAAACCACTAATAGCGCTAATCCGCTAATGGGCTTGCTTCGCAAGACGAAAAAACCGCTAGACGAAGTAACTCACGGAACGGATTCTTTTCGTCTTGCAAGGCACCACTGTATCTGACTTTTAGAAGTCATCTGAAGGCAGCCCTGTTTAGGAAAGTTTTTAATGTTTAATGCTGTATTGTGTTTTTAATATTCGATTGGGAGCCGCCCAGAGTGGCTGGGGAAACCCAGCCAGATGGGTGGGATATAAATAATAAATTATTATTATTATTATTATTATTATTATTATTATTATCCAGGGTTTGCAACCAGGCTTACAAACCATGGTAACCATGGAACCCTGATAGCATCGCCATTAGAACTGGTGCACGTGATGTTAACAACATCAGCAGCATCACAGAGAACTAGTGTGGTGTGGGGATTTGAAAGGCAGTCTCAACTGCTTAAAGCAGGGTAAGGAAATATGGGGCCCTCCAAACATTGCTTGACTTCAGCTCCCATCAGCCCTAGCTACTAGGGTCAAAGGTCAGGGGTGAAGGGAGGTGCAGTTCGGCAACAGCTGCAGAGCCACATGCCCATCCCATCTCCCAGCCCGAAGCTTACATAGCTTATGCACTCTTGGGAGCAGAGGGAAAAAGTGATTAATAAGTTCTTTCATCACTGGAACAGACACAATCAATTCAGAGCAAACAGCTGGAGTGATGTATTTAAGAGATCAATGTTAACTGTCAATGACAAGGAAAATCTAGTGACGAATTGGATAATTATTATATCCACACTAGTATAATAGTAATAATAATGCCCAGCTTTTAATGTATTTTGAGCCCTGTTCAGGCACATGACAACTACGGCATGAAGGACTACAGCGTGGCGATGAACATTTGCCCCATACAGATGCCGGACCCTTCCCAATGCTGTCCATGGGCAAAGGGCAATGTCTGAAACAGGGGAGTCTGCCAGATACCTGTAGTTTATCCCTGTGGGTTGGAATCCTTAGGATTCCAGGTCATGGGGTCAGTCTACGTGTATCTGGCAAGGCTGCTGAAATATACCCGGAGTTGAGTGTGGATTTCATGCTCTTTATTCAGCTCATAGTAGTGAGGAATGCCAGTTCCCCTGAAATGTCTGCTTTATAAACATTATTTACACAACGGGCCCCACGTGATTGGCTAATTCCGGGATTCTCCTGTAGGCCAATCAGGTTGCGGATTCACTTCCACGTGGAGTTGGATTGGGTGGCTCCTGCGGATCAATCAGACTGCTGCATTTTGGATCCTATTGTTTTGGGACCAATCAGACTGCTGTATTTTGGGTCCTATTGTTCTAGGACCAATCAGACTGCTGCATTTTGGATCCTATGGTTCTAGGACCAATCAGACTGCTGCATTCTGAATCCTATTGTTCTAGGACCAATCAGACTGCTGCATTTTGGATCCTATTCAACTCAGTACATAACAGCTGCCCTCCTGCAGATATTGCCCTGCAGAAAACAAGATTGCCAAGACATACTCTGCAAAATTGAAACACAGCCCCCCTCACTCTGCTCTCATGGGGGGGGAGACATGGTAATTCATTTCCCCTTCCTCACCTCTGCCATGTTTCTATTTAGGTTTACCATTGACCCCACCCCCAGATTGTTTTGGGACCAGATCCAAGGGTGGATTGGCCCCAGGTTGGCCTGACTGCAGGTGGAGGGGTTGAATCTGAGCCACAGTGCATATCGGGAGGCTGTGTGTAGCCCTGGTGATCAATATTTATCTTTTTTGTTTATCTAAACAAGGACAAACATTTTAATGACACAAAAGAGGACGGGAAGACAAAAAAAACTGCATAAAAACTAAAATTAAACATACACACCAAGTACAAATGTTGGTAGTTTCATTCACATTCCCTATTCAGCCCTGGTGATTACTATAATGACCATACCCATTATTAGAATCATAAGCACACAAACAGAGCTCTGTAATAAGACTGGGAAATACAAATCCCATTTAAGCCATGAAACTCAATGCATAACCTGGCACCAGTTGCTATATCTCAGCCCAACCTACATCAAAGGGTCGTTGTTACGATACAATGAGGGGCGGAGGAGCTGGTCAGGGCTTCTTAGAGGAACGTTCTGATGATAATATATAAAATAAATAAAACAATGGTTAAAACTACCAAGGGCAGGCAAAGAAATCCACTTCAGAAGCGAGCAGGCTTCTGAAGTGAATTTCTTTGAGGCTAGCTGTTTGTTTGCAGAGAGCCAGTTTTTTATGTACAGTGAGCTTCAGAATATGAAGCTGCTATGCGTTACCTTGCAAGCGGTATCAGCTGAAACTTTTTCAAAATCCAGAATGGATCTTCTTCTTTGGTACAAAGCTATAAAACATTAAGGAGCGCAATGTTTACAGAGAAGACCACAGAAAGGTCAGCTTCCTTTCAGGCACAAATCCAAACACTAATAAAGCTCCACTCCATATCTCCGCGCCCAACGGTTGGCAAACCAAGCCAACTTTAAGTCAAAATGATGTACTGAATATTCTCCCCCGGACAGAGTTTTAATGTACACCAAACCACCCTGAATCCGGCCTTTTCCAAAAGACGTTTATAAGAAGGTGCTTTCAGATGCTAAGTGCCAGCCTCAACAGATAACCTAGAGAGAGCATTTCAGATGGATTTATTCCCACTACACCCCCCAAGGGTAATCTTCTATATCGTGGCCAAGGTCAACAGGATTCTCACAAGGAGCAAGAAGTTTTTAGGGAGCCGTGACTGGTTGTAGGGGAGGTGGAAACTAATTTGTGGCAGACACTTCAGGATTCGAAGTAGAAGCTTTGAGGGTCAGAATGAGCATCACACTCCGCTTGCCAATAAATCCTCCTGGGTGGACCTTAGGGAGTTGTTCTCTCTCTCAGTCCCTGAGCTGTGAAATGGGAAGAATGGCGTCTCTCTTTCCTGGGATTGTTGTCGCCACTGAAGAGGAACATGAAGGGCTGCGCACAACAAGAAGCAATGTTAAAACTGATAAAGGCTATTTATTTGCTTACCACAATTCTATACTGCCTTTTAACGCAATCATCAGTAGTCCGCTTGGACTACTGCAAGGCGCTCTACGTGGGGCTACATTTGAAGGTGACCCGGAAACTGCAATTAACCTAGAATGCGGCAGCTAGACTGGTGACTGGGAGTGGCTGCCGGGACCACATAACAACGATCCTGAGAGATCTGCATTGTCTCCCAGTACGTTTCCGAGCCCAATTCAAAGTGTTGGTGCTGACCTTTAAAGCCCTAAACGGCCTTGGTCCAGTATACCTGAAGGAGCATCTTCACTCCCATTGTTCAGCCTGGACACTGAGGTCCAGCGCAGAGGGTCTTCTGGCGGTTCCCTCATTGCGAGAAGTGAGGTTACAGGGAACCAGACAGAGGGCCTTCTCGGTAGTGGTGCCCACCCTGTGGAACACCCTCCCTTCAGATGTGAAGGAAATAAGCAGCTATCCTATCTTTAAAAGAAATCCGAAGGCAGCCCTGTTCAGGGAAGTTTATAATATTTAATGCTGTATTGTTTTTAACACTTGATTGGGAGCCGCCCAGAGTGGCTGGGGAGACTCAGCCAGATGGGCGGGGTATAAATAATAAATTATTATTATTATTATTATTATTATTATTATTATTATTATTATTCCCAATGCGATTTGAAATAACTTTATAAAAGAAGGAGAAAGAATCTGCAAATGTGCATAGAATGTTTTAATAAAACAGATTTTAAAATTGGAGCGACAATAAAAAAAGCTTTTCTGATTAACTGATATACTCCTGGGAGAATAATAATAAAAAGGCACTTAGAATATATTCACTTGAGAGTCTAGTAAGCTCTGGTCTGAGCAGAAGCTCATCTCAGCTCCTGGTAAAATGGCACTAGGAGTACTGTTTCACTGGCAGACCTTTAAACCCGAAGGTGAGTTTAGACAGGAAAACGTGATGCTGAAATAGTCCGGGCTAAGCCTTGTAGGGCTTTCAAGATCCAAACCAGCATATTGTGGGGATTTCAGTATCCTGGGTGGCTGCGGAAATGCTTCTTCTGGATGGGATTGGACATCCCCCTATGGAGTAGAATTATAGTTTGTGGGGCTCTTGGATCCCAGGATTGCAACAAGATTCTGCAAGGTCAGCTGTACATAGGAAGAACCCTTCACACGCTCTACCCATGGATCCACCACATCAGGTGTGGTGCTGTGATGAGCCGGGGCTGTGCTGTGTGCAACACAGGAGCAAAGAGCACCTGAATATGGCCCCTGGCTTCCTCTTGAGGACTTCAAAGCAATTATTGCATGAACAGACCAAATGCTGAAACTGACTTTCATTGGTATTCTGTTATTAATTGTACTTACTGTATGTACTGTAATTTAATCATTGGATGCGTTCAACAAGTTATATGGGACCGAGTACAGCACAACTACCATTTTAAATATTTTGAGGTCTTGTAACTGTGCCACACAATATCAGCATATTGATGACAACTCACGTCTCACCTTCCGGACGATCTCTCCTAGCCCGTTTCATGAAGATGTTAATCAAAAACAGGTCCCCAAAGGGAGAGCTCGCGCCAAAACATTTTGTCTCAACATAATCATGGTAATTTCAACGCTCTGCTAAACAGGGGAGCACAACTACGGCTTAACCACATGCCACCAGATGTTGATGCAGACTATGGACTAGCCACTTGAGCTGCACTCTTCAAAACGTGTCGCGCAGCAACAGCAAAATGAAAAATTAAAAAATGAGGCACTTCTCAATCTGCAGTGGGTGCAATTCCTATTCAGTAGCGTGTGGCATTTGGCTGCAGCGTACACAGAAGCTTGCTCAGCATATTGTGCTTCCTATCACCCTTATAGCTAAGCTGTTGAAGATAATTTATTTAGAGGGCCTCTAAATACCTGGCATCTTGCTGCATTTCAAGAACAGAAGACTCGCACCTCTCCAGCTCAAGCTAGATAACCCTACAAAGAAACTTCAGTTACTGAAAATAGGAGCAGCGTCAATGAGATTCCCTTCAGAAGTTGCTGGGCACCAACTCCAGCTGGCTCCAGCCAGCATGGCCATTGGTTTGGGACAGTGTTTGAAATTCGCCAGGCACCATGTACACTTTGAAGCTGGCTACTGGTCACTTACGACCAAGCGAAGATCCCCGGGTGTCAAGATGGCACTTGACATCTCCACCATCTGGAGGTGCATTCCTGGAGAGATTCTGGGACCTTGACTGTTTTCACGCAACACACCCTGTAGAATTCTACCTGCGATATTTTATCTGCACAATCAGAACAAATTTCAGGAACCAAAAAGTCGTACTGAAAAATACAACATTTGAGCCATTTGGCCCCAAAATGTCAACAGGACATCCCATTT
Source organism: Podarcis tiliguerta (assembly GCF_965153285.1). Classification (NCBI taxonomy): domain Eukaryota; kingdom Metazoa; phylum Chordata; class Lepidosauria; order Squamata; family Lacertidae; genus Podarcis; species Podarcis tiliguerta. The sequence continues at coordinate 15,116,585 of NC_139537.1, read as the reverse complement.
TGGTGACTGTAACCCTGGTTTAAGGAGCCTTTGGTGCCTAGATTACCGTATTTTCCGCTCTATAGGACGCACTTTTCCCCCTCCAAAAATTAAGGGGAAATGTGTGTGCGTCCTATGGAGTGAATGCAGGCTCTTTGGCTTCAGCGATAGCAACGTGAAGCCTCCAAAGCGCAGAGGGAAAGCAGCGGGAGTTCGTGCTGAGCTCCGGGGGCCTCAGGCAGCTATCCGCAAGCCTTCAGAGCACAGCAGGAGTTCTTGCCACGCTCCAAAGGCTTGCGGATAGCCGCCTGAAGCCTGGAGAGCGAGAGGGGTCGGTGCACACCGACCCCTCTTGCTCTCCAGGCTTCGCTTCACTGGAGAGGCGCTGCACAGTTTTCCCTCTCTGCGCAGCGCCCCTTCAGCAAAGCGGGAGAAATGGAAGGGGCTCCGTTTCACCTGCCGCTTCGCTGAAGGGGCGCTGCGCAGAGAGGGGGATAATTTTTTTCCCCTGTTCTCCCCCTCTTATGGTCCGGTGCATCCTATGGTCTGGTGCGTCCTATAGAGCGAAAAATACGGTATATATCTGAGTTTCAAACACTTATTTGGGATGGTGGGAGGCTGTCGTAAATCATTTCATAAAGCAGGAGTGGGGAACCTCAGGCCTGGGAGTGGCCTTCTAACCCAGTCAGTGAGTGTTGAGGGCTTGGGCACCAGCCCAAAGTGACCGACAGAGAGACATGGAAGGCAGAATCCAGTCCCTGAGCCTTAAAAGTTCCCACCCCATATTAAAAAGCATCCCAGGTATGTAAACATGGCCAGAGTAATGTGCAGGATTCATGCAGAGAGACTTGCACTGAAGAATACTTTAGCAATGGGGCCCCAGAAGCTTTTTCAGACAGGTGAGAAAAAGCCGTTACTTTAAACAGCTCTGGCTTTTGAAAGAGGCAAACAAAAACGAAAGGTATTCAAAGTCTGCTTCAAAGCAGGTGTCAGCTATTAATGGGCATGCCGGGTGTGTACTTGGTACCCATAATGTTCACACACCCTGAGAGGGAGATAAAGCATGAGAGGCACTCGTTTTTCCGACGGCAGCCATGCCGTGCCCGTGCATTTAAAGAAATGTGCAGAATGGCACAGCCTTCATTATTCTCTTGCTTCAGACATCAACTGGCCAAAGGAATCTAATTTAAGAGAAAGAGGGAACGCGAGACGACGACGATTTATTAGTCTTTTTTCTTTCTTTTTCTTTCCAAAAAATGAACTCAAAGCGACTTGCAAAATGCAAAGATCAAAAGGAGATTGAAATAAGTGCTTTGGTATTGAAAATGGAAGGCTTCTTTAAAGAAAAGAAAAAGGGACAGGAGAAATACTCTCCCTTTCACGATATCCGATTGTTCCTTGCAAACTAAGCACCAGGCCACGCAGATTAAGAAAGTATTAAGGAAGAATGTGGAAGGAAACTTGAATTAAAAGGGTTTTAAATAAAATAAAACAATAAAGCTTGATTCCCAAGCTCTGGGACTTAATCGGATTTATATACATGCATATACATATACATGCATACACACACATAATAATAATTAAAAAATAGGAAGTTCTCATTAAAATAAGTGTAACTTAACTGATTCATAAGAATGTCTACATGGCAAATGGCCATTTCTCGAAAGCTTGGGAACTGAAGTCTGACACGTGATGAGGATTTTAAAGAGAGCGATCAGTAAAAACAGAGTTCCCGGGCTTGCTCCAACCTCCAGAGTTGCAGACAGATTAGGACAGTTGATGCTGCATGCCACAAATACTCTTGATTTTCTTTTTAATAAAAGAATGAACTGTGGGAAGCCTTCAGGCACCAGAGAATGGAGCAGCCCGTCGCTCAATCCCCTACCCAACTTCATCCACAGCTGCCGGCTGCCAGCACTGCTACTCTCTCGCCGTTTGCCAGAATCCGTCACCCTCTTGGAAGGAGGCAGGAGAGAGGAGTTGGAAGCGTCCCTCCTAGATGGCCAATGAGGTGACCACCTGCAGCCTATTTCCAGTGGTTCTGCAGTTATGGCAATTTCAGACTCTTGACATGTTGAGAGGCTGCTCCTACGGAGCTCTGTCTCCCATATCCAGCCTCCACCTGCCTGCCTTCTTACTTACAGCCATTGCTGGAGCTGCCAGACAGTTTCTTCCTCCTTAATTTTCATTGTTCCTGTTGAAGAACAGTGTGGTGTAGTGGTTAAGAGCAGTGGACTCGTAATCTGGTGAACCGGGTTCGCTTCCCCGCTCCTCCACATGCAGCTGCTGGGTGACCTTGGGCCAGTCACACTTCTCTGAAGTCTCTCAGCCCCACTCACCTCACAGAGTGTTTGTTGTGGGGGAGGAAGGGAAAAGAGAATGTTAGCCGCTTTGAGACTCCTTTGGGTAGTGATAAAGCGGGATATCAAATCCAAACTCCTTCTTCTTCTTCTTCTTCTTCTCCTTCAGGGAGGTGGATTGGGCTGGAACTAGAATTCGCTGGCTATGCCTGACATTAGCTCTGGCCCTGCCAACTGTTGGCCTTCCTTTGCCTTCTACCCTATGAGTCACAATGGGTGTACACACAAATCTCTGGACGTGGTGATCCTAGCGGGGAAGGGGTGCTCTTCAGGTGGCAAACGGACATTGCTTCAGAACCTTAAGTCAGCCCTGCTGTCAGGGCATCTGCAATGCATGCAGAAAGTCTCAGGTTCAGATGCTGGTATCTCCACGTAGTGGAAGGACAGATCGTGAAGCTGAGGCTCCAATACTTTGGCCATCTCATGAGAAGAGAAGACTCCCTGGAAAAGACCCTGATGTTGGGAAAGATGGAGGGCACAAGGAAAAGAGGACGACAGAGGATGAGATGGTTAGACAGTGTTCTCGAAGTTACAAACATGAACCTGACCAAACTGCGGGTGGCAGTGGAAGACAGGAGTGCCTGGCATGCTCTGGTCCATGGGGTCACGAAGAGTCGGACACAACTGAACGACTAAACAACAACACAACAACATCTCCACGTAGATCTGGGAAATTCTGTGGAGAGCCGCTGCCAGCCAGTGTAGACCATGGTTTCCCAAACTTGGGTCTCCAGCTGTTTTTGGACTACAAATCCCACCAACACTGGTCCTGCTAATTACAGATGATGGGAGTTGTTTGGGAAACCCTGCTGTAGGCAAAACTGAGCTAGATGGGCCAAGTATAAAGCAACTTCCTATCCCACAAGTTTGAGATGTCTACAAGCAGGACATGGAAGCAACGGCACTCCCAACCGTGGGAAAGACCCCTGCAGATCTGCAACACAAAGTCTGCAAAAACCCTGCATCTCCACCCATCTCTATCAGAAGGCTCCAAGGGAAGTCCTACCATGTTTGTGCAGAAGTGTTGATATGGGTTAGGAAGAGGACAGACTCCTACAGCTACCTACCTTTTCCAACCCCACAAATAGGAGAATTCCCTGCTTCTTTCCAAAGACCTCTGCATGCAACAGAAGGCACGCCTTCCCAGGCGGCGGGTAGAGAGGGTTTTGGTGACAAGAGCAATACTTGTGGAACCTGCGTCAATAAACTGTCAGCAAGGGAATGTAGGAGGCCTAAGGAACCTCTGACAATCCACATTTGTTGGATTCTAACTCCCATCATACCAAGCCAGGATGGCTGGATCTATGTAATGGTGTTCTGCCCCCATTTATATTCATTAGGAAAACTCCGCAAGTTTTCTGGTTGTTGTTTTACTTTTTACTTTGTGGTCAAAATTAGTTTTGCCTCCCTTAAAGGTAAAGGTAAAGGACCCCTGACCGTTAATTCCAGTCGCGAACGACTCTGGGGTTGGGGCGCTTATCTCGCTTTACTGGCCAAGGGAGCCGACGTTTGTCCACAGACAGTTTTTCCGGGTCATGTGGCCAACATTACTAAGTCACTTCTGGCGAAACCAGAGCAGCACATGGAAACACTGTTTACCTTCCCGCCGGAGCGGTACCTATTTATCTACTTGCACTGGTGTGCTTTCAAACTGCTAGGTTGGAAGGAGCTGGGACCAAACAATGGGAGCTCACCCCATCTCAGGGATTCAAACCGCTGACCTTCTGATCGGCAAGCCCTAGGCTTTAGACCACAGCGCCACCCACATCACTTTCACCTCCCTTAACCCCTCCCAAAAAGCCACCCCATCCTTTCCATTCTATTCTTCGTCTCAGATTATTTTCTACAAGGTGTGATATCCAACCACACAGGCACTTTTTACATTACTATTGTTTTATAAAGTGCAAGAATATGACCCACTCGCTGCAAACCATCTCTGCTGGATAAATTTATTGCTAGATCAATATCCCAGCCTCGCATTAAGTGGCTGCGCAGCTAGTCACAAATCTTCATTTCATTATAATTCAAATCCTAAAATATCTGGGGGACTTTATAGCCTAAATAATTGCTGCATGTGTTTTATGTGAGGAATTCCCTCCTAGGCACCCATTCTGTTGATGCAAGTATTCCAATGATGCCTCCCTTCACTGCTTTTTTAATTCATGGTTTTCGCTGGAACAGCATCTTGGGAACTAAATGTGTGAGCTGGAAACACCAGTTTCCCAAACTGTATAGTCCTATTAAGACTTAACCCTCACCCCATTAAGGTCTTCTTCCCTCGATTCACAGATTGTGAGGTTTTGCAAGCAGCCCCCACTCCTCTGTGTCCTTCAGAAAAGTGGGGAACAAAGTCTTCAGAAAAGTGGGGAACAAAGCCAAAGTCTGATGGGAACTTAGAAGTAGTCTGTTCCAACCCTGCTCTTTAATAAAGGACCTACAATGCAGCGTGTGACATCTCCAACAGACAACCATCCAGCCTATGCTTAAATACCTTCAACGAAGGAGAGTCCACCACCTCTTTCAAGGCAGGTTAAGGAAGTCTCTAGTAATGTTTTGCTACAATCAGCTTCCTTGCTATTTCCACCCAAATGTGTCCAGTTGCACTCTCTGGAGCAACTGAGAACAAATCTGCTCCATCTTCTGCAACAAATAGCTACGGAATGCTAGTACATTAAGTCTCTCCTTAATCTTCTCTCCTCTGGGATAAACATACCCAGATCTTTCAACTGTTCCACATCAATGGACTTGGTTTCCAGGCCACACATCATCCTGGTCAACCTCACATTGGAGGAGGCCCACCTAGTCAGGTTCTGAGTAGCCATCTAGATGCTTAGGGAAACCCTACAACGGCCACCCTCTGGACTCACCCTTGCATTTGGGCAGCCAGGTCCGGCCACAGTACTCCAGAGGTGGCCCTGACACAGCAGAACAGTATAGAGCTGAAGTCATCTTCAAGTGCTCAAGTCTCATCCAATCAGAAGGAAGAGGGCAGGATAAGCCCACAGGCCCCAGCCCTTGTCCCTTCATTGCAGGGACTTCTCTACACATGTACACTCCCTGTGCATCTACATGACTAGAAGCCTGTAAGACTGGAGTTCTAAGTCACCCAAGGAGCTTACTTGAGTGCAGTAGACTCCCTGCTGCAGCAACTGAAGGATCATATTCACTCTCCCCTTCGGTAACACAAGTTAACACCCTTTCCCAAAGAGACTTAGTCATGGTTAAAGGGCACACCAGGCTTAAGTGCTAACTAAGTTCCTTCCGCACTAGGATTTCGGAGTGATGCCTTACTCTGATTCCAAAGGCCAATTACACTGGAAACCCTTGTATGGCCAGTGTGAGCTTGGCACTTAGCTATTGCTAAAGCCTCTGGAGAATGGAGGCTGGGAATGAGGTTGAAGTGGAAAGATTATGGCTGACTTCATGGTCCACTCCCAATCTTTATCCATGATTAGAACTTAGGAGCAAGTGCACACCTGCCCAAAGCGATGCACATGCAGAGAGAAGAATGAACACCTTTCATTTAAAGGACAACAAAAAAGGTAGTGTCTTGCACTAATTAAACGATCCCACCCAAGTAAGCCACATGCCATTAAACCAAAACAAACAGAACTGCAAGTGGATTCTCCCATTCACGGGCTTTTTTGGGCTGCGTGCCCCGTTTGAAATCTCATATTAATTGCCTTTTCCTCTGAAGGAGCAGCTAAGACTTTCCATTCTTCCCCGGTAAGCCAACAAAACCCTTACGTACACTTCAGAGGCCAAAAGCTATAATAGCTCCCAACTGCTGAATTAATTCCATTAATTCTCCTTCCCTCTTTGGTGTCACTCAAAGTGAGACTTCTATGAGTTTTCTGGCTAAATTTAAAACTATCTCAAAAGTCACCAGAGATCTGCCTTGATCTGCCTGGATCTAGCGATAAGGAGCCGAAAGGCGTTTCGTATACTTTCAGGACGTTCTCAGCATCTCAAGGACATCACTTGAAGTCAAATCAGGAACTATATCTGTTTACAGAAGATACAGTGATTCCACAAAAAGTCACCTGCTCTCATGTAGCATCACTTGCTCCCATATTATGAAGTCAACACGTAAAGTTCTCCCACCACCCGCTTCATATCACTGGCTGTCATTGGCTGGGGGATGACGACAAAACATTATTATTATTATTATTATTATTATTATTATTAAATAAATAAATAAATTTGTATAGCGCCCCATACTCGTAGATCTCAGGGCAGTTCACAACACTACCTACAGAACCGCCTCTCCTGGTATGCCCCACGGAGAGCCTCAAGGTCCATAAATAACAACACCCTAGTGGTCCCAGGCCCTAAGGAAGTTAGATTGGCTTCAACCAGAGCCAGGGCCTTTTCAACTCTGGCTCCGGCCTGGTGGAACGCTCTGCCTCATGAGACCAGGGCCCTGCAGGATCTGATTTCTTTCCGCCGGGCCTGTAAGACAGAGTTGTTCCGCCTGGCCTTTGGCTTGGAGCCAATTTGATTCCCTGCCCCTCTTTCTTTTTTCTTTTCCTTTCTCCTCCTGTGATGAGGCTACATTTTAATATTTTAATGTTTTAATATTTTAATGTTGTATTTTAATATTTTTTTAAAGTCGTATTCATTCAACTTGTTTTTATTATTGCTTGTTAGCCGCCCTGAGAACGGCCTTGGCTAGGGAGGGCGGGGTATAAATAAAAATTATTATTATTATTATTATTATTATTATTATTACTTTGTGCCATTGTGACATGGAGCAAGGAAGGGAAACCTGTGGCCCTTACATGTTAGGAACATAGGAAGCTGCCTTATACTGAGCCGGGTCATTGAGCTACAGTGGTACCTCTAGTTACGGATTTAATTCATTTCGGGGTGCCGTGCACATCCCCAAAAATCCGTAACTAGAGGCACCACTTCTGCGCATGCATGTGGCGTGCAGAGCACTTCTGTACATGCGTGCGCGGCAAAACCCGGAAGTATACACTTCCAGGTTTGCTGCAGCCATAACCCAAAGATTCCGTAACCTGGGGATTACGCAACGTGAGGTACTACTGTATTTAGCTCACTGTTGTTTACACTGGCTGGCAGCAGCTCTCCAGGGTTTCCAACACCGAATTCACCCAACCCTCCCTGGAGATGTCGGTGATTGAACCTGGGACCTTCTGCATGCAAAGCAGATGTTCCGCCATTGAGCTACAGCGCTTCCCCCTTTGGTCCACATTCTGGAAGCATTTCCAGTGAGTCGTTTGTGTGGCCACCAGACACCTGCAAGCTTTAGTCATGCAAAAAGGTAATCAACCGACTTGGTAAGAGCCATTAACTTAGCAAAGAGGGTTGTTTAACCACTCTGCCAGTATTTTTCTACAAAACCCCATCATAAAGCCACAGGTCTGGAGGAGCCTCTCAAAGATGGCACCCAGACCACAACCCTTCCCAATCCTATAGCAAAAACATGACAACTTCTGGCTCTATACGGCCATAGCTTTTATCAGATTCCCAAGTCACATGCATTCCAAGACCCATTAAGCCTCGTGACAATCCCAACCTGTGACAGCCAAGGAAATTCCTTGCTACTTTAGGACAGTGATGTGAATTTTCAACTGCTTCTAACATGTTACACAGTGGTTTCCCCAGCCACTCTGGGCGGCTTCCACAAAGACCAAAAATACACTAATATGTCACACATAAAAAACTTCTCCGAACAGGGCTGCCTTCAGATGTCTTCTGAATGTCAGGTAGTTGTTTATCTCTTTGACATCTGAGGGGAGGGCGTTCCACAGGGCGGGCGCCACTACCGAGAAGGCCCTCTGCCTGGTTCCCTGTGACCTCACTTCTCGCAGTGAGGGAACCGCCAGAAGGCCCTCGGCGCTGGACCTCAGCGTCCGGGCAGAACGATGGGGGTGGAGACGCTTCTTCAGGTATACTGGGCTGAGGCAAAGAACATTGTGCAACTTTTAAAGCTTTCATACCGGCAATGCTCCAATGAAAAGCATTGTCCTTTGCGCATTTTACAACTCTTAACTTTCTCTGGAGCGAGGAAGGCGAGCCTGCAGCAAACTTACTTGTGCAGGCACGTGGTTTGGTTTCTTCTTTCCAGTAAAGTCCAACTACGCAGGCCACAACACAATGCAAAGTTCCTTCCTCTTGGGAGCAGAGAGAAGAGAAGAGAGAAAGAACTGGCTCCCTGAGCAAATCCAGCTCGTGATCCCTCTTTAATTGTCTGTTCTGTACACTTCACATTCATTTTAAGCGGCAGAGAGGAAATCAATGCTCTTTTATTTTTAGGAAAGCTTCCCTCCACCACCACCGCCGCCGCCCCTCCCGCTTGCTTTCCTTGCGACTCTATGCCACAAACTCTATTAACATTATGTCAGGGAATATCAAAGCTATTTGCAGATCAATCAAACCAGCAAGGAAAAAACCCTACTCTCCCCTGCTTAAAGTGAACTCGAAACCCAGCCTGGCTTACTTGCAGGAAGAGGCAGCCTTAAAAAAAATATGTGTGCATCTCCACAGAGCAGCTTCTTGAACCCCGTCGGCTAAAATTACTCTGCTTGGAAAGGGCAATAAAAGGCACCACCACCGAAGTGGCAAGTTTTATTTCACACGTATTTCTGTGCACAGGTCAGGAGCTGGTATGCAGAGAGAGGAGGCAGGTTCATTTGAATTCAGGTCACTATAAGGTGAGGGGAGCGGGAGGCTAGGCAGACAACCCACTAACCGTGCATTAGTGAATTAACCAACTGTTTACAGATGTGTGGTCTCTCCCCCCCCCCACCCCCGGCACTCTCTCTCTCTCTTTCTCTCGATATTCTGAATCATTCTGTAGCAGTGCAAAATTTTAACTGCTGATCCCCGAGTCCAGTACAAATCTCTTTTAATTCACCTACTTCAAAGTCCTGAATTATTCAGCTAATGTGCTGCAAGCAAAGGCTATTTAAGATACGGCTATTTTTCCACCCCGGGAGAATGCAGGGGGCCAGGGGAGGCACACTTTACATTCCATCCCAGGCTCCTCACATAAAAGACTCTATAATCAATGTCTTTGAGTCTTGATCTTGTTTGGGAGGAGGGAGAAGGAGGAGAGGGGGGTGGAATTAAGGGAGAGGGATGGCGAGAGCTGGGTGGGAACAACCCGGAACATAATTACTTCAGAGCTAACTCAAAACGTTTGGTAATGACGGCCGCTCTCGCAAAACACAAGCCACCCCTTTCTTCAAAAGAGCAAAATTGCAGGTCAGACTCCACACACTTACAAAAGGGTGAATTTTAGCTATGTTTCTAAATGGTAATCAGTACCATTCTTGAACCTACGCAGACTTGCCTTTGGCAAAGGCCTAGGGAAATAGGGGAAGTATTAATCAGTAGGAGGAGGAGGAGGGGAAGATTTGGCCACACAAACATCAGCTGGGAGAAAGGAATATATATATATTTAAAACTCTGAAAACAGTGTAGCCTGAGGTACACTGTGTGGTCCATTGACATCTGGAGGACCACCTGTCACCTGACCCTTGATATGTCCGATGCCGTCTTTTTGAACCCAGAACCAGTGCGCAGCTTGCAAGTATGCGCAGCTGTACTTGAATCAGTAATACTTATACCCTACCCATCTGACTGGGTCACCCCAGCCACTCTGGGAGGCTTCCAACAGATATAAAAACACAATAAAACATTAAATGGGGCAGAACATACATTGACATCACTGTGGAGCAAATAGAAGCCACATTCCCAACACTATGACCGGGAGAAGGAACATGTCCCTATGTCCAATGAAACTGGACCAATTTTTTCTATCTGGCTGCACAGAATTGGTGGCTTTGCTACACTGACTTGCTGTCAGCTCCTGAGCATAGCAAGAGAGAGAGAGAGAGAGAGAGAGAGAGAGAGAATAAGGGTGCAGCTAGAAACACACATTACTCCTCCCATTTCAAGTGGGAACACGTCACTGGGCTTCCTTGACCCTCGCCACTAAACAATGAGCAAACCCACTGCCTCACCTTCAAAGCACTTGAGGGTGGGGGAAAAATATCACAGTCCACAGTGGCCAAAAGTACAGTGGTACCTCTAGTTATGAACTTAATTCGTTTGTTAATTCTTAACCTGAAACCGTTCTTAACCTGAGGTACCATTTTTAGCTAATGGGGCCTCCCGCTGCTGCGCAATTTCTGTTCTCATCCTGAGGTAAAGTTCTTAACCCAAGGTACTACTACTGGGTTAGCGGAGTCTGTAACCCGAAGTGTTTGTAACCCGAGGTACCACTGTATTTGCAAACGCAGACCCTTTTCTGCCTCGGCCCTACACAGAATTCAGCTCCCAAGGAATTTCAGCTTAAAGTTGTTGCTGTGATGGTCTTGGCAATACACTTCCACTTGCCCTGTTCCTGGAAAACACGGGTCTGAGCAGTTTCCCCTTTGCCCCACCAGCTTCTTGGTAATGGCCCCCTAAGTATGGGTCGTTCAGGTAGCAAAGGCTATGGCTCTGAGCCAGAGGGCAAATGGGTTGGCCACCTTTCCCTCAACTAGCTGTTAACTAGAAGGGGGAAAGCCAGAGTTGAGGTGTGTGAGAGAGGCTAGAGACTAGAAGCAGGCTGGGAGACAGAGCCATGCCTGATTTCTAATGGGATCCAAGGCTATGGCTATGGGAGAAGCAATGCCTTATTGGGTGATAATGCTATGGGCCCCTCCATCGCAGGCTGAGGTTGCATATATGTGTAAATAAACCATATATCCTAAAGACAGACTCCGTTGTCCCCCATTCCAAGGAAACTGAACCGTGGGTAAGCGCCTGGAACCTCTCAATGCTCAGAGATTGGAATGGATGCAACAATTCTGTTTCTCTTCCTGAGCAAGATCAGAAAAGTGTTGCTGAAAATGTCATTCTGCTTCTCAGCTCTCTCACCGTTCCAGGACCTAAGATGCGCTAGCAGAACTTTGTCAAATTCAGGATTCCCCCGCACAAAAGCAGCGAACTTCCCCTTCCCTCCCTCCCAGTTATGCGCCCTGGATTTGATAGCATGACAACAGCTCTCACAGAACGCTCTGGGAGACATAAACTCTCAGAGATATCCTTTTATAGACTCGGCAACAGCTGCCGTATAGTCAGAAATATGCCACTATATATACATAGGGTTATATATTGTCATCTTCGCCCGGGAGAAAAAAAAGGCATCGGTGCCAAGAGATACTAATTCCGTTCCGCTTCATTCCACAGCCTTTATATGTGTGAACACACACATGGCGCAAGTTCTCCGGGCGAAATTACGGCAATCCAACGTCACTGAGGGAGGGGAAAAAATAAAGCTCCCCAAGGCCTGAGCTGCATATGAAAAATTGGGGCTCATTCATAAATGACAGTGGGTCCTCAAAGGCTCATCTAGTCTGACCCCGCTGCCAAAACATAGGTGCTGCTACAGTCTCGGATTAAAGACCTCTAATGGGGGGGAAGTCCATCACCTTTTATTTCCCCTTCTCGTCCTCCTCCACATTTCCTTCCTTCTTCAGCAGGATGTCTAAGGGATGTCTTGCCTTCAAAGGTCCTTATCAACATTCCAAGTGTATCATTTTTAGAACAGGCAAACTGACACGATTTCCCCAAAGGAATCCTGGGAATTATAGTTGGCGAGGATGCTGGAAGTTTCTGCTAGAAATCCCAAGCTACGCGGTCACAGCACTAAAATTCCCTGAAAACCATGCCTAGAGGAAACAAGGGTGGTAGTTCAGTGACAGAGTACAGTGGTGCCTCGCAAGACGAAATTAATTCGTTCTGCGAGTTTTTTCGACTTGTGAATTTTTTCATCTTGCGAAGCACCACTGTGTATTGATGGTTTCCCATAGGAATGCATTGGCGGTTTTAAAAAAAAGGCGCAAGACGTTTTCGTCTTGCGAAGCAAGCCCATAGGGAAATCCGTCTTGCAAAGCAGCTCAGAAAACGAAAAACTCTTTCGTCTTGTGAGTTTTTCGTCTTGCGAGGCATTCGTCTTGCGAGGTACCACTGTACCTGCTTTGCATGCAGATGCTCCCAGGTTCAATGCCCAGCTTCTCCAGGTAAGACTGGGAATATCCCCTGCCTAAAATTCAAAGAGACCGTCCCAGACTGTGTAGAGTACATTACCAAGAAGCTGGGGGGGGGGGGGAGCACAAAGGGGAAACTGCTCAGACCCATGCTTTCCAGGAACAGGGCAAGTAGAAGTGTAGACGGGAGCCCCAGATATTGCCAATGGACTGATGTGGCCTATACAGTAGCTTCCCATGTCCATAGTGATTAAAACTGTGTGTGGTATACATAATACAGTGGTACCTCTGGATGCGAATGGGATCCGTTCCGGAGACCCGTTCGCATCCTGAAGCAAACGCAACCCGCGTCCACGCATGTGGCGATTCGCTGCTTCCACGAAGGCACGTGGCGTCGTTTTGAGCGTCTGCGCATGCGCGAGCAGTGAAACCCGGAAGTAAAGTGCCCTGTTACTTCCGGGTCGCTGTGGAGCGCAACCCGAAAATATTCATCACGAAGCTACTTCAACCTGAGGTATGACTGTACCAAAAGGTCCCACAAGTCTTTTTCTTTTTTTTTTTAATACAAAAGCTAAGTGATTTCTGTGCATTTTCCGTCGAAGTATAAGTTATCACATATTTCCAGGAGTTCTCCCAACTGGCTGGGAATAAGAAACAAAGACGGCTCAAAACGATGGTTCACAGAAACACATGTTGCAGTTGACTTTAGAAGGCTTTGCAGGGGATTCTGGGAAATGTTTCAGGGTGCAGCCAGAATGCTTCACCTGGGGTGTTGGCTGTGCCAATCAGGCCTCCACCACGAACGAGACAGCACCCAAGAATACACACATTAGCCCTCTGTTGCCAGAACACTATTAGGAAACGTAATGCTAGAGCAAGTTGTCTTTTAAGGGATGCTGGGTGGACATAATATCTTACAGCAGGAATGAGGAAACTACAACTCCAAATGTTGCTGCACTAGAATTCCCACCATCCCCAACTAGCATGGCCAGTGGTCCAGAATGACAGAAGTTCTAGTCCAGCAAGCATTTGAGAGGACTAAAGGTTCCCCATCCCTGTCTAATAAGCTTCTTAGGCATTTCAAAATTCCCCAGAACAGTTTGTAAAATTGGTGTCATACAGGAACCTCAGAAGGAGACAAGTTTCCTTCCCACTGCCGCCAAACAGACACAGGTTCTGATTTAATGACAGCCACAGAACAGTGGAAATAACACACATGCTTCTGAATGTTTGCAGTTGCCAGGGGCTTCCATGTTCACCTTGAAGTTTGGCTTGAGAAAAAAACACTAGGCTTCCTCTCCAAGTACAATTTGAGATACCCGCTGTTATCTCTCACTTTCCCAGAGGAGGGGTTAATTGCCGTTAGGAAATGGAAGGCTTTTTATTTTATTTTAATGGCCAACATATGAGAGATAAGATGGTATTTTTATAGTTAATGCTAGCCTTGTGACTCAGGGAACACAGCGAGAAAATTGTTAACCTGTCTAATCTGTGGAGATAATTTTGTCCCTTCCCCAGTAAAAAAATATATTGGCCCTGTCATGTCACGGCACAACAGAGCTTTTGTTCTCTTTCCACTAATGCTATGTTTACACATTGTCAAGAGTGTTTATCTTTGTCTACAGCCAGACACATAAAAAAAAGAGGCCTCCCATGCCATAATACAATAAAGGAACAGAAGCGGTTGCAAAAGTATTATGAATGTGTAATTTTTCGTGCACGCTAGCGAGTTTTCGATCTATCCACCTTCAGGGCTGAAAATTCGCAGTCCCTGTAGGGCTGGTGGAAAGTCTGGCCAACCTGATGGCGTGTCGCAGAAGACTTCCCAGAAGCCATTGCAAATGCAAGGCTTCAGTGTGGGTGTCTTGCTGCCCAGAGCCCCTTTTATATCTGCTCTGAGCTCCCCACCCCACCATCCCCTGAAGAAGAAGAAGAAGAAGAAGAAGAAGAAGAAGAAGAAGAAGAGGAGGAGTTTGGATTTGATATCCCGCCTTTCACTCCCTTTAAGGAGTCTCAAAGCAGCTAACATTCTCCTTTCCCTTCCTTCCCCACAACAGACACTCTGTGAGGTGAGTGGGGCTGAGAGACTTCAGAGAAGTGTGACTGGCCCAAGGTCACCCAGCAGCTGCATGTGGAGGAGCGGAGACGCGAACCCGGTTCCCCAGATTACGAGTCTGTCGCTCTTAACCACTACACCACACTGGCTCTCAACCCTGCTGTTGGTGTTGCAAAGAACCCGGAGGCATTAGTACGAAAAATATAACAACTGAAATGCCATACTATTCTGTATTTCTTCCAATTGGTTCAAAGCGTGTCATGTTATCCCAGGGTTTCCCAAAGTGGTCAATGTAGAACCCGCCCTCGGGGTCAATGGGACTGTGTAAGAGCAAGTACAGTCATACCTCGAGTTGAATGTGCTTCGGGTTGAGCGCGTTCGAGTTGCGCTCCATGGCAACCCGCAAGTAACGGAGCGCGTTACTTCTGGGTTTCGCCGCTCGCGCATGCGCAGACGCTCAAAATGACGTCACGTGCATTCGTGGAAGCGGCGAAACGCAACCCACGCATGCGCAGATGCGCCGTCACGTCTTGCGTTCCATTCGGGATGCGAGCAGGGCTCCGGAACGGATCCCGTTCGCATCCCTAGGTACCACTGTAAATTATATTTTGTGTCAGGGGGTGAGAAATAAAGGGCATGGGCATGTACAGATCGGTGTGGTATTATTATTGTGTTTGCTTGTTTGACTTCCTTATTTTCTACATACCCAGTTGTGGGTGGAGGGGGGTTGGGTTAAGATCCCTTCGTTTAACTCTCTCTGGGCCGAGCCGAACTCTCGCTGCCTGCTAACAACAGAGGGGAATAAGTGTGATTTTGTTCCCTCTTAACCTGCTGAACATTGGCACTACAACTGGCCGTGCAGCCCCAATACAAAACCCCTGAAACAGTGTGTTCCAAGGGCAGGGCTGAGTTTGCCCAAGACCCACTAAATCTCAGCCCTTGAAGGCTAGCATCAGGCCCAATCCACCTTCTGCTGTGGAAGGGTGGAAACGTAGCACCACTACTCTGCAAAGCCCCACCACTAAGGGCTGGGGGTGTTCGCATCTCTCTCTAAGCTCTACTGTTTCCACACCGTTTTTTGAACGTAAAGGATTCCTTTGCATTTCAGTTACCCTAAGCACCGATTTTGCTCTCTACGAAGCATTTCAGCGAAGGCAGGGAGCTTGCAAAAAGGTCTACACAGTCTATATAACCCTCTTCCCCTTCAAGCATCTCCTCACAGGGAAGATCCATTTCGCTGCCCGTGGTTACAGAAGTCTCTGGATTTGCATAGCCTCTCCGTGCTCTCTCATTTGCAAACACTGACAAAGATAACAGCCGAAAGCTTACCTAGAGGTTTTAGCAAATACAAGGCAGCACTGTAATTCAGCGCTGCCAATCAAGGAAGCCGCCAGCACAGGCCACAAACAGGACTTAGCAAAGGAGATGCAGAAGCCGCTCACGATCCTGCCTTTATTAAGAGCCGTGTCCCATCCCATATATTGATTCTGTTTCAAATGACAGCCTATTAGTTGTGGCTCGAAGAGCAAAGACCGTACATCTGGTGAGGTGCTATTCATAGACTAAACTTAGTAATTTGTTAAAGGAAATCACCCCATATCAAAAAGACAGAGGGGGAAAACTGATAAATGTATTTAAATATAAAAATTATTCCTTTTGTTCTTGCTTCTATTCCTTTCGGCTCCAAAGGGGAGGGAATCACAAGTGCTACACTGAACTTTCGAAAAGCTGCTATTTTTGTAGTGACCTTCATCACTCCCTCTCCCACCAAAACAATATCCCTTGCAATGAGCAATTTTGGAAATGTTGGCTGCCATTCCAATGGACCTTTGTGGAGTTCTAATACATTTTGCCTCCCCACGCCCCCCCAAATAATAATAATAATAATAATAATAATAATAGGTGTGTATTCCATAATTTAACTATGGGCTGTCTGAAGAAGTGCTTCCTTTCGTATTTCCTGAATCTTCCGAAGTTCATCTTCATTGAACATCTATGAGTTCTAGTGTGGTGTTCCAGCTTTATGGTCACTTGCTATGGCCTAGGCTTTTCAGTGGCATAGATGATGGGGCCAGAACTGGCAGCTTTGACTATGCAAAGAGATTCACTGAGCTGGGTGTGCAATAGCACCAACACGGAGAACACCAATGCAGTGGAAGAATCCTACTGACTGCAATCAGCTCCTCCCTGTTTGTTCACAGAGACATTCCTACAGAATACCCTTTCCATTTATTGCTCGATTATTGCCAACGCTGCTGTACTTACAAGTCATAACACTGAAGGCTATTTTATATGAGTCCATTAGCAACGGCCACGGCAAGCTTTGTGACACTTGCTGCACACTTTACACAGAACCTGACCTTCTAAAATAACCCAGGAAACTTGGAAATGAAAAGGCTTACCAGCTCATGTAAGACAATATTTCACCAGATGCAATCATCTGCAATGAAATCTCACCCACGTAACACTCCCAATTTCTGCTTCTTGCTCCTTGAACTTCATTTTACCATCACACTTCCAGATCATTTGCTTCCCTCTGAGAACGTCCCTTCAAATATTTATTTATACCTGAACTGTAGTGCATCTCACATATCAATTCAGATATCTTATACATTTCTCCCTCTCTATCTCTCTCCCCCACCCACCTTTCTTCACCCCATTTATAACACTTTTTGCCAGGTTGATTCCTAGGGGAATTCCAAATTTCGCATTATTCAATCTTCTCCTCCCCACTTTTTGGGTGGCAGCCAACATTTCCACCCCTAAATCCAGCATATGGTGGAAGACAGGACATGATGGCCCGGCTAATAACGCGGTTGCTGTTGGCGTTTGCAACAACACCCGCCTCCTACCAAAAAACAACAAGCTTTATTTCCTAAAGTAGCTGCCACTGCTAATGGTGGGACTCCCTCCCAACCTGCAACTGCTGGATATTGATCACCTCCAATTCCTTTGTCCAAAAACAGGGTGGAGAATTGCGAAAGACCATCTGCAAGCAGCTGAAAAAGAAAACGAATTATGCCAGCTGTGAATTTTGTCTTCACCTGAGCATTGCATACCTGGCTTGCAACTTAGAAGATACCCCTGGTTGCCAAGTGAGAACTGCATTTCTATGAGCCAAACAGCCATCTCTTTGCATCGTTATGTTTATGATTATTTCCCTTCACACGGCAGACTTTAGGATCTTGAGGGATCTCGGGGATCTTGCCCTCCTTTGCTAGACCTCCGCAAATGTACACTGCAGCAAGCAAGCAAGTCCCAGAGAGACTGGGGAGATTACGACTGGCATCGATTCCTTTGTACTTTTTTTAAAAAAAACTTTTGCGCTTGATACTGTGTCATTGTGTAACCGTCATTGGATTTAAGTTGCACAATGGCACTAGGATTGATCCGAAAGCGCTGCTCGATGGAAACAATAATGGCATTACAACAGCTATCACAGAGTCAACTTCGAGCTCGCAGGCTGATACTTTTGCAGGATTTTGCTTTGTCTATTGTTCCCCCTCTGAACGGTGATCAATGCAAAATCGCCGCCACCAAGAGCAGAGCAGTCTGAGCAGCAGAGCAACACTTTCCAAAACAACCTATAAGTGACAGGCATTGTTTTCCTGAATTAACACTGGTAGCACATTTCACAGAACCAAACCCAAAAGACTTAAATTGGGCGCGGGGTGTGTGTGAGAGCACTTCCCTGCCCTTCTGTTCCTTTGTGACGTCCAGTTACCATCTTTGCATGAGACCACTAAACAGAAATCCGTAATTTTGCAGCAGCTCCCATGCCTCTAAAACACTGGAGCACAGAAAACGACCTTCTACCAAATCACACCATTGGTCTGTCCAGTATTTTCTATACTGACTGGCAGCAGTTGATTTCAGATAGGGGTCTCTCCCTGACAGAATCACAGAACTGCAGAGTTAGAAGGGACCACAAGAGTCATCTAGTCCAACCCCCTGTAATGTAGGAATCTTTTGCCCAATGTGGGCATCGAACCCACAACTCTGAGACTAAAATACCATCTGGAGATGCTGGTGACTGAACCCAGAACCTCTTGCATTCAAAGCAGATGCTGTGTAAATGAGCTATGCAGATGTTAGACATGTGGATTGCAAGGCCACAGGTTCTGGATCAGTGCCCTATCCCATCAGATATTGATGAACTAAAATTCTCATCGTCCGTCTGCATTGGTTGTGCTGGCTGGGGCTGATGGGACTTAGAGTACAACATCTGAAAGGTGACAGGTTCCCTCCCACTGTTCTATGCACAAAGTAACACAAAGACAAAACTTAGTTGCAAAGTGGTATGTTCCTACTGTTATAGCAACCAATTCATATTGTTTAGGAAGTACGCAGATGAGAAAACTGGAAACTTGATTTAATCAACTTTCATCGCCTTGGAAACTTAAAATCAATCCACCCAGCACAGTTCGCAGGACACTGATCACACAGTGAATCACCTGCTTTACTATGGAATCCTCATGTTTCCTCTCTGCTTTGCCCTGCCTGACTTCACAGGATTCCGCAATTAGGGACGGGGGAATATTTTCATTTTGGTTTCTCTCAGTTTCTCATTTTTCCACTCTTCAGTTCCGTTCTCATTTCCACATCAGCTTGGGATTTTTTAAAAAGTTCGTGTGAAAATTTACGAGCATTTTAGTGCAAATTTCTCCTAACATACACATTTGTATGAAACTCTGCCTATTTTTGCAAACCACTTTCCCCTGATTAAACACATTTTTGCATGTTATTTTCGCTAATGTAAGCATTTTTATGCAGACTTTATCCTCGCATATAAATTTTCACGCACAATACTTGGCTGGAGATATTCAAAGAAGGTCATAAGGTGACTGTGTTTCGGGTTTGCACCTTGCGAACTGCATTGGATTTCAACCCCATCCCTAAATTTCACGCACCCCAAAGAGGTAAGGCACGTGTAAGAAAATTGGCGGAGGCAGGGTAGCACCCACCAATGTTCATTTATTCTAACATTTCAGCATTTAGGTAACTACTGTGTATGATGGAATACAGTGGTATAGAACATTTCTGAAGGATGCACATTGATACAATTTAAAGCAACATAAAACTTAATGAATTGCAGGGTGGGGGGCACATTTATATATCCAAGTGCCCTATTGATAGGGCAAACTTTTAACTTCTTCTTTTTTTTAATGACCTGATAACATAACACGGTGCTTTGCTAAGCTGCTATCCAGTCCCTTGTGTGTCTTTTCCAAGCAGCTCAGCTTGACACATCTACTGTCTTGATGTCTGAGACGGAACATCTCTGATCTAACTACCAGATTAATCATTTCAGCTCTACTTCGAACGGAGCAGACAGCTGTGAAAGAGATCTCTGCTGAAAATTTATCTAAGATGTTCGCGCCAGCAAATGCCACACGTGTTCTTTGCTAATGGCAAGAGAAAAGGGGTTAAACTGCAGAAGCGAGGGTGTCGGGGTAATGGCAGTAAATTGGACACAGGCTGGTTGTCAGCATCTAAATCACTATGTCACCTCCTGACGGGCAGGAGCGTCTTACTGTAACCGTCATTACAAAATGATTGCCTATCTCAAACCAACAGCACTTGTGACCCACCAAGCTAAACACAGCTCAAAACACCTTGGGTTATGGATTACCTCGTGCTTGGCTAACCCCCCACACAGGTTTTTGGTTTTCTGCACTGCAGGCAGCAAAATGATGAAGATGTTCTTCAAGGTGGGCTGCCATACATGGCTCATGGGCTGTGTTTAGTTGGGTGAGTCTGAAGTCACAGAGGCCTAGTCTATCACCATGTGTAAACTTCTCAGGAGTAGAACTTGGGAAGCCATCAGTAGGGCTGGGCGATATCCGGTTTTCAACATTGTGATATATCACCAGCTAAATTTCGCAATACAGTGGTACTTCGGGTTACAAACACCAAAGGTTACAAACACTTCAGGTTACAGAATCAGCTAACCCGGAAGTAGTACCTCAGGTTAAGAACTTTACCTCAGGATGAGAACAGAAACTGTGCAACAGTGCCACGGCGACAGTGGGAGACCCCATTAGCTAAAGTGGTAGCTCAGTTTAAGAACGGTTTCAGGTTAAGAACAGACCTCTGGAACAAATCAAGTTTGTAACCAGAGGTACCACTGTATATTGATATATCATGATGTCTGAAATAAGGATGGAGCTATGTAGAGGTAATGGCTAGCTTCAGTTTTTCCACACTGTGATTTTTCCATAGCACACACACACCATCACAATTTGTGACATATTGCCAGGTCAAAAATTATGAAACCGGTATCACGATATGGACTTCAAACTAGTTTGGGGCAATATATCGCCAAGCCCTAGCCACCAGGTCTTCATGTTGGAGTAGCATCAGGAATTGGCACTGTCAGTCTGTAAGACAGCAACTTCCACTGGGGACCCCTTGGTCCTCAAGCTATTGTAGGACTCCAACTCCCATCAGCCCTCAGGAAGTATGGCAAATGGCCAAGGATGATGGGAGTTGGAGTCCAACATCATCATCATTACTACTACTACTACATCTGGATGCTGACAAGTTCTTTGCTAACCCTTGATATAGTACTGGTCAAAGAGTCCTAGAAGGGCAAACTAGGCACACTTCAGAGGTTGAGGAACATGCATGGTTCCCTTGAATCATATGCTGAGGCTCCTGAGGACCCCTCCAGGGTGAGACCTGCTGAACAACCCTTGGAATTGCCAGAGGAGGAGGTGAACCTACCCCTCATTCCTTGTGAACTACCCGTGATGGCAGGACATAACTGCAAGACCTCACTCTCCCATTCGTACTCCCCAGTGACATTCAGAGTGACATTCTATAGCGGAAGGTGAAAAGCTTAAAATGGACACAGGAGGATTCTCCTATAGGGGCACAGAGATATTTGCATCCCAAGTTTCCTCATCTCCCTGGAAAAAAACAAGCTAGCCAACTGCAATTCTAAGCTGCGCCGGAAAGTTTGGGCATCACTATTAATATATTCATCTGGTTTGGCAAACCTCTTAAGAAAATAACTGCTGATTGTAGGATATGACCTTTATGTGGTTTTCCCAGTGTAGCACATTAAGAGCTTTTGAAATAAAAATAAAAATACAACGAGTTTGGAAGCATGAAGGAAAGAGAAAGTGCTTCCAAAATTCACTCTTTGCAAACTCTATTAGAACATGACAGCCCGAGATAAGGTTATTATGGAAAACTCTACTGCACAGAGTGGTGAATACTTCATTTTCTCTCCTCGCCGCCTCAGCCCTCTCACACTGAAAAATGCATAGGCTGACTTTTCGCTCTAGGGATCCCCAACGGCTGGACTCAACTGGGAGCAGGGGAGCCTTGCTAAAGGTTAAGGAAATGTGGGTTAAATCTAACTAAATCTAACTAACGCAGAAGTTAGGCCCCATCTGCGCTCCACATTTAAAGCACTATGGTGCCACTTGAAAAAGCCACAGCTTCTCAGAGTGCTTTTAACAATCAATTCCTCTTCACAGGGAATGCTAGAAATGGTAGCTTTCTGAGGGAAATAGGGTAGCCTAACAACGCTGAGCAAACTACAGCTCCCAGAATTCTTTGGGGCAAGCTGTCACTACGTCATACAGCTTTAAATGTATGGCCTTGATCTCCCAACTCTATAACAGTTATAATACAATGATCATTTAGGACATGGCAGCACAGTTTTGAACCCAGTTCCGACTTGTATCATCTGTTTGCAGAGAGCTAGATTCCTTCTTGTTGTTGTTGTTGTTGCTTAGTCGTGTCCGACTCTTTGTGACCCCATGGACCAGAGCACGCCCGGCACTCCTGTCTTCCACTGCCTCCCGCAGTTTGGTCAAACTCATGTTCGTAGCTTCAAGAACACGGTCCAACCATCTCATCCTCTGTCATCCCCTTCTCCTTGTGCCCTCCATTTCCCCCAACATCAGGGTCTTTTCCAGGGAGTCTTCTCTTCTCATGAGGTGGCCAAAGTATTGGAGCCTCAGCTTCAGGATCTGTCCTTCCAGTGAGCACTCAGGGCTGATTTCCTTCAGAATTGAGAGGTTTGATCTTCTTGCAGTCCATGGGACTCTCAAGAGTCTCCTCCAGCACCAGAATTCAAAAGCATCAATTCTTCGGCGATCAGCCTTCTTTATGGTCCAGCTCTCACTTCCATATATCACTACTGGGAAAACCATAAATTTAACTATAACTCAGAGAAGCTATGAGCTATGCCGTGCAATGCCACCCAAGATGGACAGTGGAGACTTTTGATCAAACATGATCCACCTGGAGCAGGAACCAGCAAGCCATTCCAGTATCCCTGCCAATAAACCCCATGGACAAAGACAACAGGCTAGATTCCTATGCTCTAATAACTACCCAAAAGCAGACTGAAGTAAGGGAATAGGATATATACCACATAAGGAAGCCATAGAACATCAACAGGCAACCATATTATGTCCAGAAGAGACCTCCACCCCAAGCTCTCTCCTGGCCACACCTCCCCCCTCCCTACAACCATGCGCCCTAATTTCAGCCCCTCCATGAATGTTTTCGCCTAGATGCAACCCAAAACAAAATGCAGACCTCAGACTGAAAACGTCTCTCCATCCTTGAGACAGAATTATCTTCCTTGGAGAAAAGAGTGCATACTGT
This sequence comes from Podarcis tiliguerta, assembly GCF_965153285.1. NCBI lineage: Eukaryota > Metazoa > Chordata > Lepidosauria > Squamata > Lacertidae > Podarcis > Podarcis tiliguerta. Next base: position 15,093,555 of record NC_139537.1, on the reverse strand, counting down.
TATGAGTTTGTAGGCGCCAAACCCACATAAATTCCTGGGTCTGGTAAGCGTTAGAATTGAATCAACGCTTGGAGTGTTGAAACTGGGTGCATTAAGACTTCTTCTTGAAGTGTGTGCTAGACACCTCTAATCCCCTGGAATCAGCAAATGTTAATAGCTAATTAAGCTAGGCGAAGCTTCCCATGTTCACGAAATTGCCAGGGGCTAGCAGGAGAACAAAAGGAAGGTGATAGACCATTAGGAAAGCCAAAGAGAGGGGCATGTAAGGCAGAATGCTCTGCCACTGAGCTACAGCCCTGCCCTGAAAGGGCCAGCATGCTTGAGATGTGAACTACCTAATATCAGGACAAATCTCTCCAAAGACTGAGGGCCTTTCTGACGCTATCGTACATACAAGGCAACCAAAAGAAGCCAGCTGGCCTGTAATGCCTGGAGCCTGAACGAGTCTTCAAATGAGGAGGCTTTTGGTGTAAATGGGTAGCTCGCCCAAAATTGCCAACCTTCCCCCCCCCCCCCACTTCACCAGCATAATATGGCAAGGGAAAGATTTTGCCCTTCATGCACATTGATGCTCTTGGCTCAAGCGTTGCTTTGGTTTCCTATTTAGTACCACATTTAGTACCACATTTTCCTATTTTAGTACCACATCCTAGTATATATTTTCTATTTTAACTGGAATTAAAAAGGTAAAGGTACCCCTGCCCATACGGGCCAGTCTTGACAGACTCTAGGGTTGTGCGCCCATCTCATTCAAAGAGGCTGGGGGCCAGCGCTGTCCGGAGACACTTCCGGGTCACGTGGCCAGCGTGACATCGCTGCTCTGGCGAGCCAGAGCCGCACACGGAAACGCAGTTTACCTTCCTGCTAGTAAGCGGTCCCTATTTATCTACTTGCACCCGAGAGTGCTTTCGAACTGCTAGGTTGGCAGGCGTGGGACCGAACAACGGGAGCGCACCCCACCACGGGGATTCGAACCGCTGACCTTTCGATCGGCAAGCCCTAGACGCTGAGGCTTTTACCCACAGCGCCACCCGCGTCCTTAACTGGAATTAGATTGAACAAATTGCCTCTCTCTCTCAGCTACAAAGAGTTTGGCTCATAGTCTGCAGACTGGATGAGGAGGGCGGGAAAATATATCTGGTTGTGACGTGGAACAATGGGATTGACCAACAAGAAAGATGTCATGTGTTTCTGCTCCCTTCCTTTAAAGCTCTCCACATCTTCTCCCTAGCTTGGTTTTCTTCCTCGCCTCACCTTAACTCCATCCCGCCCCCCCCCTTTTGTGAGGCGAATTCACAAAAGCATCACCTTCGCTTGTGTACTGCAACTTCCAGGTGATTACCTGGAGACTAAATGGCCACATCCAGAGCTTTCGAACTACTCAGCATCATTCCCAACACAATATTTTGAAAGGAGGGAGCCCACATATCAAGCTAAAGTTAAAATTACTTCAAAACCTGAAGCTGGTGTGGTGTAGTGGTTAAGAGCAGTGGACTCGTAATCTGGTGAACCGGGTTCACTTCCCCGCTCCTCCACATGCAGCTGCTGGGTGACCTTGGGCTAGTCACACTTCTCTGAAGTCTCTGAGCCCCACTCACCTCACAGAGTGTTTGTTATGGGGGAGGAAGGGAAAGGAGATTGCTAGCCACTTTGAGACTCCTTAGGGTAGTGATAAGTGGGATATCAAATCCAAACTCCTCTTTCTCCTCCTCCTCCTCCTCTTCTTCTTCTTCTGGAAAGTGTTGTTTGGCTGGATCTCTACAGTACAGAATTAGCTAGGCCAGATTCACTGCAAGCCAGTTCTCTCCCAGTGTATGTTAACAGGTCTTAAGAATTCCTCTCGATTTCAGGTTGTCAGATGTGTGCCCTGTTTTCTGTGGCCTATTTTTCACAGCTTCCGTGCGCATAAACATTTTGAAGGAAGCAGACGCTTCCATAAATATTTCAAGCCCACCAATTTTAAGACAGTTAGGCTCCCTTCTGCATTAGTGCTTTCACAGACGGAACGGGGAACGTGGTTTGTTTGTTTGTTTACTGTATAGGGTAACCTCTTGACACTATAGCAACCCAGTGGCAGTGCATCTTGGGAGGAAAAAGTCATGAAAAGGAGAGCCTGCACATCTTTCTCATGCCCAGAAGCCTAGTCTCAAGCTCAGCTGAGACCAAATTTTGAATGCTGGGAGATCTGGTTTAAACTTCTCATTTGCTTAAAGCAAGGAAATGCAGTTTGGAAATTCACCTCCCCTCACATTGCTTCGACTGCTGGCAACTATTTTGCTCCCTTGTGATGCAAAGATGAAGGGGGTCTCACCAGCGCTCATCCGGGTGCAAACAAAACGCCATCTCCTCCAGGGTGCAAACAAACTATTGACATACAGCATCACAAGATGTCAGGCAAACGGCACAGGCGAGAAAAGATGAAACGGGAACACATAATAAGTACTTTCTAATATGCGCTGGGAAATTTGGGTACCACTCTTGGCTACAGCTTAGCTCCCATAGTCAAAACAATCTGGTGCTCAAATTCTGCTTCTGGCTTAACCCACATAGGCTTGCAGTGGTTTTGACCTCTGGCATAAATACTTCACCCTGCTTCTACAATGGTAAACAAAAGGTCATTTCTGACTCTCCAAAGATCCCACATCACCAAGAACAGTGCTATCATACGAACAGAAACAAGACCCAGAACGTAATTCGAAGTGTGTACTGCAGTCTCGTAGTTGTGATACTATTTATTCAAACAATAAGCATGCCAACTGCAAAAACAGTGACAGCAACAGTGCTTCCAAAACTTGAAATACTTCACGTACCCCAGGAGTCAGAAATGGGGAGTGAAATAGTTAACTTGAGCAAGTTTTGTGCTGCAGACTGCAACAGATGACCTTTCCTGCACCTCATTTGCATGGCAATACTGTGTGATAAAGGGGGGGGGGGGAAAGGTTCTATATTCATTCAAGACTGAGCATACCAGGTTTTTACAGAACCCTGAATAACTTTAACACCAGGGGGAAGTTACAAAACAGATCACTGGGCAGAGATTGAAAGCCACGAGCATGGTCTTGGGGTAAAGAAAAACAAGAAACACACACACTTATGGCCATATCTTTCTTGGAAAACAACAACTGTAAAAGAAATAAAGGAGCACAAAAAAATATGAAGTTTGAAAACCTTTGCACAATGGGAATATGGAAACTTATTTTCTCTCCCCCTGTGTAAAGTTGATCAATGTGATTTATTTTGTTGGGGCGCAACACGAGTCACGCAGCATTTGCAAAGCAATTTATCAATGAAATGGGTTGGATCCACATTCAGAAAATAATGTATGCTGCAGCCTTAAGCTATTTTCTGTTGTTGTTTTCCCCGAAATATGTAATTTGACACTACGTTTAAGAAAAATGAGGTTGTACTGCCACACAACTTAGTTACTAAGCAGCTCCTGGGAGATAACTTGGTTCTCTTTGAAGCAATTCCTCCATCTCGGTAATTATTAGAAAAGATGCAAATGTACGCTGGAAGGTTACCATGCACACAGATAAAACGTGAGAGGCCAGAAGCCTCTATGCTAGCTAGGGATGGGTGAAATCCATCAATTTCGCTTTCTCTCAGTTTCTCATTCACCTCATCTTAAATCCAATCTTCCGCATCGCCACATTTGCATTTCAAAAAAAGAAGTCCTAATGAAAATATACAAGTTTGCATGCAATATTTTGCCTGATGGGGAAAATATAATGCTTTTTTTTGTATGGTAGTTTCACCAATAGCTGGCTTGCTATCAGCGCTTCACCCTAACATATTCATTTTTGGGTACACACTTCTTGGCTGGAGAAGTGAACTGCAAATTTCAGAGAAGTGCAAATGTCAAAAGGATGGCTGCATTTCTGTTTGCATACGGTTTCAGAAAGCGTGGATTGCGTACGTTCCCCCTCTAAATGTGGATTTCTCCATCATCCCTAATGCTAGCCCAGCCTGCGTCTCTCCACTGCGAGCGGCCGCGCAACAATGAAGATGGGATCACTTGCATGGTCCCACTCTGCCCTCCACAAACCAGCCACTGCATGAAGCAGCGACGGCCACCATCGTTGCTGGTTTTAGAAGAGGATGGGGCAAATTCGTGGCAGAGAGGGCTATTGATGGCTGCTGGCCACAAAGGCTATGCCCGGTGTCCAGCAAAACGCATTTCTCAAAATTCCAGTTGCTTGAAATCACAAGTAGAGAGAGTGCTTGGCCCAGCCATTATTTCTTGTGGGTTTCCTGTAGGCCGCTGTGAGAGTGTGATGATGGTCTCAATGGGCATCTGGTCTGAGCATCTGGGTTGGGGTTAAGAGGACTGTGCATACTTTATCCCGGTTCAATTACTCTTTCTAAGCCTCCTTTAGTCACTTGGAAAAATAAGTGGGACACGGGGGGTGGAAATAAAGCAAACAAAATGCCATTTTGATTGGACTCAAAGGTTTATAGCGTCTTGCCCCAACCCATTCCAAACTGAGCAAGGGAATAAGATGAATCATCAATCATAAAATGTTCCTTCTGTGGATCTGGAGGTAGCACAGGGTGATTAGGACTTTTACCACCCAAGATTCTGCACATAACTAGTATTACTCTTAATCGCTTGTCATTAATACCAGTAACATAAGGGTAAGGGAAAAATTCTCTATAATCTAGACAGTGTGTCTCAGATTGCATTGACACCAGCTTTTAAAAGTGTAGTAACATTTAAGTGCGGCTTCACTTAAATTTTACAGCTGTGACTTAGAAGCAGTAATAATATTTATGACTCAGAAACCACATACACCCTACAGTCAGAGCGGGTAAGAATCCAACAGTGTGTTTGGGTTTTTGGAAAACAGGATCCGCATTGTTTCAGCCACCTTTGGTTTTTCTGTATAATAATGTCTGTCGCACACATATATACATGCATACATCCATATATAACACACACGTATTTTATTATCTCAGAGGCTTAGGACGGCATCTAAGCACAATTAGATAACAATAACAAATGCCACGTCCAAGACATAAGATCTGGGTGGCCCCCACTGGGATCCCACCTTACAAAAGCCTGGAGAAACTGAGACTTGTACATTGTCTAGGCACGTTGATGGTTCAGGCTTCAAGGGAACTCTACAGCAGAAAAGAAATCTATAATCCGAAAAAGACATGCAAGAAAGTCAATCTGTGTGCCATAATGCAGTGGATATGATGTACTCATTAATTCAGGGCTGCTGCAGACAAACTTAGCAGAGTTAAATGATCTTTTAAAAATGGTCTATATCAGTATTGCCCTAACTGTGGAGCTATGATCAACACGTAAACTATTTTAGTCCTGATTACAACCAACATTGAGGTGCCCTGAAACTACGATTTCCATCAGTCAGACATAATACTAAAACAGCGTAAGGAGAGCCAGAGCAATTCAGGCACAGTAAGAAAGGCGACACAAAATGCCACAGCTCAAATCTCCATCCTTTGACCCTAGTGAATGGCCACCCATTATTCTGCACCAATCCCTCTATCAGTGACGCCTTTTTGCACTGTCCCTGACAAATCCAAAAACCTCCCCAGGCTCATACAAAAAGTGCAACTCCGTAACCCGAAAGTGGCTAACCTACAATCCTCCAGATGTTCCCGGACTACAACTCCCATAATCCTTGAACACTGGCCATGGGACTGATGGGAGCTGGAGTCCAGAAACATTGAGAAGGCCACAATATAGCTTGCTGGAGACTTGGGGAAGTCCGTTCACCACACGTCAACCGGTGTGATTTATCAGCACAGCAGAGTCTTCAAATATTTCCTCCTCTCAGCAGAGGGGCTGCTTCCAGAGTCCCCAAGTTAAGGGGGAAACGCCTCTCCCACACAGTTCAAAGTAACAAAGTGGTGGCCCTTAAAATGTAAATAAGTAGATTTAATAAAAATATTACATAAACTTCCATATATTTAATACAGTGGTACCTCGGGTTAAGTGCTTAATTTGTTCCGGAGGTCCGTTCTTAACCTGAAACTGTTCTTAACCTGAGGTACCACTTTAGCTAATGGGGCCTCCTGCTGCCGCCACCACACGATTTCAGTTCTCATCCTGAAGCAAAGTTATTAACCCGAGGTACTATTTCTGGGTTAGCGGAGTCTGTAACCTGAAGCGTTTGTAACCCGAGGTACCACTGTAGGGCGAACAACTCAACACTCAACCTCGCTGGTGTTGCTATGGTAACCCAGTGAACCTGGCACCCTTATCTCAGAGCATCAAGATGAAACCAGGGTCTCTTGCACCAAGCTGTTGGCTCCTCCCTATGAACTACTGTATGCCGCGGAGCTTCCTTGCTTTAATAAACTTCAGCCCATTAAGGAAGTTGCCCTCACCCGCCTCCCATTAAAGCCAAGCAAATGAGTATCATTCCCAGGAGCCTTTCCCAACGAAGGACCAAATTGCTTTTAAAATGCGTGCGGACATTTGTCTTCCATATCGGCATACCGTCTCTCCCGCCTCAGAATTCTCATTAAAACAGATCAAAGGGAAAAGGTGACACCAGAAACGGAGGTGCGCAGTGGCCGAATGGCACGCTCACAGAGAGATCGTTGCAGGACATTTCTGATTGACTTTCGTGCCAGTTTCCCTTTCGAGGCAGTTTCCAAACAGCCGTCCCAGGTGCGTCTTCGTAACCCAGTTGTGTGCTCCTGTGAAAGATGATCTAGGTTGGCAGGGAATGATGGAATGCCTCAATTTGTGTTTTTTTACAACAACAACAACAAAACAACAACAATGGCGTTCCTGGATAAGTGAAGTGTACTTAAGAGAGCAGCAAAAACTATCAGGATCAGGGAGAAGTCGTGAAGAAATGACGGATAAGATTTTGCCGACGACCAAGAGCACCCACCCTGACGAAACTCCATTTGCAGCCAAGGGAGAAAGGGAAGGCGGGGGAAGGAATTACATGCTGGAATAGCTTCTGGAATTGACAATGCTCCTAAGTCTTACTGACGTAGCACTATTAAGTTTAGGCTGTGGTGTATCGTTAAGTGGTAAGGTGGTCTCCTCCCTTCTTGTGGGGGCACCAGAGTGACTGTGTTGCTCAAAAAAACAGGACGTGGCATTTTTTTCCAATAAGCAAACTGAAGGAAGCCCAGAATCCAGGCTCAACTGAGCACTGTTTGTTGAACTTTTGATAATCCAAGCATATTTATCTTTTTTTCTGAATTAAACCTAGGTGTACCCCCTTCACACAGAATTTGTAAGAGGGGACCCTGTGTTTCTCCATGAGTTACTGTTGTGCATGTGTCTCTTCTGAGAAGTCCATTCACCTTCTATGGTGGGTGGTGTTGTGGCCAGGCCTTGGGCCACGCCAGTGATCTGGCCAATGGCAGGCCGGATCGCCGAGCAGCCAGCTACTGACCAATGCTGGCAGGCTTAGGTGGGCATTCCCCAGGAGCAGGTCCAATGAGCAGCGCTTGGGCCCGCTCCAAGGGGGCATAAATCGCAGCCTGCCAGGCACTCTTCCTCTGTCTTTTCATCAGATGTGTAACCAATAAAGTTGTAGCCTATTTGAAGCCATAAACCAACATGCTGTTGTTCTGTCTGGTTATTCACTTCCCAGCCACTGCGGGGTCTTGGCACACAACAGATAATGCTGAGTGAGACAGTTGCAGATACAGCAAAAATCCCAAACGCACACCTTTGTTGCTGAACCGATTGCTTAAACAGATGACCCTGGAACTGGATACTGCCAGCAGAACTACTGGTATGTTTTATATGCACTTAAAATTTCAGAGATGCTTTATGCTTTGATTCAGGGTTTTACGATGCCAGCTTGTTTAACCTAAATGTAGTTAGCGGTAGCCGCAAATTTCCCCACTTCAGACAGACCAGCCACCTGTGGTTAGCTAAAAGAAGAAGCAAACCTAGAAGCAAACTCCTCCTCTTAGCCACATGGGATGAGAGTGAGTCACACACAAATGAAGGAGGCAAGGCTCATTCACAGTATTCCCCAACCCGTATCCCACTAGACATTGTTTGTTTATGACTCCCATCAGCCCCAGCCAGTATTAGCAGGGATTATGGCAGCTGCAGAAAAGAGCTGGGTGATATCTGGTTTTCAACGTTGTGATATATCACCAGGCAAACATCACGACATACCAATATATCACAATGTCTGAAATAATGATGGAACTATGTAGAGGCAAAGTAGGGCCGGGCGATATCTGGTTTTAGGTTTTGTGATAGACCACCAGCTAAACATTGCGATATACTGATATACTGCAATGTCTGAAATAAGGATGGAGCTGGTTTTCAACATTGACATATATCTCCAACTAAACATTTAAATACAGTGGTACCTCGGGTTACAGGCACTTCAGGTTATAGACTCCGCTAACCCAGAAATAGCACCTCGGGTTAAGAATTTTGCTTCAGGATGGGAACAGAAATCGCGCGGCGGCCACGGCCACAACGGGAGGCCCCATTAGCTAAAGTGGTACCTCAGGTTAAGAACAGTTTCAGGTTAAGAACGGACCTCCAGAATGAATTAAGTTCTTAACCCGAGGTACCACTGTATACCACACACACACACACAAACACCATAATTTGCAATATATTGCCAGGTCAAAGATTATGAAGCCAGTATCATGGTATAGACTTGAAACCGGTTTTGGACAATAAATCGCCCGGCCCTAACACACACCATGATTTGTGAAATGTTGCCAGGTAAAAAATTATGAAGCCTGCATCATGATATGGATTTCAAACCATTCTTGGGCGATGCGTTGCCCAGCCCTAAAGGTAAAGGGACCCCTGACCGTTAGGTCCAGTTGTGGCCAACTCTGGAGTTGCGGTGCTCGTCTTGCTTTATTGGCTGAGGGAGCCGGCGTACAGCTTCCGGGTCATGTGGCCAGCCCTACTGCACAGCTAAACCATGTAGTGCTAAACCACTGTTTGGCATAGCTTTGACCAACCTGGTGCCCTCCAGCTGTTATTTACTACTCCTATCAGCACCATCCAGGACAGCCAAATTTCAGGCATGATGCAATCTGCAGTCCAACAACATCTGAAGGGCGCAGCAGGCTGGGCAAGACTGACTCACCATTATGTCTAAAAACAGGCACAGTGTTTGCCAACCTTCTGGCTGGCTGACCTGTACATAATTGGGCAGCCCACAAGTTGTGCAGGCCTAACTCAGAGACTGCATATTGATGCTTTTGAATTATGGTGCTGGAGGAGACTCTTGAGAGTCCCATGGACTGCAAGAAGATCAAACCGATCCATTCTGAAGGAAATCAGCCCTGAGTGCTCCCTGGAAGGACAGATCCTGAAGCTGAGGCTCCAATACTTTGGCCACCTCATGAGAAGAGAAGACTCCCTGGAAAAGACTCTGATGTTGGGAAAGATGGAGGGCACAAGGAGAAGGGGACGACAGAGGACGAGATGGTTGGATAGTGTTCTCGAAGCATGAGTTTGACTAAACTGCGGGAGGCAGTGGAAGACAGGAGTGCCTGGCATGCTCTGGTCCAGGGGGTCACGAAAGTCGGACACGACAAAACGACTAAACAACAATGAAGAGTTTCAAAATGACACGACAGATCAAATATGGCTGCAAGCAAAGGCGGAATACTGCATGAAGCGAGTTTGCTTTGTGCTAAGCCACCATTAACCTGACAACGCTCAACTGATGGTTCCCACTCTCCGTTGTATTTTTTAAAGTACCCATCCATTCCTGCAGCGGCAGGTGGGGAGGAAGAGCTCTACCGAGGGAGCAAATTGCTTGGGAATCACAAAAAAAAACCTAAAGGAGGGAGGGCGAGGCGTAAGGTCAAGCCTGGGGGTATCATAAAAATATGACACGGACACATAAATCTGAGCCAGAAGCCCGCAAAGAATCTCGGCAAGACAGAGAGCAGCATTAAAAGCGCAGAAGGTCAACGGTAAGGTTTTGAAACACTGGGAGAGTAACTACACAAATACGAAGACACTGTGTGTAAATCTCAAGATTAAAGAAGCTAGCGGCATGCTAAATCATGTGTATAGGAACAGGAAGAAATATCCTTCTGAGGGAGCCCTGCCAGTATGATGGAAGCTCTAACAGCTAAGTGATAATGGTAGGAAGGTAACTGGAACATTTGCTCTGAAGCAAAGCATAGAATCACAGAATCGTAGAGTTGAAAGGGATCCCAAAGGTCATCTATTCCAACCCCCTTGCAATGCAGGAATCTCAACTAAGGCATCCATGACAAAGGGACACCCAACCTCTGCTTTAAAAACCTCCAATCAAAGAGCATTCTGATTGTGTTCAGCTACTAGAAATGTAAAAAGAAAGTGAAGCCGAAGTATTCCTTCTGAGTATGCTACTCGTTTTTAATTAAAACTGGAGACCTGCTAAGCATTTCTGTTAGAAACCAGAGGGAGTAAGGTGGTCTAATTGGCCTCCAATACCTCAAGCTATGAGCCTTGTTACTGGAAGGCTGTGTGCTGTTTTCTGAAAGCGCTTGCGGGAAAATAACCAATTATGCACACAAAAAATCTGCTTTGGCTCTGTTTACATATGGGCTACCTCACCTATTATCTGAACTGAAAGGGCTCCCCCCCACACAAACGTATAAAGGCTGCCTGTCTCAATTGACAACACTGTTCTCAGCATGGAATTATGTCATATCGATTTGCATCTCATGGGACCTACTCCTTAGTAGCAGTTATTATTCCGCACTTTTTAAAAGCTACCTGCACCATCTTTTAAGGAGGTCATGCCTGAATTTTAATAAACCAGTAACAATGTTTTGCATTTAATTAGCACTTTATAGGGCAATGCTAAACACACTTACTAGGGACTGAGACTGCAATCCTTACTCGGGACTGATGGGATGGGCCGGATCTGTCAATTCCACTTTCCCCGAGTTTCTCATTCTTTCAGGCTTAAATTCAATTATCAACATTTCCATATCAGCTTGGAGCTTTGTTTTGTTCTTTAAGTCATTATGAAAATGCACCAGAACTTTATTATGCATTTCCACCAATAAATAAAAATAAAATAACAGATTAAAAATGAATTTTTGCAAGTGATTTCCCGTAATGCAACACATTTTTGCTTTACAATTATGCACAACTGCGCATTATGCACCCTTTCCCCCAATATATACATTTCTGGTTATTGAACTGGGTTGCAAAAATCCAGAAAAAAACAAGAATTTTGATGGACAGCTGAATTGTTTCAGAAAGTGCAAATTAGGTAGAGGACTGAACTGAATATTTTAGTATTAATTTTAATATTAAGAATAATAATTTCATTTCTGTAGCGCTTTATATTTTTCAGAAGAGAAATCTGAAAGCTGTTTACCATCTATATTAAAACACCCCCCCCAAAAAAAAATCCATAATAGAACATTATTGAACTAAGTCAAGTATACATTCAAAGCAACAAAATGAACAGGAAGCTAAAATATTATTTTATGGTATTCAAAATAATGGTGGTTCCTGGTGGGTGATAGATGTGGAAGCTCAGGCTCCGTGAACTGGGTCTGAAATAAGAACAGACAAGATGTTCTCTGGCCTCTTCCGCAGCCTCAACTTTTGTAGCTGGAGTCAGTCTGGGCCCCACCCTCCCAGGTCAGGTGGGGGAAAAGGCAGGGAGCAGCTCTTCCTGGACTCACAGCCAAGATGGTAGTAAGCCCCGCTAACTGAGTCAGTATGCATCTAGATTCAGGTAGGAAGCCGTGTTGGTCTGACGCCGTCAAAATAAATAAATAATTGTCCAGTAGCACCTTAGAGACCAACTAAGTTTGTTCTGGGTATAAGCTTTTGTGTGCATGCACACTTCTTCAGATACACTGAAACAAAAGTCACCCACCAGACCCTTATATATATGCTTTAGCATATGGAATGAGACAAGAATCCAATATCTCTATTCAGACCAGGCCTCTCCATAGTTTTCAGTTTAGTAATGAGTTGTAATTCAGCAACTTCTCTTTCAAGACCATTTCTGAAATTCTTTTGTAATAAGACAGCTGTTTTGAGATCCTGTATTGAATGTCCTGAGAGATTGAAGTGTTCCCCTACTGGCTTCTCTGTCTTGTGATTCCTGATGTCAGATTTATCTCCATTTATCCTTTGGCGTAGGGTTTGGCCTGTCTGTCCAATATAGAGAGCTGAAGGGCACTGCTGGCATTTGATGGCATACACAGTGTTAGAAGATGAGCAATTCAATAGGCCTGAGATGGTATGTTTGATGTTGTTGGGTCCAGTGATGTCAACAGGTTTACCATACCCATTTAGTCAATCACCCATCTCCTGCTACTCTTCTGAGAAAAACCCCACCCCACCCTCCCACTAAGGGCCTGGTGACTTCTGTTTCAGGGTATCTGAAGAAGTGTGCATGCACACAAAAGCTTATACCCAGAACAAACTTAGTTGATCTCTAAGGTGCTACTGGACAATTTTTTATTTATTGAGTTAGTATGGACAGAACTGCACTGTAAGCTCCCCTGAATGCAACAGGACTTCCTTGTGAGTAAACATGCTTAGAATTATATTCTGTGCGTCTTAAACGCACTTCACATGCTATCTCTGCCTGAGCAATGAGTTGTTCGGGCTAAAGAACCAAGCCAAATCCAGGAAATTCTAAAGCCATGGGATATCCTATTGAAGCTTACAGTCATGTCAAACTCCCCTTACTAAGATGGTAGTTGTAATACTATCCTTGGCCGGTTGCATTAACTTTGTCCAAGGAGAGCACATGTGTCTGCTGTTAGAGCGGGAAGAAGAGTTCTTCCTAGAAGAAATGGATGGGAAGTTTCAGGATGGAGCAAAACTACCCAAACTACCCAACTCGCATAACCTGAATGCACAAAATGAAGCACAGCTATCCTCTGAAATACGTACTTCTCCAGATTTTGCAATGCAGTTCACCAACAAACACACGGGTACAACAATGCACCTATTAGAGAAAGAGTGCATAAAAACGTGTGCATCTGTGGCAATAATATACAAAACATGAATTTGCTGTAAGCTGCTTTGAGTGTGGATCCTTCTGCGGAAAAACAGTATGGAGGCAGCGGCCATTTTAGGCGTGTCCGATATATCTGTGACCATGCCAAATCCAAAAGTGACATGGAAACATCACAAAAAAGGGCAGAACGGGGTGTTTGCAGGCTTTTTCAAAAGAATTTCTAATATATGCAATTTCACTTAAGCGCACAGTGCCGTGAAAGAAAACCCGACGTAAACTGGGAGCTGCCCGTACAAACAAAATTATGAATGAATGAATAGGATTAGGCAACATTGCTGGGGAACATGAGCATCATTAGGGCAAATGTGCACTAGAACAGATTTCATGACGTCTAAAAAATAGGAAACTGATGTGGTGAATGGGACGTGAGACTGGAAAAACGAGAAGCTAAGAAACCAAAGTCGACAGTTTCATCCATCCCACTACACGGAAGGTTTTCAAAACCAAGCATTCAGATCAAGCTCAGGGATTGCTCCAAAGGGTCAGGCACTTCCCTCAGTTGGGCTCTGTATATAAGATGAGGGATGCAAAGTCCACTGGAGCCTGGAAAATCAGCCTTTGGAATTTTTAAACTGTTGGGACTATTGTGCAGGACTTAGCAGCAGGGAATGAGGAAGGGTGGGAGTTTTGAGTGGAAAACCCATTGGGAAATGGTGGTACTTCTTAAGAACAAATGTGGAAATCAGAAAAAAAAATTCACTGAAAAGCCCCTTGCAACATTCTGAAGACTTGCCCAGAAAGTTCATGATTCATGAGCTCAATCCAAACGGATTTGAGTTAACCTATGCCTAGCAAAGGGGTCACACCGCAACCTTTTTTTGGCACAAGTGCAAACCAGAGAAACTGGACAAGGACTTGGGTTCAAATTCCCACATGAAGCTCACTGGGTGACCTTGGGACCAGTCCCCATCTCTCAGCCTAAGCTCCTTTGTCGGGTTGTTTTGGGGTTAAATGAATGGGAAGAACCACATATGCCACCTTCAGCTCCTTGCATCAGATATAAATGCAATAAATTAAATAAAAAATAAAATAAGTAACGGGCACTGTGCACACAGTGCAACATCACGTGCCAGTACGGCAACCATTGCATGTTCTCTCCCGCCCATCCCAGACCAAATTACATCTGGAAAATGATGTGACAGGAGCATTCAGAATCCGAAAGTGTCAGATCCCAAATCTCTGCATGCCTATATGGGAGTGCTCAGCGTTGCATTACTAATACTAAATGAGTACGCGTGACTGCACTGAAAAGATTGTTGCAGGCTCCATAGCAGACACGCCGGCTTCTAAATGTCCATCATCCTCAATGTCTCCAATTTCAGAGTTATGGGCTGATACCAGTGTGCCAGCCAAAGCTGTATCAGACAGTATATTATCGACATTTTCAAAACAGCACAAAAAGTCCTTTCTCCATCAGTGCGAAAATGCACACGTCTGTGCGTGCATGGTCGTTTTTTGGTTTTTTTAAAGCTGATGACAAAATTGCCCGGGTTGTTACTTATGCAGCAAAATCTACACACACACACACACACACACACACACTGCACTGATGTGGTCCGGTCCAGGCTATAGTAGATATAGCAGGCAAATTGAAGAATAGAGCATACAAGGAAGAAATTGAATACTGAGGGGGGAAACCCTATCAAGCAAAAAATTGTTAGCCTGGGTCCTGATAGGGGGAAGCAACATCAACAATGATCCGCTAATATGCACTTATGCGACAGTAGGAGAGCGGACTGTCTGTTTCAGAGGAGTAAGTGATACATCAGGAAATGCAGGCGCGAGGGTATCTGAAAGGCGCGGGAGGAAGAGAAGTAGCAAAAGCAAGAAGAGTCCTTAAAATGATAGCAAGGCTATTTTGACATGTGCACGGTAATAATAATAATAGTAATAATAATAGTAATAGTAATAATAATAGTAATAATAATAATACAGTGGTGCCTCGCAAGACGAAATTAATTCGTTCTGTGAGTCTCTTCGTCTAGCGGTTTTTTCGTCTTGCGAAGCAACCCTATTAGCGGATTAGCGCTATTAGCGGTTTAGCGGCTATTAAAGGCTTAGTGGATTAGCTGCTAAAAGGCTATTAGCGGTTTAGCGGCTTAGAAAAAGGGGGTGGAGAGCGAAAAAAAATCTCAAGACTCGCAAGACATTTTCGTCTTGCGAAGCAAGCCCATAGGGAAATTCGTCCTGCGAAGCACATAGAAAAACGGAAAACCCTTTCGTCTAGCGGGTTTTTCGTCTTGCGAGGCATTAGTCTTGCGGGGCACCACTGTAATAATAATAATTTATTATTTATACCCTGCCCATCTGGCTGGGTTTCCCCAGCCACTATGGGCGGCTTCCAACTGAATATTAAAAACAGTACAGCATCAGACATTAAAAACTTCCCTAAAGAGGGCTGCCTTCAGTTGTCTTTTAAAAGTAAAATAGTTGTTTATTGCCTTGACATCTGCTGGGAGGGCGTTCCACAGGGCAGGCGCCACTACCGAGAAGGCCCTCTGCCTGGTTCCCTGTAACCTTACTTCTCGCAATGAGGGAACCGCCAGAAGGCCCTCGGCGCTGGACCTCGGTGTCTGTGCTGAACGATGGGGGTGGAGACGCTCCTTCAGGTATACAGGACCGAGCCGTTTAGGGCTTTAAAGGTCAGCACCAACACTTTGAATTGTGCTCGGAAATGTACTGGGATGAATGTTTGAAGCTGCAAACTCACAACACAGAAAAATGCAAATGCCAAATGCAGAGTTAGGCCGCCTGAACCCTGCCAAAAGAAGCCCTGCTGCATCATACCACATGTGCACTTTGGCCAGCATCCTGCTTTCCATAAGGGCCAACTTAATGCTTCTGGGGAACGCACAAGGATGGTTTAAAGGAACAGCCCTCTGTTCAATGACTGCAACCCCACCAAGCGATATTCAGTGACAGCATTAGAAATTAGCCAGGCGCATTTTGCACCTGGCTTTCAACCACGTGCAACCAAGTGAAGATGTCCGGGTGCCAGGATGGCACCTGGCAACTCCACCATTTGGAGGCGCATGCCTGGGGATCCGGACTGTTTTCACACACAAACAGCACACCCTCTGGAATTCCATCAGCTGTATTTCATCTGCACAAGTCAATTGAACTTCAGGGTCCAAAATGCTCTTTCTGTGCAGCTTGAGCAGGAACAGTGAACGACGTTATAGTTAATTGTTGTCGAAGAACGGTACACTTGTAGACTAGTGAAGGCCTCGAATGACAAAGACTCAACCTCCTTCTGGCGTACCATTAGGGGGATCCTGGGCCAAGAACAGATTGGTCCCACATGCACTGTAGAACCCCAGGAGTGGATGAAATATTTCCAAACCCTCTTCTATGATGACAAAGCTCAGCACAACGATCCAAGTGCCTACTCTGAGAATTTACCATATTGGCCTCCTGTCTCCATAGAGGAGGTGGGGAAACTAATTGCCCAACTGAAAAACAACAAAGCCCCGGGCATAGACTACATTCCAGCAGAGCTCCTGAAGAACAATACCAGTTGGTGGGCTCCCATAATGGCGTCAATATTTACATACATTGATTCAACAGGCATAATCCCTGGTTGCTGGACAGAGGCAGTAATCATCCCAATCTATAAAAAGGGTCCTATGGCAGATCCAGCGAGCTACAGACCCATCAGCCTCCTCCCCATTCCCAGCAAATTGTACGCCAAACACCTCCACATTAAACTAATCGACTGGATGGAAACTGAGGCAGTTCTGGCAGAGGAGCAAGCCGGCTTCAGACAGGGCAGAACAACAATAGACCATTGCTTCGTACTAGCACATCTCATTGACAAATATGTCAACAAAACACGTGGGATTCTATACGCAGCATTTATTGACCTAAAGGCAGCCTTTGACTCGATTTCACGAATCAAACTCTGGGCGAAACTCAATGCTACCAACATTGACAAAAGATTACTATTCCTGATAAAAAGCCTATATAAAGACTCCAAGTTATATGTAAGAGCCTCAGTAAATGGGCAACTAATTGGCCCTGTACCAGCCACCAAAGGAGTCAAGCAGGGTTGCATTCTAGCCCCAGCCTTATTTAACTTATATATCAATGACATGGTCAAACACCTAACATCCCCAGAGTTCCATGCCCCCAAACTGGCCGAAAAATCAATTTCAGTGCTCCTCTATGCGGACGACGCGGTTCTCTCTTGTCGCTTGCCGTTACTTACCCCACCCCACTGCCCTGCTCACAGTTGTGAAGAATATCCTTGCATTATGAATGGTCCACGTCACCATTAAGAAAAAGAGGTCGGAATGGGCGGATAAATATGTAGACTGGTCCTGGATCAAAATGATTTTTCCTCTTTAAGTTCTGAACCAAGCTCAAGGTTGTCTTCTGAACTAGTCAGATGCTTAACTGAGAATCAATCACAGTCAGTCCACTGTTTGAAAAACAAGACATTGCAGCCGTCTTGCCCCAAAACAGCAACTAGACATTCGGTTTTGGCGACTGCAGCCTTGGTTTAAGGAGCCATTTGGCACCTAGCTTCACTTAGCTCAGTGAAGACCTTACTTGGAAAATCAATAATAAGAAGAAGAGTTTGGATTTGATATCCCGCTTTATCACTACCCGAAGGAGTCTCAAAGCGGCTAACATTCTCCTTTCCCTTCCTCCCCCACAACAAACACTCTGTGAGGTGAGTGGGGCTGAGAGACTTCAGAGAACTGTGACTAGCCCAAGGTCACCCAGCAGCTGCATGTGGAGGAGCGGAGACGCGAACCCGGTTCCCCAGATTACGAGTCTGTCGCTCTTAACCACTACACCGCACTGGCTCTCGACCCAAGAAAGCCCAACAGAGACGCCATCTCCTCAGAGTATTGCGAAAGAATGGTGTCAATCAACATTTGATGATCTCCTTCTACCGGTCAACAATAGACAGTGTCCTTTCATACTGCATCACAGTGTGGTACGCTGGTTTGACATCATCTGATAGGAAGTGCCTACAGAGGGTGGTGAATACAGCACAAGATATTATGGGCTGTCCTGTGAATCCACTGGATGAAATAGCGGGAGAACGTTGCCTCAGGAGAGTGAGGAAAATTCTCAGGCATGATTCACACCCCGGCTGGCACTTTCTTGACCTCCTGCCCTCGGGCAGAAGATATAGAAGCATGATTAGTCGCACCAACAGGGTAAAGAACAGCTTCTATCCGTGGGCTGTTAGGCTGCTGAATGAAAACATAACAACATGGCAACTGTCTTTTGGGTTTGGTGGTTGTGCGTCAGTAAACGAGGGGAATTAAGACTAAGAGAGCTGAGTGGGGAGTGCTCGTGTAATTTCAATGTATACAAGTTGTACAAGTGACAATAAAGTATTTCATCTTCATCATTTCATCTTCATATAGCTGAGTTACTAACACTGTTCAGTGATGCACTGCCGCTAAATATGGAGGTCCTATTAGGCCATTATAAGTAATAGCCACTGGTGGACTTACTCTCAAAAACTGAAAAAAGAAAGAATGAAGGGTGGTATACAAATATAACAATAATAACAAAACTAATAAACATAAAAGCAAAAAAGCTCCTCAGACGAAGGAGGCAGGAACTGTTAGTTGCAATACCCTATTTTGGGCTCCTCACAGTGGTTCTGCCAAAGTGTTGCAGAGAGCAGGCCTTGGTGGTGCAGCAAAGAAGCTGATGCTGAAATGTTCAACGAAAAGAGGTTGGGAGAACGTGGGTATCCAATAATAGTCATGAGGTGCACATTGCTAATGAGGTGTTAAGGAAAATCACACCACTGAAGTGGCAGAAGTCTTCCATCAGCATCCCTGCTGAAGTGATAATCCAGCTTTTGGCTGCAATCCTGCACATAATTAGGCATCTTATATTCCAGCATCTTCAATGTGAATTAAGCAACCTTAAATCTGTGCAGGATGGCATCACGGGTTTTCTTATTCCCTCCCCCGCCCCAGGTGCAGAAAAATGTTCTCTTCATCTGGATTAACTCATTCAAAACTTAGAAGTCAACTGGGATTTGAGAAAGCAGGTGAACCCTCCTCTCTTTCTCCCCCTCCCAGTCTCTGAAGATACCAAGATTATGATTGTGTTTATTTTTAAAGTACATGCATACTTATTTCTCATGTTGACAGGGCTGAAATAATCTGTTTAACTATTATGGCTGTGAAATGTCAAACATGCTTTGGTTTCTCAGAGCAAGATGTAGTCAAAAAGTTAAGCATTTCTAAATCCCTTTCCTTTCAATGGGCAGTTAAGCACATCCCCAAATCCCCCCCCCCCCCGGTTGGTGTCAGTAGGCCTTTAAAAGTGCTTAGCTGAAGGTGGATCATGCCCTGGTTTAAATGTGTGTTTAAAACTAATGCAGTTTGGCACATATCATGACTAATCCCGGAAAGATCCATGGCTAATCTAGGCCCTGACATTGACCCATCAGTCAATGGAGGCTGGGTTTCCTCCTTCTTCATTGACTTCAAAAGCATCAATACCCTCCAGTATTGCCAGAGACGGAAAAAAAGAGAAAAATAGAGGGAGGTGTGTGGGGAAAACACCTTTATCTGCTGCAGGGATGGCAGCTGGAAGTAGTGCAGAGGTGCAGAGCTGTTAGGGTTAGGAAAAAAGAAGAGATGCAGAGTGCCTTCATGAGAATCACAGCCATTCCCCCTTCTATGATGATACAACCTTCTAAAATTCTACAATACCTTGGTTCCCGAACGCCTTGGTACTCGGACGTTTTGGTTCCTGAATGCTACAAACCTGGAAGTGACTTTTCCAGTTTGCGGATGTCCGAACGTCCGACGTGGCTTCCGATTGCTGCAGGAGTTTCTTGCAGCCAATCAGAAGCTGCGCCTTGGTTTCCAAACATTTTGGAAGTCAAACGGACTTCCGGAACAGATTCCATTCGACTTCCAAGGTACCACTGTAATTTTATACAATTATAATAAAGCCAATTCCCCTCGCAGGAAGTCAACGTTCTTGGCAGATCATGAGCTTAGGTAGCTCCGCGTCACAGGGAGTTCCTGGCTGCGTCATTTCATATTGGTCAGTCCGATCGGCCGAAGGGGGCGTGGCTTAGCCCATTTAAACAAGCTGCAACCAAGCTTGTGCCCTCTTTTACCTTGCTCCCACTTGCGCTGTTCTCCCTCCCTCCCTAAGGTTAGGTCTTTATCCTTTGACCTTGCTATGGACCTCGGTTGGTCGCCTTGGTTGTCCTGGAGGCCTGGTAGGAATTTTTTTTTTCCCACTTGGCAAATTGGCACCAGCCACTTGGGTTTTCGCCTACCTCGTAGCAAATCTTCAAAACTTTGTAAGGTTTGGCGGTTAGGCATTGGAGTATTCGGTTGGAGGTGAGGGGAGGTGGCAGCCATCACCTACCCCTCCTATTTCAAGGGTATTCCGTTAAAGGAATCCGGGGGGGGGGGGGTGTCCTCTGTCCGAAGCCCAGACGGGGGCCAGGGCCATAGCATGACCCCTATCGGTGACCCTGGGGGAATTCCTAGTTGATGTGCATCAACAAGGTTCCCCCTATCAGTGGTTAACCCTTACTAGACTCCCGGCAGGCAGGCAGGAGTCAGATATAGTCATTGGTTCAATGCCTAAGCCAATACCACTCACATTCTGTAATCAATGAAGCTGTGGCCTTTTTTCAGCCCATTAACCTAAATTCTGGTGTCAAGTGTCTTTATTCTACAATGGGGAAGGGTTCAGGACCTTGCCACGCAATTGGGGATGCACTGCAACAGTCAACGCAGAACCCACACACAAGAGCGACTGGAGGGATAAACTGCAATTAATGCCCCCTGCTACTTATTAAAACCCACCCCACAAGTTGCACGTGAAGCACTACAGGACTGTGGATGAGATGGGCCTCAGGATCCCTTCCCACTCTACAATGCTCTGATTCTAACCCTAACACCGTGGAAGATGGATTCCAAAACCTCAGTGTTAAACAGCGTCAAGGACGCATTTCAATCAGAGAGCCGTTGAAATGTTCCACCCTGCAGCACTGCCTAGCTCTTCCTTCTTTGAGAGCGCTTGAATGCCATAACAATTTGTATATGCAAAGCGAGATGTCATTGAAGAGCCCAGTGTGTAAGAGCCTCGTATCCCAAGGCAAAACTGGCATTTACACTCTCATAACATCCACTTCACACTTCGCACTTAATCCTCACCTGTATGTGCTCAGGTGCTTCTAAGGCAAGATATGGTGTTAAATTAGAAATTAATATTTTAATAAATGCCCATTTATTATGAAACTTTGAATGCTAATAAATAACTGGAAGAGATTGTGCATAACTAATTTTATGTATGCAACTACGGCTGCATAGACATTATTAGCACAATATTGGAAAGAATTTAACCTGATTGGCAAGTTAAATTAATGGAATATGCTGAAATGGCAAAACTGACAATGAAACTAAGAGGAAGAGATGACAACGAATTTAAAGAAGAATGGAAGACGTTTATTGCAAATATACAGAAGAACTGTACACAGGTTAATACATTAGCAGGGATTTAAAAATTACTTGTAATTTTGTTATGCGATGGATAAAAAGTAATTTAAACAACTTATAAACTAAACAATGGACATGTGGTATATTGACAAACAATGGAACCAAGGAAGAGACTAGAGGGAAGTCAATTTGTTTTGTTTTGTTTTGGTATTGTTCTTGTTTCTATTTTTTGTTACTTTGGAAAAACAATAAATTGTTATATACAAAAAAAGAGATTGTGTGTAACTAAGAATGGGACGTGGGTGACGCAGTAGCCTAAACCACAGAGCCTAGGGCTTGCTGATCAGAAGGTCGTGGTTCGAATCCCCGCAACAGGGTGAGCTCCCGTTGCTCGGTCCCTGCTCCTGCCAACCTAGCAGTTTGAAAGCACGTCAAAGTGCAAGTAGATCAATAGGTACCGCTCCGGCGGGAAGGTAAACGGAGTTTCCGTGAGCTGCTCTGGTTCGCCAGAAGCGGCTTACTCATGCTGGCCACATGACCCGGAAGCTGTACGCCGGCTCCCTCGGCTAATAAAGCTAGATGAGCACCGCAACCCCAGAGTCATCCGCGATGGACCTAACAGTCAGGGGTCCCTTTACCCTTTAAGAATGGGCTGAACAGCTAATTCCATCCCGCTTCACTTTCAGCAGATCTCAGTCATAGATCTGTTCCATTCCGTCCAACCCCTTGCATACCATTGCATCATTGTGTACACACTGTGTGCACTTTTCACGTAAATTCGCACACTTTTTTCAGTGCATTCGTCAGTAAAAAAAGCACACTTTATATGCATCTTTTACACAACATACATATTTCTGTATGCATCAGAAAACGTGTTCCAAAATCCAAAGATAAGAAGTCAAGTTCCAAAATCCAAAGACCAGAAGTCATGTTCCAATCCGCTAGCAAGTTTGAGAGAATTAAGTTGGCCCACTGCAAAAGACAGAGCAAATGTATTCTTCCCCCCATCCCTGTGTTTAATCTTTCTTTACAACTTCCAAGTGGGTGCAGTCTATCAGTCAGTTTGGAATTTGATTCACTTAGTCCTGAAGCTACAATTAAAATTCACCATTCCTCCCCACCCCACTCCAAATGATACTACTTTTCAGCAGCTGAGGCAATCTTTGAAGCATGGGAAGAAAAAGGAGGTGTTGTAGCAGGTGTTACGGTCAAAACGAGTGAAATATTACTTGCAATCGGATTACACCGGGCAAGTCCCAGCAAGCTTTATTATATATTTTCAACACCAGCATGCAAAACATCATTTCTCACTCACGCTTTTCAAAAAATAAACAGAACTCCTGGCTTGCCCCACCCAACTTGCACACGCGTAACTAGATACCAACAAATACTTCTGTTGGGGGAAATCCCCGATTTTGCTGATGCCACCATGAGAATTCTTGAAGTTACCAGCCGGCGGTAATCCAATACTGTCTCACAATAAAATCCCCTTTGCATCCAAGCGTCCCAGAATCAGACTCAACCGCCGACGAATACCACTGTTTTGGGAATGGAGGGATAAACAATGGATGCCCACCAACAAAGCAAAACACACAAACATACACCGTTTATCCTATGTGCACATAGGTGGATGAAAGCTGTGTTATGCCTGGATTCATCCCTAAGGACTGTTGGTGAAGGCCGAAAATTCACACAGGCCTACCTGTTCCTGAAGATCTGCAGAACAAGGCCTTCTGGTTGTTCCACCACCTGCACAGATTCACATTGCCTTTTCCAAGATGGCGCCCAGACTTCGGAATCCCCTCTCCACTAGAGATAGGGCAGGAACCATTTGAGGCATCATTTCAGGATCTATAAACGACTCGCTTTGTCCACCTTTGCCGACTTTTCAATACTGGGCTTTCGGTGCCAACCTCCCCTCAGAAAACGTTTAAGAAGCATTCCTGCTCGTTGCCTGTTTACATTGGGTTGGCCCTTCCTTCACTGAGCACCAGGGTGGATAAAAATCAATGGTTTTTTAAATTTAAATCAGATTTTTTAATATTTAAATCAGTTTTTTTAAAAAAAATAAAATGCTTTTGGAGGAAAAATCTTTCTAAAGATAGTTTTCTATTTAAGTTACATTATAGTCCAAAGGGTATTCATCAGGAAATAAGGGTTTGTTTTAAGTTTTTCATGTGTGCTAAAACTCAGCCTAAGTTGTTTGTTTTTTAAAATCCTTTTAATCACATCAGTTAACAAACATGGAACATATGCTATAATGTTACTGGTTTAGTTAAATAAATTGTTTAAACTGTTATCAAAGAAATGATTATTTTTCTCCTTCCAATAAGGTACAGCAGAAAAGTTGTCCAAATATAAACAGTTAACTTATTAAACCTCACAATAATTTCATAATTATCTGCCTACGTGTTTCTAATAGTATAAGCAAATCAGTAATTTTTGATATAGCTGTAAAAACCACTCTGAAAATTTATTATTCCAAAAATGAAACCTTCAACGGGTTGTAAATATTAAGATTATATCAACAAGAATGAGTCTTTCTGGAAAAAAAAAAGATTTAAATAAATTCTTACTGACTCGTGATTTAAATCAGGTCTTACTGGCTAGTGATTTAAAACGTGATTTAAATCGATTTGATTTAAATCAAATCCACCTGCTGAGCATGCCCCCTTAAATATGGCCACGTTTTCTTGGATGCCAGGACTGATCACCCACCCCCCTTATCCAGTCTGAACAGAGGAGAGGAGCGAAGGGTTTTGCTGTGCAATTGGTATTAGTGTGATAAGATTTCTATACCGCCTTCCATTCAAAGATCATGTGGCAGTTTACAGTATAAAAGCACAGAATACGTAACAAAACAACAAACGAACCAACAAAAGCAATACCCTCCCAGTATAGATGTCTTCTACCCCCGCCCCACTGACTGGGTAAGGGGGCTGATAATAGGCAGCCTCATCGTCTCTTTGGATGTGGCAGCCATTTTGTACCGTAACTTGTCCCCACAGCAGCCATTTTGTGCCTGGCACCAACCACGCTTCCTCAGAATCCCAAATACAGTCATACCTCGGGTTATGGACGCTTCAGGTTGCGCGTTTTCGGGTTGTGCACCATGCTTAACCTGGAAGTACTGGAACGGGTTACTTCCGGGTTTCATTGCACTTTGCGCATGTGCAGAAGCGCTGAATCGCGACCCATGTGTGCACAGACACGGCACTGTCGGTTGCAAACGTGCCTCCCGCACGGATCACGTTTGCAACCCGAGCGTACTCCAAAAAAGGCTGGCAACTCCAGTCGTAATTGGATGGGGGTGGGGGTGGGCGTTAACACAACCCATCACACACGTCCATCGAACACATTAAGGCAGTGTTGGGTCTACACGGGCTATCACCCTGCTGAACCAGCAATACATTTGCCAACCAAGACCCCTGCTGAGCATGTGTTCAGTTGCATAGAGAATGGGGCTCATTGGCGCCTAGATGCACGATGCACAAAACGATGCACCTGCCTTCATGCAATGGGGTGGAGTGGGGTGTGGAAATCTCCCTATAATCCCAAGCAAGCAGATTCTCACTGCTGAATTTTCACCTGTGCTGAACAAACTCCAAAGGCAACTTCCATTAGAAGCAGGATAGAGAGCCACGTGCCAGTTCAGGCAGAGCTGCAAGGCCCAAAACTCTTGTACAACTGGCCTGTCCACTGTTATCACCCTGACACAATCCATCAAACAGGGTTGCGGCGGGTCATATTGCAATCCTGGATAATGGCACTGAAGAGGACTCCGACACAACAGATGCTGTCTGTGGTGAAGATGGAGGGAGAGAAAGAGGGGCAGAGTAGCAAACAAGGAAGGCGTGGGCAAAAGAGGTGAGTGGCATTAAGGACAGCACTGCAGCCATCTTCCCTGTTATTACTGCCAGTAAATAACACAGCACAGCCCCAAAGAGCCATCTCCTAAGCAACATTTCTCCTGCACAGTGGAATACCTGCGAAGTGTGTTAACTGAGATGTGCAATGCCCACAGAGGCTCTGGGAGGAAAAGACTGCTGCACAGAAACAGGCTACAATCTGCTGCTTTTCCCCTCTTGCTTCGCTCCTGCAAAATCCACACGAATTCTGCACTCTTGCACATAACATAAAGCAACATTTCTCCCTCCGTGTGCATTGCAACAGAATTTTGTCAAGGCTCCATGGAATGAGAGTTAAGTCCCAAATAAGACTATGCATCCTTCTGATCAGAAGATGCCAGCTAGGCTCTTATTCAGCTCTAATTAGCTATAATATAAACATGCTTAAATATATACTTCACAGTGTACAAAAATCACGCCGTATTGCCCAAGTTCCAACAGCCCACCAGGAAATGATAGCCATAATATGCCAATAATAATGCTGATCTACTATTCAGGGTTATTGGGAGGATTACAAGCTGCTTACAAGTGCATATGAATCGTAGAATCCCGAGGGTCATCTAGTCCAACCCGCTGCAATGCAGGAATCTCAACTAAAGCATCCATGACAGATGGCCATCCAACCTCTGCTTAGAAACCTCCAAGGAAGGAGAGACCACAACCTCCCAAGGGAGACCGTTCCACTGTCAAGCAGCTCTTACCACCAGAAAGTTCTTCCGGATGTTTAATCAGAATCTCCTTCCTTGTAACTTGAATCCATTGGTTCGAGTCCTACCCTCCAGAGGAGGAGAAAACAAGCTTGCTCCATCCTCCACTTGACAGCCCTTGAGATATCTGAAGATGGCTATCTTATGTCCTCTCAGTCCTTGGTCCAGTATACCTGAAGGAGTGTCTCCACCCTCATTGTTCAACCTGGACACCGAGGTCCAGCGATGAGGGCCTTGCCTTCTGGTGGTTCCCTCGCTGCAAGAAGTGAGGTTGCAGGGAACCAGGCAGAGGGCCTTCTCGGTGTAGGCGCCCCGCCCTGTGGAACGCCCTCCCATCAGATGTCAAAGAGAAAAACAACTACCAGACTTTTAGAAGACATCTGAAGGCAGCCCTGTTTAGGGAAGCTTTTAATGTTTGGCGGACTATTGTATTTTAATATTTTGTTGGAAGCAGCCCAGAGTGGCTGGGGAAACCCAGCCAGATGGGCAGGGTATAAATATATTATTATTATTATTATTATTATTATTATTATTATTATTATTATTATTCCAGGCTAAACATACCCAGCTCCTTCAAGCGTTCCTCATAAGGCCTGGTTTCCAGGCCCTTGATCATCTTGGCCGCCCTCCTCTAAACACATTCCACCTTGTCAACATCCTCCTTAAATTGTGGTACCCAGAACTAGGCACAGTATTCCAGGTGTGGTCTGACCAAGGCAGAACAGAATGGGATTATTACTTCCCTTGATGTGGACACTAGACTTTTGTTGATGCAGCCTAGAATAGCATTAGCTTTTTTTGCTGCTGCATCACACTCATGACTCATGTTAAGCTTGTGATCCACCAAGACCCCTAGGTAATAATAATAATATTAATATTAATAATAATAATAATAATCTAATAATATTAAAATAAATATTAAAATGTAGCCTCATCGCAGGAGGAGAAGGAAAAGAAAAAAGAGAGGGAGGGAATCAAATTGGCTCCAAGCCAAAGGCCAGGCGGAACAACTCTGTCTTACAGGCCCTGCGGAAAGAAATCAGATCCTGCAGGGCCCTGGTCTCATGAGGCAGAGCGTTCGACCAGGCTGGAGCCAGAGTTGAAAAGGCCCTGGCTCTGGTTGAGGCTAATCTAACTTCCTTAGGGCCCGGGACCACTAGGGTGTTGCTATTTATGGACCTTGAGGCTCTCCGTGGGGCATACGGGGAGAGGCGGTCCCGTAGGTACGAGGGTCCTAGGCCGTGAAGGGCTTTAAAGGTCAAAAGCAGCACCTTAAATCTGACCCTGTACTCCACCGGGAGCCAGTGCAGCTTGAAAAGCACTGGGTGAATATGCTCCCAAGGCAGAGACCCCGTGAGGAGCCTCGCTGCAGCATTCTGCACCCGCTGGAGTTTCTGGGACAGCTTCAAGGGCAGCCCCGCGTAGAGCAAATTACAGTAGTCAAGCCTGGAGATGACCGTTGCATGGATCACTGTGGCCAGGTCGGGCCATGAGATCATTTTCACATGCACTACTGGCAAGCCATGTGTCCCCCATCTTATGAAGCACTGTGATTGCTATACGAATATATTTTGACTTCAGTTACACTTACAATCCCATCCTTCCCCCCCAAGGTGCTGATGTTAACATATATAGAATTTTATTCACATTTGATCCTCACAACAACCCTGCAATGTAGAACTAGACCAAGAGATAGTGACTGGTTCAACATCGACCAGTGGGGCTCATGGTAGAGAAGGGAACCGAATGTGTGCCTTACCAATCCCAGCCTGTTACACTAACCACTAAACCACACCATCCTGTTTGTTTGTTTGTTTGTTTGCCTGTTTTTAAGCATCAGATGAAAGCAGATTTATTTACTAGGTTCAATTAATTCCACCCTCTTTTTTTCTTGTGCTGCTGCTGCTTAACATTTTTTAAAAAAAACCCATTTGTGTCACTTTATTGATTAACTTGTTTATTAAATAATAATGTAAGCTGCCCAGAGGGCTGTTGTCCAAAGGAAGAAGTACAAATATTTCGTTAAGGAAATAAATAAGCTCCACATATCTTTTTATTAGTATGATTAATACCTACGAACATCTGGCCCTGCACTCACAATATATGGATTTAATGGTGCACTTCATCCATCCAGAATCACTGACTAAATGGGGGGGGGGGTTTCCTCTATTTTTGAACCACTATTCAAATATTTAGCTTCACTGTGCACCAAAGATGGCCGACACTGAACAATCGTTGCTTGGTTTTATTTATTACCTGCCCTTCACCGTAAGGTCCCAGGGCAACAATGCAAAATGTAGCAATAAAAACATTTTGTGACGATAACCTCAAACTGGTAAAGGTAAAGGTACCCCTGCCCGTACGGGCCAGTCTTGACAGACTCTAGGGTTGTGCGCCCATCTCACTCAAGAGGCCGGGAGCCAGCGCTGTCCGCAGACACTTCCGGGTCACGTGGCCAGCGTGACATCGCTGCTCTGGCGAGCCAGAGCCGCACACGGAACACCGTTTACCTTCCTGCTAGTAAGCGGTCCCTATTTATCTACTTGCACCCGGGGGTGCTTTCGAACTGCTAGGTTGGCAGGCGCTGGGACCGAACAATGGGAGCGCACCCTGCCGCGGGGATTCGAACCGCTGACCTTTCGATCGGCAAGCCCTAGGCGCTGAGGCTTTTACCCACAGCACCACCCGCATCCCACCCCAATCTGAGTGGGTTCTAAAACTACCCCTCTCAAGTTGTGAAGCACCCTGAGATCTACAGGTATAACAGTGGTACACAAATTTAATAAATAATAATACTTAATAAGAAGTCCAGGGTAAAGAGGTGTCTCTTCAGCATATGAGGAAGGCTATATAGTGAAGGTGCCAAACACACCTCCGTGGGGAGGGAATTCCACAAAGAAGGTCCTCTCCTGGCCCACCAGCAACCCCCCCAGCTTCAGGGGGGGTGTATGAGTACCAAGAGGCCAGGCTCTGTCAATTTTAACACCTGAGGAGGTCTGTAGGGCAGCGCCAAATGTGGGGTTTTGTGCAATCCACGCCAAGAGATGAGAGTTTCACGAGCCCTTTGCCTGTACAGTCATATCTCAGGTTAAAGTTGCTTCAGGTTGGGCGTTTTCGGGTTGCGCTCCATGGAGACCCGGAAGTAACAGAACACGTTACTTCCAGGTTTCGCCGCTCGTGCAGATGCTCAAAATGACATCACACGCATGCGCAGAAGTGGCAAATTGTGACCCGCACACGTGCAGACACGGGTTGCATTCGCTTCAGGATGTGAACAGGGCATCTTACGCATGAGTCACTGTATGCAGCATCTGCAACTTGCAATCCACACTAGATGATAAAAGGTTAAAGAGCCCTTTGCCTGTGTCATATGCAGGAGCATCTGCGACTTGCAATCTACACTAGTACAGTGGTACGTCGGGTTACAGGCACTTCAGGTTACATACGCTTCAGGTTACAGACTCTGCTAACCCAGAAATAGTACCTCGGGTTAAGAACTTTGCTTCAGGATGAGAACTGAAATCGTGTGGTGGCGGCAGCAGGAGGCCCCATTAGCTAAAGCGGTACCTCAGGTTAAGAACAGTTTCAGGTTAAGAACAGACCTCCAGAATGAATTAAGTTCTTAAACAGAGGTACCACTGTAGATGAAAGGTTAAAGAGCCCTTTGCCTGTGTCTTATGCAGGAGTCACTGTGTGGAGCATCTGTGACTTGCAATCCACACTAGCAGGCGAGAGGTTGAAGAGCCTTCTGCCTGTGTCTTTCCCTTACGCAAACCCAGGGTGGGTTAAGCACTGCCTTTCCAAGTGCATCTTCCCACTACCTAATTCTGCACAGGATTTGGGGGGGGGGGGACCTTTACAACAACCATAGACGTCCAGTGAATTTTGTCCTCCTCCTATTAGAGAAACGTGTTGAGGCTAACGGTTTGTCTAAGGCTAAGTGAGTTAGTGGCTGGAATGAGTTCTCATAACAAATGCAGTTAAGTTAACAAACTTTTAAAAATAATAACAAATGCAGTTATGTTAACAAACTTTTTTTTTAAAGGAACACACTCAAAATGTTTGCTCGTGCCTTCATTTCCCTGCAAAAGCCGCTATGCATAATCTCTGAAACGTCTGCTTTTCCCAACGTCCCTCTTTAAAGAGATCAGGGCAACATGCACGGTGCTTCCTTGCTCTTTTGATGCTCTGCAACAGTCCTGCAAGGTAGACTCAGGCAGCATCAAGGTCACCCGCAAGCTATGCAACCGAGTCAGGATTTGAAC
Source organism: Podarcis tiliguerta (assembly GCF_965153285.1). Lineage (NCBI taxonomy): Eukaryota > Metazoa > Chordata > Lepidosauria > Squamata > Lacertidae > Podarcis > Podarcis tiliguerta. The sequence continues at coordinate 15,063,245 of NC_139537.1, read as the reverse complement.
CTGGGTCTGCAAGGTCCCAGCCAGGCACTCTTACCACCACCGGTACAGCACAATCCTAACCGCATCCATGCAAAAGCAAGTCTTGTTGAATTGAACAAGGTTTCCTCCATCTAAGGGAGCTGAGGATTCCAGCCAGACTCTGCTAATGTTTCAATGCCTCTTTCTCAGGGACTGTGTGTGTGTGTGTGAATGAGAGTGCAGGTTTTCCAAGGAAACGCTCTCAGTTCAGCTGTTACCGAACAGCTGATCCGTTCCCCCTTTCTAAATCCAGCAGACCTCTCTCTTTGCAAGTCTCTTATACCAGCAGCAACCTGAGCAATCGCTCATAAAGTTAAGAGCCGGGGCAGCTTGTGTGTGTGTGTGTGTGTGTGTGTCTGTGTGTGTAATAAAGGAAAAGAATCACTTGCTAAACGCTGAAGGAAGTTCAATGCCTTGTGCCTGCGGAGAATAAGCCGGGATTGAAGCTGGTTCAGAGATTTTGACAGTACACAAAAGCCAACAGAGGATGCTGCAAAAAAAAAACGTGGTTGTTTGATAGCAATGAAAGGAACAAGCACTATGCAATGAGACAGAAAGGAGCAGCCAGCTACACAAGCAGTTTCTTTGAAAGAAGGTGAACAGGGGGGCTGCCCTGAGTGCAGAGAATTTTTTTATATTATTATTATTCCTATTTCGGTGCCTTTGTGCTCCTTTACACTTGCATTCCTTTTAATTGGATGTGGGACGGTGGAGGGAACAAATTTCTCCCAACAACAAAGCCAGAAGCAGGAACAGAGAGAGAAAGGGAAGGAGAAAGGATCCACAAAAGCAGGCAACAATTGCAGCTTAATCTCTTAACAGGATCGGTGGGTAGTTAAAGGAGAGTCTTTGTTTGCACCTTATATTTCCTTGCTCCCGCCCCTCCCTTAAAAAAAAAATCACAAGGCGGCATCTCTAGGGGCTGCAACCCTATACCCCCAGTTACCTGGGAGAAAGCCCCATTGAATTGGGATGGGGGGGGGCTTGCTTCTGAGCAAACATTGCACACCGCCCGGCTGTAAAAGAAAGTTTGTAAAAGAGATCTCGAAACACACTGAAAATGCGCGCGAGGGGGGCAGGTTTGCACCTTTCCAGGGAACGTTTACCAACAAAGCTACAGCACCATCTGGAAAACCCGTTACTTTAGATTTGTTTTAACTGTATGTTTCTCTCCACCCCTTTCTATAATGGGAGTTTTACCCAAGTTGAACAATAAATGCACAAACGTGCGGGAGGGGGGGATTGGTTTAGGAAGTTGGAAGCAAAGCTCACAAGATCCTTTGCCTTAGCTGCTAAAATCATTAGCTGCAGAAGCGTCAGGGGGTCTCTTATCCCTCCCCCCCAATGGCTGCTGGGGGGAGAAGGAATGACCTGCCAGCTGCCGTTCCCTCCCCCCCCCCCCAAAAAAAAAGACCTTCCCCTTCCCAGCCTCCCTGCCAAATGTTTTTGGGTGTTTTTGATAAAATGTTTCTAAGGATGCAATCCAATATACACACACTTAAACCGGGAGTTAAGACCCACTGAATAGCACAGGGCTTGACTTCTGAGTACATATAAGGTTGCACTATGACACCCCCGTTTCCTAGCCACCACAAAATTTGCTCCTCGCTGATTTCAACAGGGTGGTGGGTGTATTTCTCAGGGGAAACTCCTTTCCCAAGCCAGCCCTTAATTTGTGGAGAGAGAGAAAATGCTACTGGACCCCTTGAAAGGTCTGGGAAGACGCTCCACCTCCGATCTGGAAAACCTTCCATTTCCAACATATACGCACACGTATGGGGAGGGAGAATGCACTCTGCACTAGCTCAGGGGAAAGTGGCATCTATTCCTGGTTTGCTCCAGGAGTGTACTAATCCTGCCACCTAAAGTGCCAAGGCTAGGCAGATGTAAGCCCTATCCTCCCGTCTACAGATACATACATCCATAATTTTATTTGTATGCCGCCTTTCCACAGTTCAAACCACGCTCGAGGCGGCTTACAACTTGAAAAAACCGGCATAACTTCAACATAACCGAAGCAGTCATAAAGCATTACAAACCACACAATTTCCACATAAATCACTACCATACGTGACAGACGCACGCACTGATCTATAGAGAGCGCGGGATCATTGTGATCTATTGCGGGAGGCGGGGAATCAACCATGGGGTATCTTCTATGACCGTCTCTCCACTCACAAATCCCCTTTGTGCGCGGTCCCGGCGAGGAATCTCCGGCAAAGGAACCCCACCGGCTCGCCCCGGGAGCCGCACCCGGGCAGCCTCTCCGCTTCCACATCCGCGGAACTCCCCGCCCCGGTAAGTTCCCAGCTTCGGAAGATGCAAGCAAGGCGCCCCTCTCTCTCCAGCAGCTCCTGGGACGCAGCAGCGAGCGAGGATTGCAAAGCAGAAGCGGCCGGTTCTCACGTCTCTCTCCCCACCCACAACACCTCCTTTGGCAATGCAGAAACGCGCTTCTTCGGTCGTCTTTCTCTGCAAGCAGGCGAGACATCCGCCGCTCCCCGCTGCTTCCCCGGCTCCTCACGCCCGCCCGCGGCAGAAATGCTCCCTTCCCCAGCGAGATCGCCGCTCGACTCCAGCGTTAGCAGGTGAAAACCAGCTCTCTGGCCACCCCCGGCAGCATCCCTTCCCCCCCAAAAAACCCCTTCCCTCCGCGTTTGAAATAAGCCGCTCAAAGCCCGCCACAATAAATAAGAGATTATTTTTCTAAAGGGAGAGGACCCAATTGCAACACCCGCCGCCGCTCTGCACCTTGCACTGCCTAAACCGGGGATCCCCCTTTTGCAACGAGGAAAGCATACGCGCGCCAAACGCAGGAGAAGGCAGAGAGCTAGGAAGCAAGTTAGCCACCCGGTAGAACTGCTTTAAAAATAAAACAAAATTTGGCGCTAGGGAAAGAGTATTCTTTCTTTTTTCGGGAGGGAAGAGATACAACAAGCACGAACTTTTCCCTCTCTTTTTTTTGCAACTTGAACGCAAATAGATATCTCGTTGCAAACCAAGCCTCTCCGAACACGTTGCGGAGAAGAGACGACCAGCCGGTCCGCGTTAGCGCGGGGCTCCGGCGCTTCCCACGCTCGCAAGCGGCTGCCGGAGAGAGGCTGGGCTTTTTGCAAACAGTGGCAAGTTTGCAACAAAAAGATGGGACGGGGTTGGTTGGTTGGCTGGCTGTGTATGTGTGGAAGTTTCGCATGCAACTCTCTCCCCACGCTGACTCCATCGCGGATCCCCCTCTCCAAACCCATTCATCCAGGCAAATGAAAAGCGAGGCGCCTGTTTTCAAGGAAATAAAGAAAGCCCAGCTCACGCACCCTTCCAAGAGGCCGATCAGCTCCGGAGCTTCGCAGCTTCCCTTCTGCATAACGTATCCATGGACGGGGGCGGAAGACGGGGAGCCAAGCGGCGCCGCCGCCGCCGCTGCTGCTTTTCTCTCGCCTTCCTGGCGCAGCGCGCAGCGCGGGACTGGTGCCGAGTGGAGAAGCGCTCTCGGTAGCAACTCCTAACTCGGGGGGTGGGGGTAGGTGGGGGGGTGCTGGGAGGGGAGGGGAGGAAAGGGGGCGATTCCCAGCCCGCGGCGCCGACGATCGCAGCGCAGCCTACCGAGAGGCAGAGCGCGCCAGCGGCTGCAGCCAATGCGGGGAGCCGCGTCTCCTCGCTCGCCAGCCCAGCAGGGAGAGAGCGCGAGGCGCGGCGACGCGAGAGAAAAGGCTGGCTGGATGCACAACGCCGGGGATGCTGGGGGGGGGGGGAGGGAGCGCACATTCACGTGCACACAAACCCCTTGCACACGCAGACGCGGTGCAAACGAGCCCGGCTTCTGCACCGCCGCCTAAAATGCTCCTGCAAAAAATAAAATATATTCCCTGCTGCTCCTTGCAACCGAGAAGGAGGCAGGCTCCGGCGTGGCTCTTCGCGCTTGTGACAGGCAAGCAGGCTGTCATGCATGCTGTGAAGTAAGTCCCGTCGCACGCGGCGTCTGGTAGTCAATAAGGATCCCCCACTTTTTTTTTGGCGGGGGGGGGGGAGGTTTAATGACCCCCTTCCTCCAGGCAACTCAAGGTGGTCCCCACCATTCGGCGCTCCAATTTGCGATGCTCACAACCGCCCTCTCGGGTAGGTTAGAGCAAAGAGCAGGCATCCTCAATCTCGGCCCTCTAGATTTTTGGGACTACAATTCCCATAATCCCTGACCACTGGTCCTATTAGCTGGGGATGATGGGAGTTGTAGTCCCAAAAACATCTGGAGGGCCAAGTTTGGGGTGTCATGGTCATCTGGATTTGAACCCAAGCCTGACTGGTCTTAACACTGTGGAGGCTGGTTGGTTACGGCAAGTGGGGCGCTGCCCCCAACATCCTCAGCTGGGTCTCATCCAGCCCTAGCCTGCTTGCCTTCCTGCTTACTTGCCAGGCCAGGGGTTGGTAGCGGTACCTGTCAGCCTCTTCCTCCTCCTCCTGACTCTCAGTGTTGCCCCTGGCAGCGGAGAGGATGGGGACAAAACCAGAATGAGTTGGCCCCGCCTATCACTGGCTCTGGCTCCACCCACTGTGGGCTCCCTGCATTCCACCTAGCCAATCTCAATGGGCACCAGCCACCGCTGCAACTCTACCAAGCGCCATAGAGGGCGCCAAAGTGGTGTAATGGTTAGAGTGTCTGCCTCGGACCTGGTAGACCAGAGTTCGAATCCCAAAGAGGCGTAAAGCTCCCTGCGGTGACCTTGTGCCAGCCACTGCCTCTCAGCCTAACCTACCTCACAGGGTCGTATGGGGATTCAAGGAGGAGAGAGGAGAGCTAGGTGCACCGCGGAGAAAGAAGGTGGGATATAAATTAAATAAATAAAGTTTAAGAAATTTAACTTGTAAGACAAGTATATTCCCTGCTCCATCTAAAAAACACACTTTATCCCTTATACATATATCGCTATTATATCATATATCTTAATTGTGTAAGGGATGAGATATGTCCTACCTGTTTTTCCCTAGTGCTCTGATACTCACCCTGGCAACCCACACAACTGGAGTGGTCCTGGGTCATCTCATACTGGAAGGAATGATCTCTACAGTGGTACCTCAAGTTACATACGCTTCAGGTTACAGACTCTGCTAACCCAGAAATAATACCTCGGGTTAAGAACTTTGCTTCAGGATGAGAACAGAAATCGTGCTGCGGCAGCGGGAGGCCCCATTAGCTAAAGTGGTACCTCAGGTTAAGAACAGTTTCAGGTTAAGAACGGACCTCCAGAATGAATTAAGTTCTTAACCCGAGGTACCACTGTATTTCAAACTTTAGGGATGTCACAGCACAAATTTCTCTCTCTCTCTCTCTCTCTCTGTGTGTGTGTGTGTGTGAGAGAGAGAGAGAGAGAGAGAGAGAGAATGTTTCAGTAGCCTAGCAAAAGTGATTTTTATTTCCCTATAAATTCCAACTACTGTCTTAAAATTGGCTTTGGATTAAATCTAAGGACACACAGTGCCCACTCCACACACAAAAAGGAAGGAAAGAAATGACTGCCATAAACACATTTTCAGGTAGGAAAATAGGAAGTTGCCTTATACTGAGTCAGATTATTGGTCCATTGTGCTCTGTGCTGTCTTCACTGACTGGAAGCAATACTTAATAGAGTTGTAGGCAAGAGTCCTTTCCACCCTTACCTGGAGATGCCAGGGACCGAACCGGGGACTTTCTGCCTTCAAGGAAGATGCTCAGCCACTGAGGTTTTTTGTCCTGGCTACAAATCCACATCTAGCTTTCTCTGGATGAAAGGAATTTCAGCAGGTTTACTACGGCAAGTCTCTCTCAACTTCCAGCAAAATTCACCAGGCTTTTCCCCACAGAGTCTCTTCAAATGTGGATTTGGGCCAAATTTTGGTGGCAACTACCGTATTTATCGCTCTATAAGACGCACCAGACCACAAGACGCCCCTAGTTTTTGGAGGAGGAAAACAAAAAAATATATATTCTGAATCTCAGAAGCCAGAACAGCAAGAGGGATCGCTGCGCAGTGAAAGCAGCAATCCCTCTTGCTGTTCTGGCTTCTGGGATAGCTGCACAGCCTGCATTCGCTCCATAAGACGCACACACATTTCCCCTTACTTTTTAGGAGGGAAAAAGTGAGTCTTAAAAAAATACGTTACTTCTTTATCATAGAATCATAGAGTTGGGAGAGACCACAAGGGCCATCGAGTCCAACCCCCTGCCAAGCAGGAAACACCATCAGAGCACTCCTGACATATGGTTGTCAAGCCTCTGCTTAAAGACCTCCAAAGAAGGAGACTCCACCACACTCCTTGGCAGCAAATTCCACTGTCGAATAGCTCTTACTGTCATGAAGTTCTTCCTAATGTTTAGGTGGAATCTTCTTTCTTGTAGTTTGGATCCATTGCTCCGTGTCCGCTTCTCTGGAGCAGCAGAAAACAACCTTTCTCCCTCCTCTATGTGACATCCTTTTATATATTTGAACATGGCTATCATATCACCCCTTAACCTCCTCTTCTCCAGGCTAAACATGCCCAGTTCCCTTAGCCGTTCCTCATAAGGCATCGTTTCCAGGCCTTTGACCATTTTGGTTGCCCTCCTCTGGACACGTTCCAGTTTGTCAGTGTCCTTCTTGAACTGTGGTGCCCAGAACTGGACACAGTACTCCAGGTGAGGTCTGACCAGAGCAGAATACAGTGGCACTATTACTTCCCTTGATCTAGATGCTATACTCCTATTGATGCAGCCCAGAATTGCATTGGCTTTTTTAGCTGCCGCGTCACACTGTTGGCTCATGTCAAGTTTGTGGTCAACCAAGACTCCTAGATCCTTTTCACATGTACTGCTCTCAAGCCAGGTGTCACCCATCTTGTATTTGTGCCTCTCATTTTTTTTTGCCCAAGTGCAATACTTTACATTTCTCCCTGTTAAAATTCATCTTGTTTGTTTTGGCCCAGTTCTCTAATCTGTCAAGGTCGTTTTGAAGTGTGATCCTGTCCTCTGTCCTATGAATACCTACAGCGCTTCTCAGTAAGTGCAGATGTGTTTTTGGGATTCACATCTCCTCCTCCCGCCAACAACCCTGGAAGGGAGCTTGGCAGAGCCATACCAGCTGTTTGGACATAAAGCCAAGCTGTGGTTTGGCATTATAGGAGCGAAGGTCATGGGCCTTCTCTCCCCTCCTCCTTCCCTTCCTGTTTTGTGGTAGCTTTGTGGTTCACCATTACCTCTCGACCAGCAAGTTATTTTTTATCTATTACCTACCGTTTGCCCTAAGTTCCCAGGGCAGGTTACAACATTAAAACTCTCTCTATATATTAATTTTGACAAAGTAATAATCATAAATAAGAATAAAAATGCACCCCACCTCCAAGTCCAATCCATTGTTCCAACAGACCTTTGTTGTTGAAAATTCCTTTGAGACAATGGCCATCCCTGCATACCTGAAGGAGCGTCTCCACCCCCATCGTTCAGCCCGGACACTGAGATCCAGCGCCGAGGGCCTTCTGGCGGTTCCCTCACTGCGAGACGTGAGGTTACAGGGAACCACAGAGAGGGCCTTCTTGGTAGTGGCGCCTTCCCCCGTGGAACACCCTCCCTTCAGATGTGAAGGAAATAAGCAGCTATCCTATCTTTAAAAGACATCTGAAGGCAGCCCTGTTTAGGGAAGTTTTTAATATTTAATGCTGTATTGTTTTTAACACTTGGTTGGGAGCTGCCCAGAGTGGCTGGAGAAACTCAGCCAGATGGGCGGGGTAATAATAATAATAATAATAATAATAATAATAATTTTCATTATTTTCATTATCATCATCATCATCCAGAGAGCCAGTGTGGTGTAGTGGTTAAGAGCGGTAGTCTCGTAATCTGGAGAACCGGGTTCGCGTCTCCGCTCCTCCACATGCAGCTGCTGGGTGAGCTTGGGCCAGTCACACTTCTCTGAAGTCTCTCAGCCCCACTAACCTCACAGAGTGTTTGTTGCGGGGAAGGAAGGGAAAGGAGAATGTTAGCCGCTTTGAGACTCCTTAAAGGGAGTGAAAGGTGGGATATCAAATCCAAACTCTTCTTCTCTTCTTCTTCTTCTTCATCCCTGGGCAGAGCCAGTCATGAAGCTTTTGCCATGAGAAGCTGCCATGAACACGGCTCGCTACATGGGGCAGTGTCCTATAGTTTCTGACACCTGAGTGCTTTGAAGGAAGGAAAAGTGATGCAACCACATCCCAGATTATGCTTTGCTGTCCTGGATGGTGCATTTGGACTCTCATTGACTGTTCTGTGTTACACAGAAACCTGAGGATGTTTCCAGGGCAAAGGGAGAGAAGGAAGATGTTGGACGTGGGCCAATGTTCAGTCATATTTAGCTGCTGTTAGAAGGTCCCAAGCATTTCCAGAGGGCTATCATAAAAAGCAACAAGGTGGGCAGGTCCAAAACCCAGAACAGCTGTTTCAGAGGGAAATAGGTTGTCCTTCTGCAATGTACTTCATGCAAACTGCTAGGCCTGCAGCATAATAGCCGTAACATTTTTCTTATCCCCATAGTGTGCAAAATAAAAAATAGTGTTTCGGGCATGCCCAGAGTGCACGTCGCTCACCCAGTATGTGCAACCAGAACCTAAACTTCTCGGGTTATTGGGGGGGGGGGGGGAGTGAGCTCTGCAGGACAAAGGATATGATTATCAAGCTGACTTGGATCCCAAATACATCCCTTTTTTTTTAAAAAAAAGTTCTCGTTTTGTTTTGCTTTGTTTTGTTAGCCATGCTTAAATTTTATTTATAGATTTTCCAAATGTAAAAGTAATACCAGTAATACAACATTTTTCCGATTTGCGTTTGGTAAGTAATAGTGTGTTTGAGCATGAAGAGTACGTTTATTTCACCCAATGTGTGCAGAATCTGAACATCTTGTATTGGGGGAAAGTAAAAGGAGGAGGACATTATGATCAAACAGGCCTGAATCCCAAATACTGAATCCTCTATATACCGTATTTTTCGCTCTATAAGATGCACCAGACCACAAGATGCACCTAGTTTTTGGAGGAGGAAAACAAGAAAAAATATATTCTGAATCTCAGAAGCCAGAACAGCAAGAGGGATCGCTGCGCAGCGAAAGCAGCAATCCCTCTTGCTGTTCTGGCTTCTGGGATAGCTGCGCAGCCTGCATTCGCTCCATAAGACGCACACAAATTTCCCCTAACCTTTTAGGAGGGAAAAAGTGAGTCTTATAGAGCAAAAAATACGGTATATGACACTCAAAGAAGTACTTTTTGGTTAGGGCAAGCATCCCACTAGAATTAGTACCGAGAAAGCTTGTTTCTACACATCACATGATGAGACCTCCAGGAATGTTTCCAGGCAGTGCTGGAACACACTTGGAAAGTTTCCAGCTCTAGTTTATGCTTACTGCTTTTTGTACTGGGTAAGAATCTGCCTGTTTTGTTCAGAGAGGTAATTTACAGCCATGCCGTCATCTCTGTGGGATCCTCTCCCTACCTGCCCTTTCTCAGCTGAATCTTTTTTTTCTTTCCTTTGTCTTTCATAATTACTCGCTTTGGCTTGCTTGGGATAAAAGTGGAACAATAATGTTTTCTTTGCAGCCAGTTTCGAAACTGGCAAAATAGTTTTTAGTGCAAGCGTTTCCTAAGCAAAGAAGTGCCTGAAACTTTCCCCTCCGCAACCCTCTCCTGCAACCAAATCTGAAAACAAAACAACAACCCCCCACCAACCTTTCTTTGGCCTCATTTTTCCATTTTAATTATTGTCCTCCTATCTGTCTTATAGCAACACTGTTGTGGAGATCAGAGGGAAAGTTACACCACTGGAGATTATTATGGCAAATTTCAGAATTGCGGTGAATGTTGACATTTACTGGCCATTATTATTATTTTCTTTAAAGAAGGCCCAGTGGGAAATTTCCAAAAATGTGTCATGAAGCACTTTTTTGACATTTCGGTGCAGTAGCACTGAAAAATGTCCTTTAGCAGAAAGCACTGGAGAGAGATATAATATTTGGATATTTCCTGGTAAATGTCAGCATTTTATTGTTCATGTTCGAATGATTAAAAAAACCAAAACATTTCCTTCTGGGTGTCTTGAAAACTTACTGATGAATGCCAACATTCTGACACCAATTGCAATACATTTATTTATTGGGGGGGGGGGGTGTTCAATGCAGCATGTGGCTTTACGTCATTCTTCTCCCCACCCCCTTGAATTCTGTAATCAGTTCAAGGTCACCCATTCCAAATTCTGCAGTATATCAGCTTGTGGGTTGTTGTGACACCCACAGGTCGCTTCAGCAAGGGAGCCAAGCTGAGATTCAGAAGCTCTGGAGCAAACCTTGCTTTCAAGCACACTGTGGTGCAAACCAGCTGCCAGTCAGAGCATTTTGGCCTCTGTTTTCAGGGAGCAAAATCATAGGATCAGAATTGTGGAGGTGAAAGGGAAACCAAGGGTCGTCTAGTCCAACCCCCTGAAATGCTGGAATCTCAGCTCAAGCATCCATGGCAGATGGCCACCCAACCTCTGCTTAAAAACCTCCAAGGAAGGAGAGCCCATAACCTCCTGAGTGTGCTGAGCCCGGGGTAACCTGTAAAACGCGGTCCAGGACCAGTCCAGAATCCAAAGGTTCTGCTGGGAGTCAGTCCAACAGGGCCAAGGCAGGAGACGAGGCAGGAAACCAGGCAAGGACAGGTACAGGATCTCAGGCAGGATCTAGCATACAACAATGTTACTCCCGCAACCTGGGGCAGGGTTCGAAAGCCTTTTATCTTTGTTGGGGTAGTGGCTGGTCCTGATCCCCCAGCGACTCACCTCCCTGTTTAGCCCGAAGGCGAGCACTCCTCCTGCGAGTACTCAGGTCTCTCCTTCTCTCAGACCTTAGTCTCTGCAGCTCGGGAGATGTCGGTTGGTTACTAGACCCAGAGGCTGCCTCAGCCTCTCCTGACCCAACTGGTAGTGGAGCAGCTGTAAGTGATGGCCCAGCTGAAGGCAACGAGGTAATTCCCGTATCTGGAGCCCCTGACTCGACCCAGCTGGAGTTTGTTGCAGGGGAACCTGTGCAGACTGGGACTCTTCAGGACCAGGCCCCAGACTTGGTTCAGGTGATGCCTGAGGCAAAGGATCTGGTGCTGACAGAGTCTCCTCTGGTTCTGAGTCCAAGCCCAAGTCCCAGGCCATCACACCAAGAGAGACCGCCCTACTGTCGAACAACTCTTAGTGTCAGAAAGGTCTTCCTGATGTTTAGTCACAATCTCGTTTCTTGTAATTTGAAGTCAGGCAGGATGATGTCAGCTAAAGGCATCCAGACTGGTGCCTTATTCGAGGTGTATTCCACAACATGTTCTTCACAGAATAGTAGTGCGTCACCGCGGAATTTATTCTGCTTTGTTAGTTGTTATGCGATGCTGCACCACGCCATTGCTGTCCGGAGGGGCTATAGCACAACAAAAGTGGATCAAAAAACCCCCCAGAACATATATAGTATAAAAAGTTATCGGAGCTCAGCAGGAATATATGGGATATGCACCAAACGAAGCAATTTGACTCTCCCAGCACTTTTCCAGGTGCAGATAGCACTGAAAAGAGGGTTGTGTATGACCACCTTAACAGCATCATGAGCACAAATAATGACCAATGCGCAATAAAAAATGATGTCTGGGGCAGCCCTGAGAGATACAGTACAAATGAAATAATATTTTATTACTCCAGGTAATAGAATAAAATGGAAGGCAAGGCAGTCATATCTCAAGTCCTGGAAGAAGAAAACACACAGAAAACAAGTAAGAGAGAAGGAAGGATGATTTGGAAAAGTCCAAAACCTTGCAGAGAGGGAGAAGGGAGCAAGAGATCTTTTGCAGGCTGCAATACCCATGCTTTGCCAGAATAGTTCAATGGCAGCATGTGAAAGCATCATGGAAAAAGCAAACAGTCAGTCTTTCACCATACGATACACCTATGATTTTTATTAAAGTCTGTTTTATTCTTCCTTAGATCTGGGATTGTAGCCCACTAAGGAATGAAATCATTGAAATGAATGGGCCTAAATGAGTTATATCCATTAATTTCAGCAAGCCTTCTCCAAGTAGGACTATCACTTTTGCGATGATGGCTAACTTTTTTTTTTGGTGGCAACTAAGATTTCCTTTATTCTGGAAGCACCGGATTCAGGATTCTCCTACCACAAGGAAAGCACTGTGGCGAAGAATTTAACCATTTCCAAAGAGGGATTACATAACAGTAAAAAACAGCAGCAACAACAACAAAACCAGTCATTGCTAGCTTATGACTCTTCCTCCCTCTGCCACCATTTTGAAACTGGCTCTGTTCCATGCCACCATTTTGTGACTGGTGAGCCTCAGTTATTTCCATCTCTTTTGAGTGTGCTCTAGGGGCTTCAGAACCCCTGGCATTTTAAAAAATCATTTTTAAGTGCACATATTAGTGAAATTGACAAGCGAAAATGCATTATGTTAGCAAAGAGTGCTAGGACAAACATGCAACGAAAGCCTGGTTTTATTTTTGTGAGAACTTTCTAAACAAATATATTGACAAACTGTGAAAAGGTGGCAAGCTGAACTTGAGGTCAGAAAAAGGAAAAAACCGAGACAAGCCTTTATCCCCCTTCTTCTCACTGTACAGTATATTTAGAGAGGTACGGTTTATAAATGCTATTAGTAGGAGTAGTTAATTCAGTTTTCTTCGTTAATCAATCCCCTTGGCCCTGTAATGATTTTTGTTGCTGCTGCTGCTCTCCTCTGAACTGTCTCCAGCCGAGAGGAGGGTCTGTTGATTAGCAGCAGCGCTCTCTATGCCTATGGGATATGTTCGCTTCCAGATCTCTGTCTACCCTGGTAGAATAGTCAATAAGTACTTTCTAACATGACAGTGTGGTAATTGCATATGGTTAAGCGTGTGGCTTGAGGAATACTGAAGAGCTTAGAGGAGCAAGAGAGCTCTCGAGAGGAAACCCTTAAGTCGGGGATGGAGAACCGAGGACCTTCTAAACCAGGCACCCCCAAACTCGGCCCTCCAGATGTTTTGGAACTACAATTCCCATCATCCTTGACCACTGGTCCTGTTAGCTAGGGATGATGGGAGTTGTGGTCCCAAAACATCTGGAGGGCCGAGTTTCGGGGTGCCTGTTCCAAATGCTGTTGGACTACAGATCCCATCATCCCTGACTGTTGGCTGATGGGAGTTGGAGCCCAGCAACCAGCAGCACACACGTTCTTTATTGTGGTCCAAAGACCCACAAAAGCAATTTCGAGAGCAAAGCACAACGGAAATACAGTGGTACCTCGGGTTAAGAACTTAATTCGTTCTGGAGGTCTGTTCTTAACCTGAAACTGTTCTTAACCTGAGGTACCGCTTTAGCTAATGGGGCCTCCCACTGCCACTGCGCCGCCGCTGCCACACAATTTCTGTTCTCATCCTGAAGCAAAGTTCTTAGCCTGAGGTACTATTTCTGGGTTAGCGGAGTCTGTAACCTGAAGCGTCTGAAACCCGAGGTACCACTGTATGGAAAAGACTCCTAGGCAGTCGCTGTCTTTCATCCACGACATGTGGATTTTTAATTCTTACTACCTCCGAGAGAAATTTTGCCATTACAGTGGTACCTCGGGTTACAGACGCTTTAGGTTACAGACGCTTCAGGTTCACCAAGCACAAACCCAAAAAATTAAAATCTGAGACAGGACAGAGGCTTTCGGACATGCCTGGAAATATCTGGCTCGCCTTGGTCTCAGATACAATCTTAGTTGAACCTTCCTCAGCTCCATTGCAAAAAGATCTCCGCATAGTGTCATGAATTATGAAACACTGACATTTTATGTCGAATTAATGCAAAAGGCTCTTTAAGGAGCAGAGCGGAATGAGTTGCCTACATGGCAGGCCGGCTATTTTTCAGAATGAGGTGGTGGTGGTGGGGATGTATTTGCATAATGAAAATGACCCATTAATACAAATCCTTCGCCTTGGGAAAGACACGGGGAGATTATGCTACACAGGTAATCAGCTTGCCACACATCACCAATTCGCTTGTCTCAAAGTTTGACCAGTAAGTTATCCTGCATTGTTCTCCCATAGAGGGTGATGATACGCTTTTGACTATGTGAGCTTATCTTCATACATGGGTACAGTGGTACCTCGGGTTACAGACACTTCAGGTTACAGACTCTGCTAACCCAGAAATAGTACCTCGGGTTAAGAACCGTTATTGAAAAATAAAAAGTACGAAGAGACAAGTAAGAGAGTAAGATAACACACACACACACACACAGAGAGAGAGAGACAAAGGAACAAGGAATACAGTAGTACCTCGGGTTACAGACGCTTCAGGTTACAGACGCTTCAGGTTACAGACCCTGCTAACCCAGAAATAGTACATCGGGTTAAGAACTTTGCTTCAGGATGAGAACACAAATTGCGTGGCGGCGGCACAGCAGCAGTGGGAGGCCCCATTAGCTAAAGTGGTACCTCAGGTTAAGAACAGTTTCAGACCTCCAGAATGAATTAAGTTCTTAACCCGAGGCACCACTGTATGTGCAAGAGGTGCGTGTGTTTGTGCATGCAGGAGGTATGTGAGGCAGAGCTGCGTCGCTGATGCTTACCTGGGCAGCAGTGGTGGGCTGGAGTCCATTGCGGCTGGTAGGGCAGAAAGTAGGGAGACCAATAGCAGTTGGTGCCAGAACTACGGACAGGCAGAGCCAATCCTCAGGTTGCGGGGGGGGGGGGAGTCTGGCTGAGTTTCAAAGGGCAGTGCGCCATTTGCCCTAATGGGTCAGCTTCCACCACCATAGAATCGTAGAGTTGGAAGGGACCTTGAGGGTCATCTAGTCCAGCCCCCTGCAATGCAGGAATCTCAACTAAAGCATCCATGACAGATGGCCATTCAACCTCTGCTTATAAACCTCCAAGGAAGGATAATAATAATTTATTATTTGTTATTTCTACCCTGCCCTTCTGGCTGGGTTTCCCCAGCCACTCTGGGCAGCTTCCAACAGAATATTAAAAACAATACAGCGTCAGACATTAAAAACTTCCCTAAAGAGGGCCGCCTTCAGTTGTCTTTTAAAAGTAAAATAGTTGTTTATTGCCTTGACATCTGGTGGGAGGGCGTTCCACAGAGCAGGTGCCACTACCGAAAAGGCCCTCTGCCTGGTTCCCTGTAACCTCACTTCTCGCAGCGAGGGAACCGCCAGAAGACCCTTGGCGCTGGACTTCAGTGTCTGGGCTGGGATGATGGGTTGGAGATGCTCCTTCAGGTATACTGGGCTGAGGCCATTTAGGGCTTTAAAGGTCAGCACCAACACTTTGAATTGTGCCCGGAAATGTACTGGGAGTCAATGAAGTCTCGGCAGCCAATCCCAGTCACTTGTCTAGCTGCCACATTCTGGACTAATTGCAGTTTCTGAGTCACCTTCAAAGGTAGCCCCTTTGAGTCTACAACCTCCCGAGAGAGTCAAACAGCTCTTACTGTCAGAAAGTTCTTCCTCATGTTGTTGGAATCTCCTTCCTTGTAACTCGAAGCCCTTGGCTCAGGCCCTCCAGAGCAGGAGAAATCAAGCTTGCTCCATCCTCCATGTGACAGCCCTCGAGATATTTGAAGGTGGCTTTCAGTCTCAGCCAGGCTAAGCACACTCAACTCCCTTAACCATTCCTCACAAGGCTTGGTTTTAGTCGCCCTCCTCTGCACATGTTCCAGCTTGTCAATATCCTTCTTAAATTGGGCGCTCAGAACTGGATGCAGAATTCCAGGCAGGGAAAATGGGAGGTCCCGTTTTTTTCCAGGACACTTGCGGAGTATGTGAAAGTCGTTTACGCCTCCAGGGCCCCCTGGCACCCCCTTGACTCCTACTGCGGCCGCCCCCCAATAATCCCACCTGCACCACTTTGGGAGCCACCGATTTAAAAGGAGGAATCATGCAAGTCTTTCTATGGAGAACGTTCCTGTATATCACCCCAAAACTCCAAAGCAAAAGCCCAAGAGCTTGTCCATTAAAATGTATGGCCTGTGTTGGTTTTTGCACACGAGTCTTGCTCTGATTTTGGAAATACAGTGGTACCTCAGGTTACATACGCTTCAGGTTACAGATTCCGCTAACCCAGAAATAGTGCCTTGGGTTAAGAACTTTGCTTCAGGATGAGAACAGAAATCGTGCAGCGGCAGCAGGAGGCCCCATTAGCTAAAGTGATGCTTCAGGTTAAGAACAGTTTCAGGTTAAGAATGGACTTCCGGAACAAATTAAGGTACCACTGTAGAGGCTTTGCTTGGAGCTGCTTTGAAATAACCTGTTTCTAAAGGTCTGGATCATAACCACAACCAGGGCAGATTTTGCCAGCTGTCCTGTACTGGCTGAAAGTTTCCAACTTCCCTTCCCGGCCCACAATTAGTAACAAGTCACCAGGTGTTGGGAAAATTTACTTGGAGTTCTCATGTTTTCAGCTGCTTTTGGCCCCCCCCCCATACCTGTTTCTCCCCCCGCTCCTCCAAAGCATACATAAATAATGCATTTCAAAATGGGAATATTTTTGTACTCATTTCGTAGCTGCCATCTCAGATTAGGAGAGACATCTCTCAGTGCGAGATTTAAGCAGGCGTAACTTGTCTTCTGCCTCTTGTCCCAGATTCTATTGTTAAAAAGCTGCTCCGAACAGAAATCTGGAATTAGAAAGTTTGCAGAAACCAACTTGACACGGCACAAATTTATTTTGACATATCTCACTTTCCTCGGCTTTGCCCCTCCCCGACATCTCTGTTTGCTGAATTTGTACTAGCGACAGGTTGGCAGGTAAAAAATAGCATTATTTGTTGATTCCATTGCCACCTACCTCCCATCTGGTTCCAGATGTACCGTTCTGTATAACTTTGTGTGTATAACTAACTCCTGTGCAACTTTGCAATATGATAGTTTGAGAAGAGGCGGGTTGAGTGCGATATATAAAAACGATATAGGGAGAATAATGGAACACACCATAAAGTCTTGCATGAGCTGTCTCTGGTTCTCTGATCCCTAGCCATTGGCTGAACTGCTATGATGTCACAGAGTATTCTGTCCAATCGTAAGAATGTGTAAGGAATAAGCATAAAGCAAGGAATGAACGGCATGTTGGAAAGAGTGCTGCTTTGTGTGTTTACATTTTGTTGCAAGGGAATCTTGACCTTTGGGTACAGCTCTTGGATAGAAAAAGCTGGAAATTTTTGGAAATAAATGGAGACAGAGCAAGTGGCCGTGAGAAGACAAGGGAGGCCAAGGGCAGCAGAGTAAATGGACAAGGGTCGTGCAAAGAACAGGGTCGTTGAATTAAAGCAGCTTGGAATTTAAGCATCTTGTGTGCAGCATAGAATTGCAGGGGGGAATTGGGGACAAACAGTGGTGTAGTGGTCAGGGCAGGGGTCAGCAAACTTTTTCAGCAGGGGGCCGGTCCACTGTCCCTCAGACCTTGTGGGGGGCCAGACTATATTTTTTGGGGGGAATGAACAAATTCCTGTGCCCCACAAATAGATGCATTTTAAATAAAAGCACACATTCTACTCATGTAGAAAAACACCAGGCAGGCCCTACAAATAACCCAGAGATGCATTTTAAATAAAAGGACACATTCTACTCATGTAAAAACAAGCTGATTCCTGGACCGTCCGCAGGCCGGATTTAGAAGGCAATTGGGCCAGATCCGGCCTCCGGGCCTTAGTTTGCCTACCCTTGGGCCAGGGGTTGGGAAGGCTGGAGACCCATTGCTATTTCGTTTAGCATCCCTGTCTCCAGTATCCTAGATTTGTGCCATCAGCATGAAAGGGGAGCTTTATAGCCACTGTATGCTCCAAAGCTAGGAGTCAAGGCAGGGTCAGCCGGCCCATGCGGCAGAGTGAAACAGCACACCTTGGCTGGCAGAATCCTGCAAGGTGGCATCCCCTCACCTGCCCCTGCCACTGCCAGGATCACATTCCAGGATCAAATCAGAAACCGGGGTGATTTCTGTAAATCCTGGGAAATAGGGATAGTTGGAGGGACTGTTAACCACTTCTTTCTAACTCTCATAGAAGTTGGCTTTTTATTTTATTTTAAGGCCTTTCTGCTGTGGCTACTCTTTCAGTAATTCCACCGTATGAACATTTTACTGGTGAGCAAAGAGAATCAGAGAGGACATCAGCATGGGTCCCGAGGAAATCAAAAGGGGAGAGGCTGCCACAGAAACAAGTTTATTGGAAAATGAGCGGGTGGTGGGAGCTGGCGGAGGTTTTTGGGTCCAGCTGTGCATCTGCAGCTCTTGAACTGTCAATATAGCTTCTAAGAGCAAAGCTGTGTTTTTAAGATTTATTCCTGGTTAGATATGGATGAGAATGGCCAGGTCTCCCTTTCAAGGCACCCTCTTTTCTCTCTCTCTGTCTCTCTCTCTCTCTCTGTCTCTCTCTCTCTCACACACAAACACTGACACACAAACACACACATTGCAAGGTTGCTCCGGGGGACTTGTTAGTGAGAAGACAGGCAGGGCAAGGAGCCAGACAGAGTGAGGGAGGATGGGGACCAGCACCAGCGAGAGAGACTTAATTTTGTTTTTGAGTCCCTCACCTGTAGCATCTCTGTAGCCAAATGAGCAGCAAGGGCAGAGCACTGCAACAAACAAAGATTAAACTGGGATAGCAAGTTTTGGACTTGATAACAAAACTACAGTCAGCACAAGTCAATATTCACAAATGATAAATGTAAAAGTAAAGAGACCCCTGACCATTAGGTCCAGTCATGACCGACTCTAGGGTTGCAGCACTCATCTTGATTTATTGGCCGAGGGAGCCGGCGTACAGCTTCTGGGTCATGTGGCCAGCATGACTAAGCCGCTTCTGGCGAACCAGAGCAGCACACGGAAACACTGTTTACCTTCCCGCCGGAGCGGTACCTATTTATCTACTTGCACTTTGACGTGCTTTCGAACTGCTAGGTTGGCAGGAGCAGGGACGGAGCAACGGGAGCTCACCCCATCGCGGGGATTCGAACTGCCGACCTTCTGATTGGCAAGTCCTAGGCTCTGTGGTTTAACCCACAGCGCCACCTGCGTCCCATTCACAAATGATAAGAACATCCAAAAATGCCCTGCCATAGGTCCATCGAGTTCGGCATCCTGTTCTCACAGCAGCTAGTTGGATGCCTATGGGAAATTGCAAGCAGGCTCTGAGTTCAACAGCGTTCTTCTCCCCAGTTTGGTTTTCAGAGGTGTACTTCCTCTAACTGTGGAGGTCAAACATAGTCATAGTGGTGAGTAGGCTTGCTAAGATGTATAAGGCTGAATCAGATCAGTGCTGGAGATGCAGTGAGGTTGAGGGAACGTTCCTTCACATGTGGTGGACTTGTAAAAGGGTAAAAGAGTACTGGGAAATGATCTATAATGAATTGAAAAAAATGTTTGAAAGTACCTTCCCCAAAAAACCCAGAGTCCTTTTTGTTGGGGATAATTCAGACAGAAGTTCCCAGGTGTCAAAAAAGGTTATTTATGTATGCTACAACTGCGGCCCGTATTTTGTTAGCCCAAAAATGGAAAACGAGCGAGGTTCCAACCAAAGAAGATTGGCAACTTAAGCTCACAGAATATGTGCAGCTTGCAGACTTAGAATAAGAGAACAAGAAGAACATATGTTTAGAGAAGATTGGAAAATGTTTATTGAATACAGTGGTACCTCGGGTTACATATGCTTCAGGTTACATACGCTTCAGGTTACAGACTCCACTAACCCAGAAATAGTACCTCAGGTTAAGAACTTTGCTTCAGGATGAGAGCAGAAATCGTGCTCCGGCGGTGCGGCAGCAGCAGGAGGTGCCATTAGATGAAGTGGTGCCTCAGGTTAAGAACAGTTTCAGGTTAAGAACAGACCTCCCGAACGAATTAAGTACTTAACCCGAGGTACCACTGTATATGGGGGGGGGGGGGGGGAATTGTACACTTGAAAGATAAATTTAACAGTGTAAATAAGTTTTGATAGATAATGGAATACTGAATGGTTTAGTTTTTGTAAAATATGCAGGGATTTATGATATGTTAAATGAACTATGGAAAGTGAAGAAGGGAAGTCATTGATACTTTAAGGATTTCTAATGCTCTTTTAATCCAATCCAAGTCGGTGGTTATCGTGGGAACGTCAAACCGTGGTTTATGATACTAGTTTGCCGGCCCCTAGTATGAGCCTGGTTAGTTTGAGATATGTGAACAAACCAAGGTTTAGTGTAGCATTCAAACCAGACTAACGAGTAATGATGGAGACACTGGAAATGATAGGGACTATGGAACGATCTTTGGTATAAGAGGGATATTGTAATCATGTCCCTGTTTTAATCTGTGGCATTCGGGAGGCCTTAAGTTCAAATGTGTACTTCAGACAACCTTCATCCAGGCTTCCAGCTAATCTAGCTTTGATCTGGCCAGAACCACAGCACAAAATTAATCACTCCAAACATGTGAAAGAAGTAAAACAAGATCCAATCTGCGACTTAAAAATGCTTTCTAAATTCCAACGCTTTCTTGAAGGGGGCGGTGGTTGCATTTGGCAATTGCACAGCATTTAGCATTTGAAAGCCGTGTCTCTATAGCTTTGTAGAATGACAACAACGTTTTAAACAAAAAAAAGAAAAGGACAAAAACAAAAAAACAAAAACCTTGTAGATCATAGGAAATTATCCCTCAAGGATAGAAGCAAAACCATAATTAAATCAGAAAGTGATAACTGATAGCTGGGTCTGTCTTTTCTTTTTTCTTTTTGTGGCAACATGGCTTGCAAAAAAATAAGACGAGGGGGAAAAGTACGGGGGGGGGGAACCCCTCACTTCAGAAGTTGGAAAAACCTTATCAAGGCAAAAGACTGTCAAAAGAAAAGAGATTCAAAGAGATATATTTTTCTTCCCCTTTTGAAAGGCAATCTGGCAGTGTTTGCTGAAAGTCTGGATTTTGTTTCAAGAATGTGAAAACAGAACAATTTCCGATTGCTGTTTGTTTTTCCTGAGTGCGATTTGATAGGATAGACTGCCATGAAGGGGAAAGAAGGGGAGGAAAGCAAGAGCGCAAGGCATTATCTGATTACTGACCCTCCATGGTTAATATTTACAGCTCATTAAGGCCCTTTCATCTTCTACAAACTTTTATGGAAGAGCCGCTCCATGCGAGGACCTGTTAGGAGATTTGAAGCTGAAATCATCCCACAGATGTCCATGTATACACGCAGCGCAGGGCAGATGCGTGTGTACATGATGCAGAGATGTGTACATGATGCGCACATGGCAGGAGGCGACTTTGACATCTTTATTATCTCCTCTTGCGAACCTGAACGGGCAAGCTGAAGATAAACAGAAAAGGAGCTCCATTGCAGCAGGAACATCCCTGACATTTCTGGCTCTGCATGCAGTTCCCTTTTTGTCTGCACATTTTTATCAATTGCATATTTATCCCACCTGCTAGGGCTTCAGATGTGCCCTGACTCTGCTATGGCTGTCCTCACACTGAATGGGGCCCAGGGCTTATTGTGAACAGACTTCCCCCTGCCGTCCTTTAATGCCATGTTGAAGAATACTGATATGAAATATTACTGACAAACTGGTTGACCACAGTTTAGAGTCTTGGTTGACCACAAACTTGACATGAGCCAACAGTGTGACGCGGCAGCTAAAAAAGCCAATGCAATTCTGGGCTGCATCAATAGGAGTATAGCATCTAGATCAAGGGAAGTAATAGTGCCACTGTATTCTGCTCTAGTCAGACCTCACCTGGAGTACTGTGTTCAGTTCTGGGCACCACAGTTCAAGAAGGACACTGAGAAACTGGAACGTGTCCAGAGGAGGGCAACCAAAATGGTCAAAGGCCTGGAAATGATGCCTTATGATGAATGGCTAAGGGAGCTGGGCATGTTTAGCCTGGAGAAGAGGAGGTTAAGGGGTGATATGATAGCCATGTTCAAATATATAAAAGGATGTCACCTAGAGGAGGGAGAAAGGTTGTTTTCTGCTGCTCCAGAGAAGCGGACACGGAGCAATGGATCCAAACTACAAGAAAGAAGATTCCACCTAAACATTAGGAAGAACTTCCTGACAGTAAGAGCTGTTCGACAGTGGAATTTGCTGCCAAGGAGTGTGGTGGAGTCTCCTTCTTTGGAGATCTTTAAGCAGAGGCTTGACAACCATATGTCAGGAGTGCTCTGATGGTGTTTCCTGCTTGGCAGGGGGTTGGACTCGATGGCCCTTGTGGTCTCTTCCAACTCTATGATTCTATGATTCTATGTAAAGGGCAGGATTGATATAACATTTATGAAGTAAAATGAATTAAAGTAGTAAATAAGGAGATGAAATAGAATGGATAATTATAATTATATGCAAGAAAAGAGGGTAAAATATGGAAACCAGGGTGGGACGGGGGGGAAATCTGAGGGGTTTGTATAATCCCAGTATTGCATATATGGAAAATGTTTGGAGTGCATTAAATAACGTTAACATAAAAAAACTGGGGGGGGGGGGGGGACCAGGGAAACTCTGGATTAGATGAGCAGAGGCAAACCTGGAGGCTTGAAGGAATAGCCCTAATGTAGAGACAGCTTGGGTTTTCTGCTGATACAAAGCCACCACCTAAATTTCCTAATGGACTCAGGCACCAGAAGAGAGGTAGGCAATGTTTTGCCCTCCAAATACTGTGAACTACAACTCCCAGCCGCTCCAGCCAGAATAGCCAATGATGGATAGGAGTTGAATTTCAGCACCTGGTGGGCACCTATCCCTGCAGTAAAACATAACCATTGAGGCCACATGCTCAGTTTTGACCTATATTAATTGATGCCACCATTTTGATTCTCAGGAACCATTAGTAGAAAATTAGTGCTATCTCTACAAAAATTAACAGGCAAAAGCACTCAATGAATGCACTCCAGTAATACGAATCATAGTCCATTACAGTTAAATGGGTGGTGATGGTCCTGATTCCTAAAAATGCATAGGAAGGTAACATAGAACGCTGCATTGTACTGAATAAAACCATTGATTCATGTGGTGCAGTTATTGTTCATACACCCTTTAACATCCTGGGGTTTGAAATCGGGGTGCTCCATTTTTGGTCTCGAGCTCTTGTGCACGGTTGAGGGCAGGAGGCCAAAAAGACACTCATTTTTTGGTCTTATTAGACCATATAATGAGAGGCTTTCGATCCAGCACTCTGGAGCAAGCCAGCTGATTCTCGCCAGACCAAAAAGAGTAGTTCACTGAGACTATGTCGTCTTGCAGCTTAAGCTCTTTAGATACAGTGTTTGGAAGTGAGAGGCAGACGAACAAGAAGTGATTCAGGTGGAGGTGGGCAGCCAATTCTGCTGTCAACACACTCCAGCCAGACGGGTCTTTGGGATCTGGGCGTAAGCAGACATGCACCACTAAACACCGCCACGTAAAACTTGTCATTTCCTGTTGGGGCCCATTTCTCAAGGAAAACTAGTGAGTGGTTTCCTTTTGCTGCCAGCCTTCTTGATCAGCGCAAGCGGAGCCAGATGTCTTTGTTTTTCGCAAGATCTTCCATCTCGGTGATCATATGTGGAGAAAATGACAACACCATATCTACCTGGGAAGATTATCTATTTACTCCTTGCAGAGAAGTGGTGTATTGGCCTACATATCTCTAAATGTCAGCTTGCCCTGGGCAGTTCCATGTAACAGGGAGATACATCTGAGAAGGCTGCGAGAACTCCTCGGTGTGAGTGAAAAATGCTTCCTCTGTGCTTCGAATAACCCCATGCGGCTAAAGTAGTGAGCCTTTTGCAGGTTTCGGCTGGGTCTCACTGACTTACAGAGCCATCTACCTAGTGTTTTGTTTATTTGTGGGCAAAAGGAGAGAGGGAAAGGCAAGAATGTGAGCATGGAAATGTGCTGATATGCGATCTTGCTCTGTGTCCAGACACACATGCCTTCATGAGCAATCACAACGAAGAGCAGGCTCTCCATTGCAGGAGAGTGTTGCTGGAAGGAGAATCATAGGTTTCACCTTCCCTCTCCACCCTAGAAGTGAATGATACCCATTTGCTCAGAGGAGCACAGAGAGAATAACACCATGGTGTATCTACTGCAACACAACTGGATGCCTTCATCTCTGCCCAGCTGCAACAAAACATGTCTCTCCCATATCGGTCTCTACAGCCACAGGAGGCATTGCAACTTCCAACAGTTTGACTTCACCCCTAAAGGCACACTTCTCCACTATCTCCCAATACAATATCTCCTAATTTATAAACTGGAAACTGCAGGGTTTGAACCTGGGACCTTCTGTGCTTTATCACTGAACTACAACCTCTCCTAGCATTGGGATGAGGCTTAAATCTCTTCCCTATTTTGTCAGGTGATCCCAGTCAGTATTAAGGATCAACCTTTGTCCTAGCCCTATCGTGGCTTCTGTTTCTTGGTCACTCTCGAGCGTGACAGAATGTTGGGAATTGTCTCTTACATAGATTGATATGCACATTAGTTTTGAGAGTTGGCAAGTTGTTCCAAGCATCCTTTGAATTAGTTGTTGCTGGCCTGCTTTGCATCTGGAACTGCTGCTTTTTGGTCTCTGGAACAAAAGGAGATTGAACTGCTGACCTTGGTGGAAGAAGAAAGCAGGTCCTCAGTTCAGTTCAGCTCAGCTCGGCTCAGTTTTTTGGGTTCTTTTTAAAATACATATCTGCGTACTGAGTGAGATCTGAAAAAGATGGTACATTTCTTTCAGTAGAGAGGGGAGGAGAGAAAGAGCTGTAGAATATCAAACAGCTGGTGGTGGAGAGAAAAGTAGGCCAGAATCTTGTGAACATTAGTGAGTCATTCCATCAGGCTATCTTCTCGCCCAGCATGCTCACCGAGTGCCAAAAGCAAGAAGACTCGCGTCACTTTCTTTCATTATGATGACCTTACAGGAAAAAAGAAAGATCTTGACATCTGAATGGCCCATCAGGAAGGAACAAGCACCAGCTTTCTCTGCAATATGGCAAAAGGCTGACCTGTATTTGAGGTGTGGGGAGATAGGACAGAGCAAAGATCTGAAGGAGGAATGAGATGGTTGGCCATGCCTGTGGTTCTGTGACTCCAGATAGCTTAAGTAAGAAGCTCTAGTTCTGCTGCAAAAGGACAGCATATCTCATGGAAGAAAGCTGTGACCTGCTTGTGTGCTGAGACAGTCTAATGCAACTTAACTTTTGTCAGGTGATCCCAGTCTAATGCAACTTAGCTGTCCATAAAGCAGGGGTAGCCAATGTGTTGCCCTCTAGATATTGTGGACTACAACTTCCATCGGTCGCAACCAACATGACCAGTAATCTGGAATTAAGGGAGTTGTAGTCAGACAACATGTAGAGGGCACCATGTCAACTATCCCTACTCTAAAGTATCTTCATGTGTCAGCAGCTCTTTGTGAATTAGGAAGGATCCTTGCTTCCTAGTTGGCCAACCTGCGGCTTAGGTAGCAAAAGTTGGTGGCATATGAGGATCGGAATGGTTGTGAACCTTGTTCTGACAGCATCAAGCTTCCATTCCTCTCTGTATTTTGAGCCACACAGGTGCTCACCTCTCAGCTCAGTAGGCTGAAGGGCTCACTCACAGAGGTACAGTGGTACCTCTGGTTGCGAACGGGATCTGTTCCAGAGTCCTGTTCGCAACATGAGCAGAATGCAACTTGTGTCTGTGCATCTGTGTGTGCGTGGGCTGCGATTCGTCATGTCTGCACATGCGCGTGATGTCACTTTGCACGTCTGCACATGTGCGAGCGGCGAAACCCAGAAGTAATTGTTCCCGGTACTTCTGGGTCGCCGCAGGACACAACCTGAAAAAACGTATCACGAAGCAAACGCAACACGAGGTATGACTGTACTAACTTATATTTTGGAAGTCGGCCAATCAAAAAAAAAAAAAAAAAAAAGGGCCACCACTGCATTAGTATGAAGGTGATCGTGCTAATGGACCTGAATTAAACAAAGTGGTGTCTTTGATATTATTTGCTTTGCTTTCCAGCCATTTGTATGTTTTGTTTTTTCATGATTCCATCACTGAACCCTGAGATATGAAATTTGGTAGGTCCATTCAGAGCACAATTCTTTACCTGTAGGTCTGCTCTGATCAATCACAGCAGTTTCCAGATGGGGTTGGATGACAGGGTGAGGGAAGGAACAGAAAGAAGCTGTGATTGCATTCTTCCTTACCATGTCAGGATACTCAAAGGCATGTGAATGCCCCCTTACTTTGCATTTGGCAACTCTGGCTGGTGGCCAGCACCAAATCTTGTACATACTTTTTCCATACAATTAAATAAATAGCATAGTCAAAAATCTCCAAACAAAAACGTAAATTCAGATGGTAGGAAACACATTCACTTCTCTTACCCTACACTTTGGTTGCTACAAAGCTGGTTGGATGTGAAGAGCTAAGTGCTGGAATTTATCCCAGTCCCACACTGCTGAGGATGTTGACGTGGACCTATCAGTCCTACCCTTTTCAAAATATTTTTATTGAATTTTATAATGACAGGCAGGTTGCGGAGGGGGGGAGGGAAACAAAAGAAAAATTAGTTCTTTAAACAATGATAGGTTGTCACAATTGCCAAGAAGGAAATATAGGATACAGCTATCTGATTGTCTGTATTTGCATAGGGCCCATGGTCTGAATAAAAACAATTGCACTCTATTTATTTCAGAAAAGAAGATAGAATGTCACCTTGTGGACATAGCTCAGTTGGTTAGAGAATAGTGCTGATAACGCCAAGGTTGCTTGTTCGATTCCCATATGGGACAGCTGGATATTCCTTCATTGCAGGGAGTTGGACTAGATCAGCCTTTCTCAACCTGTGGGTCCCCAGATGTTGTTGGACTACAATTCCCATCACCCCTAGCTAGCAAAGGCCAGAGCTCAGGGATGATGGGAGTTGTAGTCCAACAACATCTGGGGACCCACAGGTTGAGAACTGCTGGACTAGATGATTCTCAGGGTCCCTTCCAACTCTACAGCTCTATTATTCCAAATACTAATCCAAGCACTCACATAGACCTGTGGTACCTGCTGTTACTGAGCTGCTATGTCTGTATATGAATTAAAATTTGACCAAATGGCAAAGAAGCAATTTTGAGCACTTTGACTCCGCCACATTTATCTTATGTGATTTTTTTTCTTCAAGAAGGGCAATTTGTCAAGTCTGGGAACACCAGTGATCCAGATTATTGACATCAAAAGTCTTCCAAAAGTTGATAGTTGTGGCCTGGGCCATCATCAGAAGATGTGAGATCAGGTTCTTGTTATTCAGGTCTCGATGCGAATCAACAAACAAATCCGAAAGGGCCCAACAATCCTATTAATGCAAACAGCATGGAAACATAATTCAGATATATATAAAGGCACCGAGCAGAAAAGACATTTAATCATTATGCTGCTGGCATTTTATGAGGCGTTATCAATTAACCGCTGAAATTTAACAAGCGCTTTAGGTCAGAATCATATCCTTTTGGAATAAAAAATATATCTTCACGCCGAGTTTTCCAAGAAAGGCTGCAGACATAATTGGTTACAGGACATGTAACAATCTAATTGCAAGTCTTGTCTCTGCTGCCATGGTAGAATCAGAAGGGGCTTATCATTTAGAAATCCTTTACAGAGCATCATTTTCTTCTCCTCCAGAGCTGTTAACATTATGTGTTCTCTCTCTCTCTCTCTCTCTCTCTCTGTGTGTGTGTGTGTGTGTGTATGTATGTGTGTTTGGCTCCATTACACCAAGCTCTGCTCAGTTGTGTCATGAGACTTCTTGTCGTAAATATCAATCTCTCTAACTGCACCAGGCCAGCTTTTAAGACTTCCTTTTTTTTAAGCCTGAAGAATTGATATCCTTACCAAGGCTTCAAGAAGTTTAACATGTGGTGATGGTATCAAGGGAAGCTTCCAAAAATATGATTCCTGTTAAATATTCTGGAAACTTCCTCCAAGGTCATCGCCACAGGTTGGCTCAGTGGTGAAGAACCTCTGGGTTAATTAGGTCCACCAGACCTCCACATTTGGCCCACATTTAAGCCAAGCCACACCTCCCTGCTCGACACATGACATCAGGGGTGGGGCAGGTAAAAAAAACCCTGGTTCGGCTAATTGTTGGCTCTTCACAAGCCCCCTTCAAAGCACTGTGCAAAATAGCACCTTGAGAGAGGCTTCTGAAGACATCTTTCCAAAGGCTTGTCAAGACTACCCATTTCCCTCATCCTGCATATATTGTCAGCATCGCCCTTGAGCCAGTGCCACGGACTGGACTCATCCACTTCAGCCCTGACTAGGCCAGGCGAGCTGGGGTAGCACTTCCAGAGACCACCTTCTGCACAGGAACAGGTCAAAGTGCTGTGGACTCACAACTTAGAGTTGTGAGCACCAGATTCACTTCCACAAGTAGACAGTCGTCGCACAGCAGAGTACAGCAGAGTCTAGCAGAGTATATAAACAACTCGGAGAGCAGCTCTGTAGAATATCTTCTTTATTCTATCTACAACTATTATACAACTATATACAGAGCTAACTGAGCCTAAGCATAAATGAATGCTAAACCGCACTGAGTGTCTGCAGCTGCTCTTAGCAGCAACCTTATCTATACACACGATCTCTAACACTCAGTCTCTCTCTCCGACACACTGACTGACTGACCGACTCACTCACTGACCGACTCTTTGATGTGGTGCTGGAGCAGAATAAGTAGAGAGCAGAACATGCCTCCTCCTCTCTGCAGAATCAGCAGACTCCTTAGGAGATTCTTGGATATGGGAGGGGTGAAATCTCCTCATATATCGCCCTATCAAATATTCAATCATTATTTGAAGTTCTGTGGTTCTTCTTTGATATGTTCTAAAAATCTAGTGGGGTCCCTGAAGGTGCAGGCTGTTGTGGAAGGCTGGCATGGGGACAGGCGGGTACAGGGCTCGTCAGAAGCTTTCGCTGATGTGTTGTTTTTCTGTTGAAAATTGCCCTCTGCCTCGCTTGCTGTGGAAATGTTATGGGCGCTTGTATATTTTCCATAAGGTAAAGGGACCCCTGACCATTAAGTCCAGTCACAGATGACTCTGGGCTTGCGGCACTCATCTCGCTTTACTGGCCGAGGGAGCCGACGTTTGTCCACAGACAGCTTCCGGGTCATGTGGCCAGCATGACTAAGCCACTTCTGGCGAACCAGAGCAGCGCATGGAAATGCCGTTTACCTTCCCGTCGGAGTGGTACCTATTTATCTACTTGCACTTTGACGTGCTTTCGAACTGCTAAGTGGGCAGGTGCAGGGAACGAGCAATGGGAACTCACCCCGTCGCAAGGATTTGAACCGCCGACCTTCTGATCGGCAAGCCCTAGGCTGTGTGGTTTAGACCACAGCGCCACCTGCGTCCCGTATTTTCCCTAGTAGAGGAAAAAACAGGGATGTGCAAAGTCATCCCTGTATATATATACACCAGCTGCCTAATACTGTAGTTTATTGGGCAAATTATTCTATTATTATTATTATTATTATTATTATTATTATTATTCCCTTCATCACAAGATCTCAGGGCAGTTAAAATAGAAACAATAAGCCCCCTCACACAAACACATTTAAAAGGCTGTTGAATGTTAATCAGCCAAACCGCCAGGTTGAAGAGGAATGTTTTCACCTGGCGCCTAAAGATGTATAATGAACGCGTCAGGCAAACCTTCCTGGGGAGAGCATTACACAAAATTAAGTGCAGGAATGGCCAGTTCTAGTGATTTATTAAAGAAAGGTGTACATTTGCAATGCAGCGAGCAGAGTCTCACTGCCTTTACAGACGCAGGATGGGTACCACGGCAGTGAGAGGTCATTGTGACTTGACCACACCCAAGCAAAAGCATATACAGTGGTACCTTGGGTTACAGACGCTTCAGGTTATATACGCTTCAGGTTACAGACTCTGCTAACCCAGAAATTGTACCTCGGGTTAAGAAATTTGCTTCAGGATGAGAACAGAAATTGCACAGTGGCGGCACAGTGGCAGCGGGAGGCCCCATTAGCTAAAGTGGTACCTCAGGTTAAGAACAGTTTCAGGTTAAGAATGGACCTCCGGAACGAATTAAGTTTGTAACGTGAGGTACCACTGTACATCCTTTATGCACAACGCAGCATGAGTCAGTTTACCCACAGCCTCCCAGCACACCTAGGAGGGAAACCAACCAAAGCTTCTTCCCTTTCTGGGCCTAGAGCCCGACATCCCAAGGCCCAGCGATAAGCATAGCATCAAAACAAGCCAATTAGCATACATCAAAGCAAGTGAAAATATAATTTATGAGCTCATTCTTGCCACAATTGCCAATTAGTTTTTGAGGTCGTATCAACTACCAAGATGGCGTTGGCAGGCCTTCCAGAACATTCCGCCTTTGGTTCGACACAATAGAACTTCCTCACTGGGTGTGTGTGTGTGTGTGTGTCTCCCTAACAGTGACTGTGATGTCATGAAGTGAAAGCATTTCTATCTAGCCAGACTTTAAAGCAATAACCATTGTACGTGGTTTTTATCTGCTTGGCCTAAACCAGGGATTGCCAGTCTGTGACCTTCCAGACATGATGAAGTTTGCCCTTTTATCTGTTTATTTTATTTATTAAATTTATATAATGCCCTTCGTCTAAAGATCATGGGGCAGTTTGTAGCATAAAAATACAAAGTGAGTACAAAATACAAACCAAACAAAGAAACAAACAAACCAATAACCTTGCCTTTCACAAGCACATTGAAAAGGCCATAGATTGTTTAATCAGCCATAGGCTTGGTTATAGAGGAATGTTTTCTCCTGGTGCCTGAAGATATGTAACGAAGGTACCAGGCGAGCCTCCCTAGGGAAAGCTTTCCACAAGCGGGGAGCCACTGCAGAAAAGGCCCTTCTTCATGTTGCCACACTCCGGACCTCTCGTGGAGGAGGCATGTGAAGAAGGGCCTCAGATGATTATTGCAGGGTCTAGGTAGGTTTATATGGGGAGAGGCAGTAAGCTAGTTTCTACACACTCTCACACACTTCTATCTAGACAAGCTAGAGATGTTATTAGAGCTCAAGGGCACATCCCAGCCAGAAAACACACACTCAGTGGGGGTGTGAAGAAAGGATTGTGAGTGGCCTTGGGAGAGGTGTGGCTGGAGAAGGGATCTGGCATGAGTTGCTGCCGCAAAAAAGCACAAACAAATAAGGAAGTGGGAAAACTCAGTACAGTGGTACCTCAGGTTAAGTACTTAATTCGTTCCGGAGGTCCATTCTTAACCTGAAACTGTTCTTAATCTGAAGCACCACTTTAGCTAATGGGGCCTCCTGCTGCTGCCATGCTGCCGTAGCACGATTTCTGTTCTCATCCTGAAGCAAAGTTCTTAACCTGAAGCACTATTTCTGGGTTAACGGAATCTGTAACCTGAAGCATCTGTAACCTGAAGCGTCTGTAACCTGAGGTACCACTATATCTGAATCTGTGGTATGTATAGCGAGGCTTGAGCATAATTCTTTATGTTTGGATAAGTGAATTCTTGTATAGTGAACAGGCGGGTAGTGGGAGCTGTGTGTAAATGGAATTTAGTAGCTGTAAAGTGCAGTTGCAGTTAATGTCACTAATTGATGCTAATGATAACAGTCACATAAGATGTACCAAAATCAATCCCAGGGTTTCTGTCTGCTCCTTCCTGAGCAGCACCCGCAACAGAACATCACACGTTCCTCTGTGACAAGTCACCAAGATAGGAACTGATTATTTTATACTTTGCAAGAACTGTGCATGTTGATAGCGCTATGGAAACCAGGGGTGGCTAACAGTTTTTGGCTCAAGGGCCATGTCCACCCTTGGCCAACCCTCCAGGGGTCACAGGTCAGGAATGGGCGTGGCCAAAAGGGGGCGTGGCCAATTTCACTGTAATACACACACATGGGATGTACATGCAGAATTGCAGAGGCACACACAGGCCCTCTCCTCAGCTGAGCTGTGCAGATCTGGCACTCAGGGCCGAGAGGAACCAAATCCATACACGGGCAAACTATAGAAGTTTGTGGTACTGGGTGTATTAGTTGGAGACAAAGAGCCGCAGTGGATCTTGCCTGCAGTTCTGACAACAACTCAGAGCTGTCTATACTTAGCTCATCTCAGACACACACCACATTATTCAGCTTGCTTCGGAAAAATAATTTTGTTAAATTATGTAGCTAATAAACAAGAGAAGCCCATTTGCCGAATGATAAACAGAATTCTCTCTTCCTTAAAAAGTGAATAATTCCCCCCCTTGAAAATAATCATTGCACACCAGAAACTCTATATTTGATTAATAGTGTCTATTATATATTGATGGGGGGAATAATTACATATTAGTCCTGCATTCTGATTACCTGCGGAAGGTTCCACTTGTAATATAATTAAGAGCAGCTCTACTGGAGTTGTGGGCGGCTGGCTGTGTGTATACACATTCCCCCTGCTGATGGAAAGTCGAGGCATTAATGAAGAAGGCCACGTTTTAATTCCTGCTCTTCCAATTCAAGGGAATTATTGTGATTGCCGTACTTATTTATTTTATTAATGTAGCAGTGCCTTGAGTTCCTGGATGGACAGGAAATAGCTTTGACTTGCAGATCTTGATTGGACATGGAGAGAGTCTTCTATGCGAGACATAGACAAATCACTGAGTTACTCCATAAGGAAAAAATCCAAAGTCCACAAGTGGGCAATGCCTTTATTGGGAGTAGGTTTGGGGGAGAAATTGAGTTTGGATAGCACTTTAAGGCAAATAGACCAGATTTCTACTTCCTGAATTAATAGGTGAACCAAAACCCAGCTAGCCTTAAAAATCCACAGTTCTCTGAATTTTGGGATTAAGGGAGCAATCCTGTGTACAGGAAGCTGGTGTAAAGTGTTGTTGTTTAGTCTTTTAGTCGTGTCTGACTCTTCATGACCCCATGGACCAGAGCACGCCAGGCACTCCTGTCCCACAGTTTGGTCAAACTCATGTTGGTAGCTTCAAGAACACTGTCCAACCATTTCGTCCTCTGTCGTCCCCTTCTCCTTCTGCCCTCAATCTTTCCCAACATCAGGGTCGTTTCCAGGGAGTCTTCTTTTCTCATGAGGTGGCCAAAGCATTGGAGCCTCAGCTTCACGATCTGTCCTTCCAGTGAGCGTAAAGTAAGTTGGTGTAAATTAAGCCAATGTAAAGTTACATCAAATCTGAACCCCGTTCAGCAGCAGGACTGCTTCTGCTTTGCCTAAACCTGGCAGAAGGAAAACAAGCCTTTAAAAGAGTCTCTATGCTAGGTTGCCAGGTCATACGACTTAGGTGCCCGTGGGGCTTGCCCGCTTAAAATGGTAGCAGCCTTGAGTTAAGGGGAAGCCTTTCAATGAAGGTTTATACAAGCTGTGTATCCACTTTTTATTCACTCTTTAAAACGCACAAACACATTTTTAGCCTTTGTGGTTCCATAGCCAGCTTGGAAATGCATTAGCGAAGTGTATAAGAATTGCCTTACTAGGTCAGACCAAGGTCAACATAGTCTAAGCATTCTGTTTCCAATTTAAAATATCATCTAAGGGTCAAACTGAATGAGGCAAAAGAACGTAAGCAGCGGCTTGCTGGATCAAATCTGTGGGCCATCTAAATAATAGACTATAGACAAAATACAAACAGGCAAATCTTGGGTCCGGATGGCATTCTACCCGAGACCTCTCAAAGAACTCAGATGTGACATTGCTGATCTTGTAACAAAAATATGTAACTTGTCCCTCAGATCAGCCTCTATACCTGAGGACTGGGAAGTAGCTAAAGATCCTGCAAATTACAGGCAGCTTAACATCTGTCCTGGGAAAATTGGTGAGAAGTATTGTTCAATGACAAACCTAGACAGCATCTTAAAAAGCAGAGACATCACCTTGCCAACAAAGGTCCGTATAGTTAAAGCTATGGTTTTCCCAGTAGTGATGTATGGAAGTGAGAGCTGGACCAGAAAGAAGGCTGATTGCCGAAGAATGGATGCTTTTGAATTATGGTGCTGGAGGAGACTCTTGAGAGTCCCATGGACTGCAAGAAGATCAAACCTCTCCATTCTTAAGGAAATCAGCCCTGAGTGCTCACTGGAAGGACAGATCCTGAAGCTGAGACTCCAATACTTTGGCCACCTCATGAGAAGAGAAGACTCCCTGGGAAAGACCCTGATGTTGGGAAAGATTGAGGGCACAAGGAGAAGGGGATGACAGAGGACGAGATGGTTGGACAGTGTTCTCGAAGCTACCAGCATGAGTTTGACTAAACTGCGGGAGGCAGTGGAAGACAGGAGTGCCTGGTGTGCTCTGGTCCATGGGGTCACGAAGAGTCGGACACGACTAAACGACTAAACAACATTGTTCAAGATGAAATAGCCATGCATATAGAAGAACAAGCCCTTATTGAAGCTGAGTCAGCATGGCTTCTGAAAGGGCCAGTCTTGTCTCACAAACCTATTAGCGTTATTTGAGGGTGACACCAAGTATATTGATAGAGGTTGACAGAGTGCCCTTGAACTTTCAAAAAGCTTTCAACAAACTACCTCACCAAAGACTCCTGAGTAAGCTTAGCAGTCAAGGAATAAGAGGGGAGGTCCTCTTCTGGATCAGGAACTGGGTAAGTTGCAGAAAGCAAAACATAGGAATAAATGGGCAGTTCTCTGAATGGAGAGATATCATAGAGTTGGAAGGGACCCTGAGGATCATAGAGTCCAACCCTCTGCAATGCAAGAATATGCTGCTGTCTCTTATGGGGATTAGACCTGCAACCCTGGCATTATCAACACCATGTTCTGACCACCTGAACTATCCATTTAATGTAGATTGTGAATACCCCGTAGATCATAAACTGGTTAGGAGTGAACAGTGAAGTGGCCAAGTTTGCTGGTGATACTAAATGGTTCAGGGTTGTTAAAACAAAAAGAGATTGCGAAGCACTCCCAAAGGACCTCTGCAAAGCGAGTTGATAGATGGTTAAATGACAAATGTGATTCAGCATCAACAAGTGCACCGTGATGCATGCCGGGACCAAAAGACCTTAATTTCATATACATGCTCATGGAGTCTGACTCGGCGACTGACTGACCAGGAACGAGATCTTGGTGGTCTACATCACAGCAGTTAAAACGGTAGCTGCTGGTTGCCAAGTCAGGCAGAGTTGTCTAATTAATTTTGCCTCAATTTCCAGAAAGGAAATGATATTGCAGAAGGAGACAGCTACAGGGCAGGATCCAGTAATGAGGGTCAAGATGCAATGAGCCCCTTGAGGAGTAAAAGCCCTTCTACAGGCATACAAGGACCAGAGTAAAACACATCATCAGCAGCAGCAGCTCAAAATACCCAGGTTAAAAAGCCGGTTTTTAAGAGGAACACGTCTGCTACTGCACCACACTCCAGCACTGTCAAGTGCGTGAGTGTGTGGGATTTGAGGAGCTGCCATCTCTGAAGGACAGTGGCAAGTGACAAACTTCATCCAGGGGAAAGGAGATCAAGAGAGGACATGTTATAAATAAAGTGGTACCTTGGTTTCAACGCTTTGATTCTTAGACTCCAAAAACTCGGACGTGTGTGTTCCGGTTTTACTCATGGTCAGCGATAAACTTCATTTCATTTGTCTTTGCTTGCAATTTTTGTATGCATTTTGTTTCTTATAATATTGATCGTAACGATAAGGGTTTGTAACCAATGTGAGTCCTGCTCGGAGTAGACCCATTGAAATGACTAGACAGAACTAACTTGTGTCCATTAATTTTAGTCTACTCTTGAGCAGAACTTGCATGCATTCAACTCATTGTTAGATATACAAATCTACGTTTGATTATAAATTTATCCCCTTTTTTTAAAAAAAGCAGATGGTTATTAAGATTCTTGGAGTGAATAAGAACATGGAAGAGCAGAGAGAGAGAGTGAAGACAGGAAGCAAACCAGTGCAAGGATCTTTGTATTTTCCTTTAGCAAAGCTGCATGCCAAAGGTTATGACAGCTTCTTGGTGTAGAGATTTTATGGGAAGTCTATTGGTGGATACCTGTTTCTCCCATTTCAAAGACCAGAGTGGATGAAGAATAATTTCGAGGGACTGTATGGGAGGAAAGGCTTTAATCCATTACTAATTAAGGCAAAAGAGAAAATAACGGTAGTTACCATGAAAGAAGGCCAGCTGCGATGTACCACATAGTATGCAAGGAATCCAACTAGACTTTTGACTTCTTTTTATTTGAGATCTGGCCAAGCACTGAGAGAACAGATTGGAATGCCAAATGATGGGAATATGAGTTCTAATTGTTTGTGCAAACGTCACTTTTCAAGATTCCTGTTTTTTAAAGAAGATGCGCAGGTAATTGGCAAGCCCATGTTTCATTGCTATGTTTCATTGACAGGTAAGATGTGATTGCTTTCAGCAGCATTTATTTGTCTCCTCTCCTTTTTTTCTTTTTTGAAAAAGCATCCTTCTGAAAATGTTAGGTCAACCGCCGGCCATCAAAGCTTGCTTCAGGAGACGAACGCAAGCTGCGATGTCTTGTTATGAAATGTTTATATTCAGAGCAAATGGATACGGTTTATTATTCCTCGTCTTCTGTGAATGAGCTTTGGAGTGGGTGCTAGCAAATATTCTTTAAGCAGAATGGACTAGCTTGTTTTAATGGTGCAATAGCTGCCCCGGGGCTAAGCTATATTTCTGGTGAAGTCAATGTAGCACCTGCCAGATTTTGCTGGACTGCAGCATCCATCACCCCTAACCATTGGTCATGCTGATCAGATGATGAGCCACAACAACAGCAGAACAACATCGGCAACCTCTTCTATATCTAATGGTGGCAGAGATGTGCTTCTAAATATGGATAGATCTGCAGTGCAGAATAGCATGTGAGAGGGTGCAGTTTAAAAGGGAGTTGTATTGCAGGAAAGAAGGCTGAATATGGCCCTCATTTATCTCCCAACCACCCCACTGTATCCCTGAGTTAATCCCTCTCCCCGGAATCGAGCACATCTGGAAGAAAAACAGCTGTTGGGAAGGGCCCAAAAGGTGTGGGATGGGCTCACATCCATCTGCCCATGGTTTAAATTGCTGGGTTGGCATTGATAATAATTTGTTGCTGCTTCTTATTATCAATTGCATAGTATTTTGTATTGCATATTATTATGGATTATATTTACCATACTTTTCCGTCTATAAGACGCCCCCATTTATAAGACACCCCCTATTTCTGGGGACTCAAATTTAAGAAAATGGGGGGAAGTTGCCCAGAGTTGTTGAGCTTTTTTGGGGGGGGGGGAATTGCACATGTTGCAGAAGCAGCCTCTCACTGCGTGCTCGCTGCCAGCAGTCCTGAATCACTCACTTGATTGCCGCAGGGGCAGCCAATCAGCAGCAGCCCTTGCCACAGCCACCAATCAACTGTCAAAACGCCCCTGACAATCTCCAGCTCCCAGCTGCAATCAGTTGCACGTCACAGCACTCCACTACCCATGTATAAGACGAGCCCCAATTTTTGACATTGTTTTTGGGTCAAAAAAACTCGTGTTAGACACAGAAAAATACAGTATATAGCCTTTTTAATTTTTTGCATGTTATCATTATATTAGGAGGGACACGGGTGGCACTGTGGCCTAAACCACAAAGCCTAGGGCTTGCCGATCAGAAGGTCGCTGGTTCAAATCTCCGCGACGGGGTGAGCTCCCGTTGCTCAGTCCCAGCTCCTGCCAACCTAGCAGTTCGAAAGCATGTCAAAGTGCAAGTAGATCAATAGGTACCACTCCGGTGGGAAGGTAAATCACATTTTCGTACGCTGCTCTGGTTCACCAGAAGTGGCTTAGTTATGTTGGCCACATGACCCGGAAGCTGTACGCCGGCTCCCTTGGCCAGTAAAGCGAGAGTTGTCCGCAACAGGACCTAACGGTCAGGGGTCCCTTTACCCTTTACCTTTTATCACTATATTAGGGGAAATGGGAATGCCTGAAGATGGCTTCTAAGCATGTTTATCCAAACATATGACTGGGAAATCTGCATTGTCAGGGATCCTGGTTGTCAACTTCAGAAGAACACTTTTGGGATCTCCTCTCCAGACTTTTCCGTTCAACACAGGAAGGTCAAAAGTGGAATAGGCTCAACCAGGGTACATAGATGCTAGGAGCAGAGCCAGCAAGTACCCCCTCTGGAACTCCTGCACACTTTATGCCTTCACATTTTGTTTTGAATAGATGAAGAGGGCTTATATTTGTTGCTGCTGGGATGTTAATTGCTCAGAACTGGAAACCAGCCAAAAATCCCAGAATTTACTGAGAGGCTTTATAATATCTGGGAGATTGACTTTTTGTGCAAACAAATGCTGGACAGGGAAAAACGAAGAACTTTGCAAATGGCTGGTCTTTATTTATTCAGTGCTGGAATGCAAAGTTTCCTCAAATCAAGGTAAATACCCAAGTCTTACCCAAGTGGATTTTTCTTTTTTTACTTTGACTTATTTTATAATTGAGGTCTTGATTGATACCTCTTCCTGATAGATATATCTATTTTCAAAGACATGTTAGTCCATTTTATGGCAATAATTTATCTTATTCTTTATTTGTTTTGTTCTCTGTTGATTCTAGATCAGCAATGGGCACCACCCATTGTTGCATTCCAACTCCCATCAGCCCCATTCAATGGTCAGGGATGATGGGAGTTGTAGTCCCAAAATATCTGGAGGGCCATTGGTTCCCCTGCCCTTGGTGAGGGTGGTTGTTAGTGTTGTGCACAACTGTGGTTTTATAATTGTTGGGAGCTGGCCAGAGTAGCTGGGGCAATCCAATCAGAAGGGTGTTGTTGTTGATGTTGTTGTTGTTGTTGTTGTTCCAGGGCATTTTGTGTGTAAGCAAAAGAGAGATGGGTGAATCTCCCATTCCAGCTTCTCTTAGCTTCTCATTTCCCAATTTTAATTTGACTTCTCCACATTTCCTCACATTTTTAAAGTCTTTGCGAAAATTCACCAGCATTTTAGTGCAAATTTCTCCTAGATCACAGCTTTTACTCTGCTACATTCATTTTTGTACACAATCCATGACTGCAGAGCTGCACTGGAAAATTCAGAGAAGAGCAAATTTCAAATGTCCGTTCGCACATTGCTCTGGAACTTTGCTGAATTTCTCCTCCAGCCCTGGCATGAAATGTTAGCCGCCACAGAAGAAAATGCTACAGTCAGAGAAAAAAATAAGCTTTATATTTTGGTCAGGAAGGCAGGGAATATGAGTTGAGGAAAAAAAATATCAGAAAATTTATCAGAATTTTTTTTTGGCCCAGCTACAGATTGCACACCATTCTTTCTGTATTGTTTTCCTTTCTTTAGTTAATATGCTCAGTTAAAAACTGAGAAGCACCCCACATGCAGAGAGTTCTTTATACTTTCCATCTTCAAGGAAACCTTTCCGTATCAACTGATCGCTGCCAGCTTGGAGCTCTGCCACACATGCTGTGGAACCCCTGGGAAGAAATCCGGAACCTGTTCTAGGATGCACAGTCATTTCATGCAGAGTGTGGGCCAAGCCTAAGTATTGCCCCAGAAGAATTGAGAGTGCATTCTGGAATGTGTCCAAAACTCCCCTGGGGCTGCAAACTGCAGGGAAGACTCAAAAGCAGTAGGCGGACTGCCTTTCAGTGATGCTTGCCAGCTATTAGGGATCATCTCCCTGAGGAACCCATGTCAAACTTCCAAGGGCTCCTGGGAGCACAGCTTGAAAAACAATGCTCTGCCACATGTTGTGGGGTCCCAGCTAGGAGCCCCACCTACAGACTCCCCGTGGACAGATGGTGAGAAGAAAGGTGCAGGATCTTACTCCGGAGAGCACGCAAAGGAATCATGCCAGATAGAAAATGTTCAACAGCGTAAGTGAATGGGTTTTTGAAGCTAGCTGGTTGACAGTGCAATTACTGCAATGTGTTGTATGCCTCTGAAGACGGTCAGGGAACTTCAGCTGGTGCAGAATTTGGCAGCCAGGTTGTTTGCCAGGGCAAGACAGCTTGAGCATATAATGCCAATCTTGACCTGATTGCACTGGCTGCCAATTAGTTTCTGGGCCCAATTCAAGATGCTGGTTTTTAATAATGATGATGATGGTGATGATGATGATGATGATTATTTTATTATTTATATATATCCCGCCCTCCCCAGCTGAAGCTGGGCTCAGAGCGGCTAACAAGAATAAAAGTAACAGCATTCTAAAATCAATTCATTCTAAAATCAATTCAAAATCAAATTAATGGCAACCATTGGGCTAGAGTTCTGTGAGGATTACCAAAGGAGGGGGTCAGACTGTGCCTTGGAACAGCTCTGTCTTGCAGGCCTTGCGGAAAGATTTCAAGTCCCGCAGGGCCCTAGTCCTGTGACAGGGCCCTGTGACAGAGCGTTCCACCAGATCGGGGCCACGGCCGAAAAAGCC
Organism: Podarcis tiliguerta; assembly: GCF_965153285.1. Classification (NCBI taxonomy): domain Eukaryota; kingdom Metazoa; phylum Chordata; class Lepidosauria; order Squamata; family Lacertidae; genus Podarcis; species Podarcis tiliguerta. The sequence goes on along the minus strand of NC_139537.1, from coordinate 15,022,857 downwards.
TTGGCTCTGGTTGAGGCCAGCCTAACCTCCCTGTGGCCTGGGACCTCCAAGATGTTTTTGTTTGAAGACTGTAAGGTCTTCCGTGGGACATACCAGGAGAGGCGGCCCCGCAGGTATGAGGGTTCTAGGCCCACAAATCCTTAAATGGCTCAGAACCGCAATATCTCAAGGACTGCCTCTCCCGATATGAACTGACCTGACCCTGTGCATTTTTGTATCTCATGTTCACACACACACAGAACTGCATTGCTAGATTGGGAAAAGTGCAAATTTCGAGAGATAGCTTTATTCCTGTTTGTGTCTTGTTCTGAAAAGTGAAGATTAGGTAAGGTCACCTTTCAACGTAAACAGAATCACATTTGTCCCCTGTCTCTTGTGGCAGGTTTTCCCCTAAGCACCATAAAGTATTGGGTCTGCCCTGGGCAAATTTTGAGTCTCTCAGCAGCAGCCTCAGAGCTGGTCGAGGCCAAACCGTGAACATCGTCTGGGTGGGAACTGCATCCTAAAGAGTAGGTGCTTGATAAGACACTGTTACTATCAGGGACAAAAAGAGCTAAGGCTGGCAACTTAAACACGAAAAAAGAAAAATAGGGGTTTTTTTGTTTTGTTTTTAACTGCTTATCATTTGGCGGTGTTATGAATAATGTATTACTTGTTTAACACTGCTACTGTGCTTAGGCTTGCGTGGGTAGCATTCATTACAGGATAGGAAAATGCAATTATTAAAAACAGTTCCATTAAAACTGTACATTTGTTTTTGAATCAGCCTTGTCTTTAAAACCTCATTAATTAAATTAAGGTCTGTCGTACCTGTGGTGCTGGAGGAGACTCTTGAGAGTCCCATGGACTGCAAGAAGATCAAACGCATCCATTCTTAAGGAAATCAGCCCTGAGTGCTCACTGGAAGGACAGATCCTGAAGCTGAGGCTCCAATACTTTGGCCACCTCATGAGAAGAGAAGACTCACTGGAAAAGACCCTGATGTTGGGAAAGATGGAGGGCACAAGGAGAAGGGGACGACAGAGGACGAGATGGTTAGACAGTGTTCTCGAAGCTACAAACATGAATCTGACCAAACTGCGGGTGGCAGTGGAAGACAGGAGTGCCTGGCGTGCTCTGGTCCATGGGGTCACGAAGAGTCGGACACGACTGAACGACTAAACAACAACAACTGTCGTACCTGATAAATTATGATACCAGAGCCATCAAAGCTTTCTTCACAGTTGAGGATGGGGCAGTTTATGTAGCACGAACCCAAGGACTGTTCCTCAGGATGGTTACCTTTGGGGTGTTTCTATGTAAGGATTGCATTTAGACTCATGGTACATCTGGATAAGGATGGAGGGAACCCCCCCCCCTATTTCTGTTCCATGGTCGCATCCATGCCATACACCATGCCTTTCAAGAACACTTAAAGCACATGACATGCTCCAGAGAATTCTGGGAATTGTTCTTTACCCCTAAGGCGGCTACAGTTCCCAGCACCCTTAACAAAGAATAGGAGTGTGTGAGAGTTCGTGTGGCATGGTCACACTCACCACGGGTGTGTGGTTCCTGGAGGGTTGACCAAGGGTGAATATTATTGGTTATTCAATTTACATACCGTCCTTTTTTTTCAAAATGTCAGCCTGGATAGCTCGGTTAGTTACAGTGTGGCGCCAATAATGGCAAGATTGCAAGTTCGATCCCCGTATGGGACAGCTGCATATTCCTGTATTGCAGAGGGTTGGATGAGATGACCCCCAGTTCCACAATTCTGTGATTCTATGATTCTATCCCAGACACTGAGATCCAGCACAGAGGACCTTCTGGCAGCTCCCTCATTGCAAGAAGTGAGGTTACAGGGAACCAGACAGAGGGCCTTCTCGGTGGTGGCGCCCGCCCTGTAGAACGCCCTCCCTTCAGATGTGAAGGAAATAAGCAGCTATCCTATCTTTAAAAGACATCTGAAGGCAGCCCTGTTTAGGGAAGTTTTTAATATTTAATGCTGTATTGTTTTTAACACTTGATTGGGAGCCGCCCAGAGTGGCTGGGGAAACTCAGCCAGATGGGTGGGGTATAAATAAATTATTATTATTATTATTATTATTATTATTATTCCACATACAGCGAGCGGCCACAGAATGTTGCCTTTGAGTGAAAAGGTTAGATATGTTTGCCATGAAATTAACATTAGTGTCCAGAACAATGCCTTGGTGCATGTGTTTACAGAAGAGACAGGGAACCTGTGGATATTCAGTGTTGCTAGACTGTATCTCCCAGTATCTCTGACGCTTTGCAATGATGATTTGGGCTGATGGGAGTTGGAAACCAGCAGCATTCCCCCATTCCTGGTCTAGAGCATGCCCCAATATGACTCACAAATACTAGGCTTTGTTTGCACTGGCAGAATGCATGTGGACTGAGGATCAAAATGTTTTCAACTGGATTCAATGTGGAATTAACCATCAGCGGAAGATTTCCATATTAAAGCTATACAGAGTCCTTTGCAACCAGATCCAAACATGTTTACTCTTTTCCAGGTGGAGCTTGTTGGAACTGTCTGCCAACGGGATTTCAGACTAAATTGAAATGGTTTCCCCCCCTTAGAAACCCACTTGGAACTCTGGCGCTGACCTCCAGTTTCGTTTTTAATATCATTACTATTATAAAGTTTTTTCAGTTATACAAAATAATGTGAAAATGAAGAAGAAGAAAGTGTAATACAGTCATAACTCAGGTTACAGCCGCTTCAGGTTGCGTTTTTTCGGCTTGTGGAAGAACTGGAATGGATAACTTCCAGGTTTCAGTGGTTGCACATGCGCAGAAGCGCTGAATCGCAACCCACGTGTGCGCAGGCGCTGGTTGCGAACGCTGCGGGTTGCGAATGTGCATCCTGCACGGATCATGTCCGCAACCTGAGTCCCCACTGTATATGCTACTATATGTAGAATTCTTATATATACTAATACATACAGTGGTACCTTGGTTTAAGAACAGCCCTGTTTATGAACGATCCGGTTTACGAACTCCACAAAACCGGAAGTAGCATCCCGGTTTGCAAACTTTACCTCGGTCTAAGAACGGAAACTGAACAGTGGAAGGGCACCAGCGGCTGGAGGCCTCATTAGGGAAAGCGCGCCTCGGTTTAAGAACAGGTTTGGTTTAAGAACAAACTTCTGGAATCGATTAAGTTCGTAAACCGAGGTATCACTGTATGTGATTATTAATAACCTACTATATTCTGTATAAACTCGTTCCAAATATCAATATATTTATCCAAACAAAGTCTGTGCCTATAAGCAATCCGTTCACATGTTGCGAGTGCTGTCACACCTCTAATCCATTGATTAAAGGGGACGATATTTTTGTTCTTCCAGTTCATCAATACTAATCTTTTGGCCATAGTTAGGGCACGTACAGTCATACCTTGGTTCCCGAACATAATCTGTTCCGGAAGTCCATTCGAAAACCAAGGCACAGCTTCCGATTGGCTTCAAGAGCTTCCTGCACTCAACCGGAAGTCGCGGAAGCCGAGTCGGACGTTCTAGTTCCAAAGAACTTTCTCAAACTGGAACACTCACTTCTGGGTTTGTGGCATTCGGGAGCCAAAAAGTATGAGTACCAAGGTGTTTGAGAACCAAGGTACAACTGTACTGTGTTTCGTCTGGGGGCATGTTGTGTTCTACCTTTGCTGTCTGATAGTGCAGACCCAGGTCATTGAGCCTGAGCTTCTACAGCCGCCTCTTGCCATGAACTCCCATTGGCAAGATTGCCAGCAACAGCAGCAGATATGTCCTATGCCTAAGATGATCTTTTATTCTCTCGCTAGTTATGCTATTTCAAATGTGCATTTTATACATCCTTTAGTAATGTTTTCTTTTGAAAAAAGAAATGTTTGGGGTAGCTTTGCTGTGTTAAGTATGTATTCTATAGTTGACCTCCTTTGTACTGTTTTCTTTTGAAAACTTTGAAGATAATATTTTACCTTCCTGTTAATTAATTTGCTTTGAATGTGTGCTTTATATTTGACTTTCTTTTCACTAATGTTTTATTCTGGATTGATTTATCTGATGCTGTAAAATACTTTGAGGTTTTTTTCCTTAAAAAAAAAAAGCGATATAGAATTAATAATAATAATAATAATAATAATAATAATAATTTCATCATCCCCAGTTTATTTTCCAAAATATTGTGCCCCAGAGTATCACAATCCTTTTTTTTATGGGCAGAGATTATTACTAAAATGAATAAACAAACAAACAAACAAACAAACCCAAACTCGGAGCCAAGAGCAGCTGAATAAATCATGTAAAGTAAGTTCAATTCCATGTTTGTTTACTTTGTATAATTTATTCTCCTCCTGCTAGCCAGAGGGGATATCAGCACTGAAGCCTCACCTCCTGACTTACGTCTTGAATAGAGATGTATACATGTCTACTAAAAAATAAACCCACTGTGTTCAATGAGATTTCACTAGCAGGTAAGTGGGTATAAGTTTGCAGAAAGTTCTGGGCAACATTAGTACCATACATTTAACAGTGTTATTTTTCTAGAAAAAGAAGTGCTGGAACTCAACCTGAACATCTCCCTTGTTCTCTTATAATGGCAAGGGCGCCCACCTGAGAGATGCCAGAACTGAGCTCTGGAGAGCTCCAGCTGAAAAAAAGACCTACATCCGCACCAAGGGGCAGAAGCAATAGACAAAATCGATAATTTCCTATACAGTGGTACCTCGGGTTAAGTACTTAATTCGTTCCAGAGGTCCGTTCTTAACCTGAAACTGTTCTTAACCTGAGGTACCACTTTAGCTAATGGGGCTTCCCACTGCCACTGTAAGATTTCTGTTCTCATCCTGAATCAAAGTTCTTAACCCGAGGTACTATTTCTGGGTTAGCAGAGTCTGTAACCTGAAGTGTCTGTAACCTGAAGCGCATGTAACCTGAGGTACCACTGTATACTTATTTATCAGCTAAAGTAGCAGAGTCAGTATTCATTCATTGACCATCGCTGTCACATGGCCTGTCTTGTCCTCATTGCCATAAAACAGAATTTCTTGACAGCCCTGTTGACATCTGGGTCTTTGTCAGCAAGAAGATGTTCAACATAGGTTTCCTCTGAGCAGCCAGACACAAACTCATAAAATGCAATTTTTAGCAGTGGTTCCTGCATTGCAGGTGACTGGAGCAGATGATTCTTGGGGTCCCATCCAACTCTACAGTTCTGTGATTCTATGAAAACAAGTTTTGTGGCACCTTAAAAAATAAAAACAAACATATTGTGCCATTAGCCTTCAGGAACTAGAACCCACTTTTCCAGATTCAAGAATAGTTATTCTTACTTGTCAGGTATGTGTGTGTGTGTGTTGGGTTTGGATTGCTTCAATAATAATAATCAAAACACTACTAAACCTTAGGTTATGTAAATACAATCCTAGTAACAACACACACAACATAACAGGCTGTTTTTGACTATGTAACTTCTATTTCAAGCACAATTCAACACATAATCTCTCACAATGTGTATCTCACAATGTGTAATTCCATAGACCAATACATCATGCAAACAGAACACATCCTGAGAAATTAAATATTGGCATATTGGCAATAACCACAATATGGTAAGCATACCATATTGTGGTTATTGCCAATATGCCAATTTAGGAACTGAATGGACTTTATCTCCTGACCATCCATTGGACTTTAATTTCTCAGGCTATGTTCTGTTTGCATGATGTGTTGGTCTATGGAATTACACATTGTGAGATATTATATGTTGAATTGTGTTTGAAATAGAAGTTACTTAGTCAAAAACAGCCTGTTACGTTGTGTGTGTTGTCAATAATGATAATCAACAACAGTTACAAAGGCCTTTTGGTTTCCCATGGGTTGGCCATAGTAGCAGTGCCCGCCCTGTGGGACACCCTCCCATCAGATGACAAACAGCTAAACAGCTAACTGATTTTTAGAAGACATCTGAAGGCAGCCCTGTTCCGGGAAGGTTTTAATGGCTGATGTTTTATTGCATTTTTAATATTTTGTTGGGCGTTGCACAGAGTGGCTGGGGCAACCCAGTCAGATAGGTGGCATATAAATAATAAAGTTGTTGTTGTTGTTGTTGTTGTTGTTGTTGTTGTTAATAGATAGGTCTTTGGTCTGATCCAGCAGAGCTCTTCTTAGGTTTTTAACCCACCCTCAAAGCTCTGATTGACCAAGCTTTTTTTGCATCTTGGCGACTTCTGATTTCAAAGATCCTTGAGAGAAAGGAACAGCGTGTGGATTGTCATAAGCCATCTGGCAAAGGACTGGCAGATGAACCTCTCAGATCGTTCAGCACAGATACAGATTCTCCATAGTCTAACACCAGAAAGCGGCGTCTTGCGTGCGACTTGGAAGGCGCTGCCCTGCTCTGCCGAAGCAAGGGGATGCACAGAGGCCAAGCTTGAAATCCTGTGTGCCGTTCCGTTTGACAAATGGCGTGCTAAAAATGGAAAGCACAGAACAGAAGGCAACCAGTAGGATAAAAAAAGAAGAAGACACACACATAGAAAGAGAGACTTTGGTTCTTCAGGAAGGATGGAGAGGGGAGCAAAGGAATCCCAACAGCAAAGCCTTCGAAAACCGAGAGCTGAACAGAGGGACCTCGTTAAGGTAAACAAAAATTTCATAAGGGGAGCAGAAAAGATAAACGCTACCTCGGTTATTATTAGCTCACGTCAAATACGGGAGCAGCAGGGATGTGCACTTCAGATACAGTGCAAGAGCTTCGCAGAGTTTAAGTGGAATTCCTTGCACAGAATGCGGTTAATAGATGGAATGTGGCATTGCTGGCAGCAGGAGAAACAATCAAGCTAAACAGCCTGCAGAGCTATTAGAGGGTGAAATACATATTGTGGAATGAGAGACAACAGGCCTGCCCATCCTTGTCTGTGTGTTTACTTAGAAGTCAGCTCCACTGAAACCAGCAGGGCTTGATCCCAAAGACGTAGGCGCAAAACGGCAGCCTCAGAGGCAAAAGGAACCAAAATAGGAAATCTGCTGAATCGTGGCTGTTACATTTATTTATTTATCTGTTTGTGGCTTTCCCCCCCTTCAGAACCCTGAAATGCTCTTGATCTGGCTGTTGAAAGGATGACTGACTATTGTGGGTAGAGAACAAAAAGGCTAACGGAGGACGAATGGAATGCAGAAGCATGAAAAAGGACCCAGCCAGCCAGACCCCTGAAAGACAGTGCATTCCACGCTGCAATGTCTTGTTGCAGGCCCCACTCACTTTGACGATAACAAATGTCAGATTCACGGGTACGAGTGTTTAATGATGTTGGGCATACAACAACCGCTGCACTCTTTTCGTCTGCCTGAAACATCTGCTATAATGTCCTGAAAGGATTTCTGGGCATTTTTGCTGTGTGGAAAACACACTTCACCTCTGCTATTTGGTGGAGTAATATGGTTATTTGCTATTGGTATTTCTTACTACGTTTCTGTTGTTATTCTCAGGGCTTAGAAAATGCAGCTGATTGATTTTTTCCCCACCATGGTAGGCCAGTCCCGTGATTGCAATAAGGGCCAACTGCTGGAGAAGTACTGGGATGAACCATTGATTAAGTTGACACCGCAATCTATTTTCCTGCGCGTCGCAGGCTGAATTTACAGTCCGTGTACACCCACATTACTGACACATTGTTCTGTGTGAATAATCTTGCTTGGGCGACTTTGCCTGTGCTCGGCTTTTATTAATATTAGAATACCTCTCGGAACTCTTGAAGAGAATGAAAGGGGAGGCTGAGGGAATTATACCAAAGCTTGCTTTTTTTTTTTAAGGAACAGGAGGAAGTACAATGGGGAGAAATGACATAGATGTTCAAAATGGCTGCCTGAAAAAGCCGCATTTTCCAAACAGAAAGGCAACAGTCGCAATCCAGGTCGGCAACTTTGATAGGTTGCTCTAAGCAGTCCTTTTTCGGGGGGGGGGGGGAAGCAGGGGTATGCATACCCCTAAACATTTTGTGAATCTAAAAAAATGAAACTAAAAAACTAAAACTAAACTAAATGAAACTAAAAAAATAAAATAAAATTTTTAGTTTCTTCTCTAGCACGGTGAATCATTAGTTCCGTTGCTACGACTGATGGTGGCCTCATTTCTTATCATGGTGTTTCCTAAGTCTCAGACAGAAGTGAATGTTTAATGTGTGAAGCAGGAGTTGGAATCTAGCACGGTGATTGGTCAGTTTTGTTGTTACCGCCTCCGATGGCGGGTTCATTTCCTTTCCCAGTGTTTCCTGAGTTTCAGTTGGAAGTGAGCGTTTAATGTGTGAAGCAGTGTGGAATGCATCTAAACACTGTAGCCAACTTAATGTTTATAAAATTGGTACGTCCTCCTTTGTGTTTGTTTAAGCCTTCAGTGTATGGTTTTTGAAAGGACGACATCTGGCGACAGACGCCAACAGCAAACAGAGGAATCGGGAAGCTGTTAGTGCACACAACCTCATGCCAATGTGGAAGTTACTGTGAGCTGTCAGCTGTGTAATATGAGGTAATGCATGTTCTTTGTACTTTTGTCCATTTACTGTATTTATTTTCCCCGATTTGAACTAGAAAATGGTGATTTTCTTGAGTCAAAATGAGAGTACCCCTAATTTTTTATTTTTTTTTAGAGGAAGAAAGCACTGGTTTTAAAGTACTTACTTATCTCATGACAGTTCTTGCAATTCTGTAAATATAGCTTTTGGATTTCATTTTGTGTTGATGTTTTACTTACGTTATGACTCATAGCTGTAAGATGAATGCAGACAAGCTGAGATGTGGATGTCCAAATCACACAAAATCCTAGCCAGGAGGGCTATACTCTGCTTCCTTAGTTGGAGTCTGTAGTGCTTCTGAGTACCAGCTGTTGAAAGCCACAGGATGCGCTCAAATCCTGCTTTGGGTTTCCCTCAGGCATCTGGTTGGTCACTGTGAGAACAGGATTCTGGACCAGATGGGCCGCTGGCCTGATCCAGAGGGCTTTTCTGGTGTTCTTAAAATGAAATGACAAAAACCCTAAAATGAAAACTAACACAAATGCATTTTGATTTAAGGTCTTCTTCAGTGGTTTCTGGCAAAGGTAAAGGTAAAGGGACCCCTGACCATTAGGTCCAGTCGCGGATGACTCTGGGGTTGTGCGCTCATCTCAGTCTATAGGCTGACGGAGGCGGCGTTTGTCCGCAGACAGCTTCCGGGTCATGTGGCCAGCATGACAAAGCCGCTTCTGGAGAACCAGAGCAGTGCACGGAAACGGTGTTTACCTTCCCGCTGGAGCAGTACCTATTTATCTACTTGCACTGGCGAGCTTTCGAACTGCTAGGTGAGCAGGAGCAGGGACTGAGCAACAGGAGCTCACGCCGTCGCGGAGATTCGAACTGCCGACCTTCCGATTGGCAAGCCCTAGGCTCTGTGGTTTAGACCACAGCACCATCCATGTCCCTTTCTGGCAAAGATACTTACAGTATATAATGAAGAAAGAAAGAAAGAAAGAAAGAAAGAGAAACCTGTAGTTAAGTTGTGGGTAGACATGGCAGACGACACAGCGATTTCTCCAAAGCAGCTCTTTATTTTGTAAGCTGGAACAGAACTGAACAGCAAACAGCTCAGCCGGCCTGCTTTTATAGGCAGCCGGCTGTCAACATTGTAGCAACAACAACCCAGGGTTTCCCGCCTAAAATACCTGACGGGGACCTGAGTGAAAACTATCTACAGTAGCCCCCTGCTGGCCCAGGGTGAGAACTTCAGTACATAATACCTGTGACCCTCCAAATATTGACATTAAACTCCCATCATCCCTGACCATTGGCCATGCTAGAGCTGTAGTCCAATGGTAGCCAGAGGGCCACTGGTTCCTCACCCCAGAATTGTAGAATGGAGCAGAGAAGGGAACTCAAAACGAGTTTGCCACAAGGCCAAAGTTCTCTCTGTAGGCCTATGCAGAAATCTTCCCTGTTCTTCTATGCCCATGTTCAATTTGGCATGCCCGCCACGGCTGTGTCAACTAAAATAAATGCATAACGGATAAAATGAGAGCCAATAACCAACGATGACCTCTCCCAGCTGCAGTGGGCTCTCCTTTACACCCTTGGCGAAGATCATTAGTGTCTTGTCGTAAATGCAAAGCTAAAGGTTATTGTTATTGCCAGAGCTGTCAATCTCCTTTGCAAATAATGAGAGCAACAAGAGCAGCAGCGAACGGCCGCTTGAAACAGTTGGAATCCCTCTGTGCTCTTACACACTTCCCTTTTTTGGGAAGGAAAAAAGAGCTTTCGGAGCCGTTGCAAATGGCAGTTAAGAATAACAGATCTCCGCAGCCTGTCTGGCTCCAGGGTCATTTAATTCATATACCGGCGCAGGCAGCTTGAAGGGGAATCGAGAACGGAAGCCAGCTATGCGTGGAAATCCTTTATTTTTGATTTGTAATGTCTCAGCATGGAGGATCATGGGAAATCAAGAGAGATTTCTTGTGTTGCTGTTTTTTTCTTTAAAACGAGCAACACAAAATTATTTGTGCAAAACTAACTGGTACAGAGAATAAGGCATACTTAACTAAAAACTAAATAATAAATACAGGCTGCAGTTTGAGAGCACTCTTTTCAGCCCAGAAAGACTGGCCGGGCTGGCCGCAGAATGAGATTTGGGCCACATTCACGCAAAGCTTTTAAAGTGCTGCGATGCCAGTTTAAGCAGTCAGGGCTTCTCTCAAAGGATTCTGGGAACTGCCATTTGTTAAGGGTGCTGAGAGTTGTGAGGGGACCCCAATTCCCTCCCCCCCCCCAGCTACAGTTTCCAAAGTGGCTTAACATTCAACCGCTTTTCACAGTGGAGTCTGGGAACTGTAGCTCTGTTAGAAACACAAGCCTGCCATCCAGGAAGCTAAGTCTGAAGTTGCGCCATGTGTTTAGGTACTCTGCACGAGCTCAGGAGCGCTCTCTCTTTTAGAGCCAGTGTGGTGTAATGGTCAGAGTGTTGGACTATGACCTGGGAGGCTGGGGTTCAAATCCTCACTCAACTTACTGCATGGCCTTGAGCCTGTCATTGTCTCTCAGCCTGACCTTTCTCACAGGGTTGTTGTGAGGATAAAATTGGGAGGGGAGAACCATGTATCCTCACCTTGAGCTGCTTGGAGGAAAAGGTGGTACATAAATCTAACAAACAAACAAACAACAAATCGGTGCAAATTGAACCATATGTACCAACCTATCAAACTAATTATTAGTCTAGCTTTTAATCTGTTTGTTTTGGATTTACTTTTGTGGGATGTGAAACTTATAGCAGTCAAGTACAACATTCCTGGGATGCGGGTGGTGCTGTGGGTTAAACTACAGAGACTAGGACTTGCCGATCAGAAAGTCAGCGATTTGAATCCCCGCTACAGGGTGAGCTCCCGTTTCTTGGTCCCAGCTCCTGCCAACCTAGCAGTTTGAAAGCACGTCAAAGTGCAAGTAGATAAATAGGTACTGCTCCAGCGGGAAGGTAAACGGCGTTTCCGTGCACTGCTCTGGTTCGCCAGAAATGGCTTCGTCATGCCGGCCACATGACCCAGAAGCTGTACGCCGGCTCCCTCGGCCAATAAAGTGAGATGAGCGCCACAACCCCAGAGTCGGCCACGACTGGACCTAATGGTCAGGGGTCCCTTTACCTTTACCTTACAACATTCCTACAGTGGACATGTTAGGGAATGTTTTGTACCACTTGAGAGAAAACTTCCTGTTTTCTCCTGAGCTGGGACAGACTTCTACTGCATGTGACTTGAAGTGGGAGTGGCCTATTCAGAATAGCGGAGCACACCTCCTCTATGTGCTTCTTTTTCTTCTCCTTCATTTTTGTTTTCCTGTGTATGAGGAGAAGTGACTCAGTCACTGCTCAGTCGCACTCACTTGGGACTAACTCCCTTATGGGATAGTTCATGTAGATATGCACTTTTGTAACCTAAGTCTACCTTCACGGATCTAACTGTGAACTGAAAGATTGTAAGTAAACTACTTTTATACTGACTTTAAAAAGAGTGTTGTGTCTATTCTTTTCAAGAGGGACAAGAAGGTATCTTATCAGGAATCTTATATTGAGAGGCTCAGACGAGCCTGCAACAAGCTAAGCACTGTGCGATTGAAAGGGGAATGTTTAAACTCTGCTAAGATACAGAACTTGCTAACGCAAGTTAGCAAGAATATCATCAAACAATATATCCTCTCCTGCCTCCCTGAACATTCCTACAACTTTTTTATGGTTGGTTTGGTTTATTGTATTTTTGCATTGTGCTTCACACCACTTTCTGATTTATTTATTTTTAAGAAATGAAAAGTGGTATATAAATATTTTTTAATTTACACTAAAAATGAAGAAGAAGGAGAACAAAAACAGAGCAAAACAGTAAAGGATCCATAAAGGCAGGGGAACCTTTTCGGCCCTAGCGTTGGAAAATAGCAGGAAGGAAAGGTACCCATGTCTTGTCTTCTGCTTGTGGTTCGCTGTGCTGGCGTCAGTGGATGATGCTGCCTGTCTGATAAACCCGGCACTCTCCATCTTCAGGGCCATTTGCCTTGGGAGCCAGGTTCACGTGATGCTATCGGCGGATGATTTATGGCCGTTGCCTCTCGCCTGACATTTTGGGGGAAAGTTTTCATTGTTCATAACCGGCTTGCAAACAACGGCAGACGTTGCAGGTGCAGCAGAATTTTAAATGCGAGCGCAATTAAATGGGATGTGGGCCTCCAGCCGCCAGCAGGAAGCTTCCCCGTAATAATACAGGAGAGTGGAACTCTCTGCAGTATTGATCTTGTGATGTTTCAGCGAGAGGTTGCTTCAAAGCACAGTTGCTACATAATGGCATATGGTCTCTCTCTCTCTCTCTCTCTCTCTCTCTCTCTCTCTCTCTCCCGCTCTCTTTCCATTGCTGCTGTCTCAATATTTTCTGCATAGCGAAGATGCACTCTGCCAGCACCTCTGTGGCAATAATTGGATCAGATGTATGTTACAAGCGAAAGATGATAAAAAAAACAGCTCGCTTGATTGTTGTTTAAGCTCTGCGGATATCTCCCATCTTGTCCCTTTGATAGATTCCGCTCCTTTTTTTAAACAAGCGTTCAAAGTGCATCTCTTAAAAACAATTAAGAATCTACGGTAGTGGTGGGGTAAGGGGAAAGAGGGGTGGGTGGGGAATTAATATACATGCAAAGGATGTAAGTAAAAGAAGACAGAAGTTTGTGCAAACAACATTCTTTCGACCTCCGGGGCGAGGCACGTGGCCAAGACTCCCACCGGTGGAGCAATGCCATCCACGGTTGAGTTGTCTATATAAAGGCACGCAGCTCAAAAAATTACAAGTTGCAACACCTTGTGAGATTTATTGGTTGAGAGTCTGGCAAAGCTGATGAGGCAGGGAATATAATGCACACCTAGCCAACATAAATCAGAGCCGGGGACACGAGACACCAGATTCGTCTCTTGTTATACAGCTAATATCTCCAGATTGCTTTTAATCATTTTGTTTTGTGCCCTCCAGAAGCAGGAAGGGAGAAACATCATACGCCACATGCAGCGAACGTCATCCATCTGTCAGTTCCCACCCCAAGGCGGTGCAACGGTTCAGCTGATCCCTGTGCATAAGGAGGCAACCCCGATGTCTTGGCAGTGCTTCCCATTTACAGATGCTCTGCTCTGAATTCGAATTCTAAAGCAGGGGTTAGGAACTTCTGGTTCGCAGGCCTAATTAGGCCCACCAGGCATTTTGAGCCAAGCAACACCCACCTGCTCTACACCTGACATCCCGTTTGGGACGAGTTTAGTTGCAGCTGGGCCAAAGAGGGGTTTGCGGGTACCTTTGATCGGCTGATCGACAGCACCTGTAAAGCCCCTGGCAAGGCTGATTTTCCGGGGCTGCAAAGCACAGCACGGGACTCTCAGCAGCCACCAAGACTGAGGTGACCATTGCAGCCCAGGGGACTGGGAGGATTCCCCATTCCTGTTCCTGCATTGCAGGGGGTTGGACTAGATATCTCTTGGGGTCCCTTCCAACTCTACAATTCTCTGATTCTATGACCATACCTCAGTGGTAGAGCATGCAGAAGATATCAGGTCCAGTTGCCAGCATCTCCGGGTATAGCTGGGAAAGGCTCCTGCCTATAACCCTGGAGACTGGCTGCCAATCTGTGTAGACAATAGTGAGCTAGATGGACTGAGTTGGTGTCAGGCAGCTTCCTATGTCCCCACGGTTGCTGTGCAGTCAGCAGCACAGTCATGTGCTGTCCTGAGCGCTCTCACTCTGTCTGTTTCTCACAGCTATTATTACAGGAACATGGTGCAGGTGCGAAGCTATACAAAGCCTCTCACATGTGTGGCAAGCACAGCCTGGAAGTTGGGACAGTTCTTACGCTGCAGCCACCAGAGTCTCCTTCCATAGGTGCAGATGAAGCGATCAGTTGTCTGTGTAGCCCTGCGCAGTGTGCTCGAGCTGTGTCTTCATAGGCAGAGATGAGCCAGGAGAAATGGAACAGAGCTATGGGTAAAAAACAAAACAGGGAAAGCAACACAGATCGCAAGTAGACAGATTCACCTACCCTTAGTCTGAGCCAGGGAAGAATTAAGGGGTCATAATAGTCTCAAGTCTTCTGTGAGGCAAGCATTATGAACTCCCTGAAACTCATAATACCCCAGCTTGGAAGTAGAGTTCTGTGGTTTTTCTACACATATAGGAGGGACCTCCAGATGTTGATATAATAATAATTTATTATTTATACCCCACCCATCTGGCTGAGTTTCCCCAGCCACTTTGGGCGGCTCCCAGTCAAGTGTTAAAACAATACAGCATTAAATATTAAAAACCTCCCTGAACCTCTTCAGATGTCTTTTAAAGATAGGATAGCTGCTTATTTCCTTGACATCTGAAGGGAGGGCATTCCACAGGGCGGGCGCCACTACCGAGAAGGCCCTCTGTCTGGTTCCCTGTAACCTCACTTCTCGCAATGAGGGAATTGCCAGAAGGCCCTCAGAGCTGGACCTCAGCATCCGGGATGAACGATGGGTGTGGAGATGCTGTATACCTTCAGCTATACAGGACCGAGGCCGTTTAGGGCTTTAAAGGTCAGCACCAACACTTTGAATTGTGCTCGGAAACATACTGGGAGCCAATGCAGATCTCTCAGGACCGGAGTTATGTGGTCTTGGCGGCCACTCCCAGTCACCAGTCTAGCTGCCGGGTTCTGGATTAGTTGTACTTTCTGGGTCACCTTCAAAGGTAGCCCCACATAGAGCGCATTGCAGTAGTCCAAGCGGGAGATAACTAGAGCATGCACCACCCTGGCAAGACAGTCCACGGGCAGGTAGGGTCTCAGCCTGCGTACCAGGTGAAGCTGGTAGGCAGCTGCCCTGGACACAGAATTAACCTGCACCTCCACGGACAACTGTGAGTCCAGAATGACTCCCAGGCTGCGCACCTGGTCCTTCAGGGGCACAGTTATCCCATTCAGGACCAGGGAATAGATAGACTACAGCTCCCAACAATCCTGACTGGCCGGGCCTGGTGGGAGTCCAACCACATTCAGAGGGCCACAGGTTCCTTAGCCTTGCAATATATAAATAAATAGGGACGCGGGTGGCACTGTGGTCTAAACCACTAAGCCTCTTGGGCTTGCTGATCGGAAGGTCAGCAGTTTGAGTCCACACGATGGGGTGAGCTCCCGGTGCTCTGTCCCAGCTTCTTCCCACCTAGCAGTTCAAAAGCATACCAGTGCAAGTAGATAAATAGGTATCGCTGTGACGGGAAGGTAAGTGGTGTTTCTGTGCGCTCTGGCACTTGTCACGGTCCTCTATGCACCAGTAGCGGTTTAGTCATGCTGGCCACATGACCTGGAAAGTTGTCTGTGGACAAATGCTGGCTCCCTTGGCCTGAAAAGTGAGACGAGCGCCATACCCCATAGTCACCCCATAGCCCTTTCCCTTTTCCCTTTTCCCTATATCAATAAATTTTTGCATATATTGGTGCTGCTTTGCAACATGTCTTCTCCAACCTCTGGCAGTGTTGCACCTAAATAATTCCTATGAGAATCAGGATTCCTCCTTGAAAGTATCACCAGCACTTCCAGATTGTAAGCCATTTTATTTTTTGGAATCATTCCTTGGACATATATGATTTCACAGAAATTAGTCAAAGAGACTGCAGTCCTAAGCATATTTACGAGGGAGTAAATCCCATTCAACACATTCAAAGTCCCTGGCAGCAGGTTCTGTTCATGGTTTCCCTCTCTCTCTCCCTCTCTCAATATCTCTCTCTCTCTCTCTCTCTCTCTCTCTTTCTCTCTCTGTCATAGATATACTTGAATCACTGCAAAAGCAATCTCTGGAAGAAATGAAAACATGACATCAAGCTTGGCCCTGAAACATGCAGGATTACCATTACTATGTCATATAAAACAAATCCTCTTTGAAACACAGAAGTCAAATGACCTATTTCTGCAGGAAGGTTCCAAACTTGTCATATAACTCATTCAGGTTCCAAAAACAAATTGCCTGTAAGTGGAACAAGATGAACCAGAACTTTCAGAAAGAACCATCTTTAAAGCGGGTTGCATTGAACAGCCTGAGACCGCTACATGGGATCAATTATCATTCCCATTGTTGTTGTTTGTTGAATTCCTATACCCGCCCTTCCTCCCTAAGGAGCCAGGGATGGCATCATCTTATTGGATTTATCTGCCTATCCATCTGCCATGGATGCTTCAGTTGAGATTCCTGCATTGCAGAGGGTTGGACTAGATGAGCTTTAGGGTGCCTTCCAACTCTGCGATCCAATGATTCTAGCATTATCACACCATCAGTGCTCATGGCGCTTTGCAGAGTGCATGAAGACAAGGCCTTTGCCCCCACAAAGGTTACAATCTGAACTCAAACAAGAGGGAAACTTGGCAGAATGGATTTGTACCATTCCGGCAAAGGGAGGGGGGGGGCAGAACCCTACTTTTGAATGCTCTCCATGTAACATAATTGCCAGCAAGTAAAAACTAGCACAGTGGGAAGCAGACGGAGCCAGAACTTCCCCCCTGATGTTTTACGGGCTTCCTTTTTCTCACTGTGAGGATTTGGTGAGCTGCACAGAAGATGGTTGGAGTTTCAGGGCTGCCAATGAAGCACTTGGCTTGTTGCTTCAGAGGCTACTTTGAGGAGGGGAAGCACATGTAAACAGAGGCCCGCAAGTTCCAGGTGTATCATACATTTACCTTATGCCATTAATTTTACAAAAATGCATCTTGAAATCCCTTGCATGTTTATGCTTACAAAAAAAGTCTGAAAATCAAGGCTCTGGAACACAGAAAGGGCAATTTCCCATAAAGATCACCATGAATTACCTGAACATGCTGGCAGGTAGTTGGGGTGTGTGCGATTTGATTTAGATCACATATGAAAGTGAACTTGTTGTTGTTGTTTAGTCATTTAGTCATGTCTGACTCTTTGTGACCCCATGGACCAGAGCACGCCAGGCACTCCTGACTTCCACTGCCTCCCTCAGTACGGTCAAACTCATGCCGGTAGCTTCGAGAACACTATCCAACCCTCTCGTCCTCTGCCGTCCCCTTCTCCTTGTGCCCTCCATCTTTCCCAACATCAGGGTCTTTTCCAGGGAGTCTTCTCTTCTCATGAGGTGGCCAAAGTATTGGAGCCTCAGCTTCAGGATCTGTCCTTCCAGTGAGCACTCAGGGCTAATTTCCTTCAGAATGGATAGGTTTGATCTTCTTGCAGTCCATGGGACTCTCAAGAGTCTCCTCCAGTGCCATAATTCAAAAGAAAGCAAACTTACCTAATTTTTACTTTCCCAAACAATTGGAGAACTGTAGCACAGCCGTCCTTCTAAAGACATACTACTCTGGGTTTCACAATGCAGTTCTCCAGTCAAGTGTTATGTACAAGAATGCATGTATTAGGGTAAAGTGTACCTCAAAATGCCTGTATTAGGGGAAATAATATACAAAGATGCATTGCATTAAGCAAGATTGCTTTGCAAATACCTGCACGTTGGACAAAATTGCACACAGCTATGTTTTTATTAGGAGAAAATCACGCCAAAATGTGGGTGAATATTCATGACGGTCTTTTCTAAATGCAAACTGATGTGGCAAGCTGAACATCCTCTTCTGGAAAACTTCTTTCGCTCAGCCCTAAATTATTTTAACGGTTAAATATGGAGACAGGAAGCAAAACAAGGCACTGATGCTTCTGGCCATTACGCCCCCTTGTTATCTGAAATAGCAGTTTCAGAGCAGTTAATGAGAAACAAAATAGTGTCATTTACAATATATCCTAGTTGGCTCCTTTTTTCCCCCTTCCTTCCTTAAGCGTAATTGCTAGTGCCCTTCATTGCCTCTTCCTTTTTCAAACATGTTTCTGGAAGCAAAAGAAAAACTCGACGTTTATTGAGATGCACAATTCTGCCATTGCACAATGAGTTTACAACTTCACTGCGGCAAGTCCAGGGGGCCTGTCTGACTCAACCCTGGCTGAGGGATGAGCCCAGCAGTAGTAGTAATAATAATAATAATAATAATAATAATAATAATAGTGATAAAACATCAAACATTAAAAACCTCCCTAAACAGGGCTGCCTTCAGATGACTTCTAAAAGTCAGGTGGTTGTTTATCTCTTTGACGTCTGATGGGAGGGTGTTCCACAGGGTGGGTGCCTATACCGAGAAGGCCCTCTGCCTGGTTCCCTGTGACCTCACTTCTTGTAGTGAGGGAACCGCCAGAAGGTCCTTGGTGCTGGACCTCAGTGTCCGGGCAGAACGATGGGGGGGGGGGGGAAACACTCCATCAGGTATACTGGTCCAAGGCCGTTTAGGGCTTTCAAGGTCACCACCAACACTTTGAATTGTGCTCGGAAAGGTACTGGGAGCCAATGTAGGTCTTTCAGGACCTGTGTTATATGGTCTCGGCGGCCACTCCCACTCACCAGTCTAGCTGCTGCATTCCAGATTAGTTGTAGTTTCTGGGTCACCTTCAAAGGTAGCCCCACGTAGAGCATGGTAGATTTAGGGGAAGGGGTGTAGAGTCTTGACACCATAGGCGGCACCACAAATATGATTTAGAATGGGAGCACAAAAACGGGGAGCACCAGATTTTGGTGTCGCACAGAGCTCCGCTAACATTTGTGAGCCCAAGATCCTCCACTGATGGGCACCAGACAGGTGCCAACCATGCTGCCCCTTGCTGCCAGCCCTAGGGTAAACTCAGCCCATGAGAATTGTTCTGCTTCTTACGGACAAAACTACTGACATCTGAGCAGGTTAGAGCTATGAGCAGGAGGTCCTACCCTGCTGGAATAGATCTTAAGCATTCCCCTGTTCTATATTTCCGGGACTTCAGCATGGAAACTCTGTGATACAGGTATTTGCCATTGCATTTCGCACAGACGCTTGGGGACTAATCCCAAATATGCCTAACTTGGCAAATCTGACACAATGAGGAAAGGTTAAACTATGATTGCGATCTCTGCTAAGCTTGTCCTGGCTAGAAGGCATTTTTTGCATAGCTTTGCAATGTGCATAATTCCCTCCCAAAAAAAGAATTATTATGAAGTCAGCAGAATAGTGAAGAAACTATTTATTTTCCTGCTTTTGAGGCGCTCTGTATAGTTGCTGGAAGATTGTATTCCCTCCCTCCTCTTTAAGGTCTCGACTTCGAGGTTCAGAAAGAGACTCGCTGTTCTGGCTTCTCTAGAGCAATGCATCCAAACTATTAGGCAGTAGTGCTGAGCGAAAATGCACCCCAACTCCACTTCCCAGCACCACACTTCTGCTGGTGCTATATTTTCTCAATACTACCTCCTCAGAAAATGCCCATGCAATAGTTATTTCCCAATCCTGCCCTCACTCAGTCAAATGGGAGGGACTGGCTTCATCAAACTTCCAACCCTTTCCCCCAAACCCAGTTTCATACTTGAGAAGTTCTCGGAAGAAATCTTTGCTTAGCTCTGCTTAAGAAAAATGCAGAATGCAGAGAGAGTCATTTCCCAGGAAAAGCTTGCTTGCTGGAGCAGGAGGCAAGTCAGAGCGGTACCTATTTATCTACTTGCACTGGCCTGCTTTCAAACTGCTAGGTTGGCAGGAGCTGGGACAGAGCAACGGGAGCTCACTCCATTGAGGGGATTTGAACTGCCAGCCTTCCGATCGGCAAGCCCAAGAGGCTCAGTGGTTTAGACTGCAGTGCCACCCATGTCCCACGAATATACCAACGGTCTAAGCCAGCTTCCTATGTCTGATACCATTTCATCGGAAAGATGCCACAGAAAGGCCGTTTTGGTTAAGTTTCAAATGAGGTTGCTTCCTGTGGGGAGTGACCTTTAAAAATAGGTGAATAGAAGATGTTACACAGACATACGAATGTGGTGACATTTCAGCTTAATTAGGAGCACTGCTGTGCAAACAAGTGTTGGTTATATCAAAACATCCCCGCTTCCAGATTGCAGTTCACAGTAAAAAAAAATGAAGTTGGGTTCAAAGATAATTGCATTGGACTGTTTGGGAGCTGGGTCTTGTTTTAAACTGGGCCAAAGAGCTAAGGCCCCGTACACATGCTGTATTCTCAATACTTTGTTTGCAGAAGGATAGGGCCAGAGTCTGTGCCTTTCAGACAGTCGTACCCTCTAACTCAAAAGCTCAGCTGTTCTTTATCAGTCGAATCAACCAACACACAAACTGAAACACGGATATCGCAAGTGCCTTTCCTAAAAGCTCACCCAACACCCAACCCCTTTTAGCAAAGCTCTGTTTGGAGCTTCTCTCCCGCTTTGTTAAACACACCTAGAACAATAGAATCATAGAGCGGGAAGGTGCAGGAATCTCGGCTATATCATCTGTGAGAGATGGCCATCCAACCTCTGCTTAAAAACCTCAAGGAAGGAGAGTCCACTAAATCTTAGTATCAGAAATTTCTTCCTGGTGTTGAGTGAGAATCTTCTTCCTTGTAACTCGAATCCATTGGTTCGAATCCTACCCTCCAGAGCAGGAGAAAACAAGCTTGTTCCGTCTTCCTTGTGACTGTCCTTGAAGATGGCTGTCTTTTGAAGATGGCTATCATATCTCCTCTCAGTCTCCTCTTTTCCAGGCTAAACGTCTCTGACTCCTTCAACCGCTCCTCATAAGGCTTGGTTTCCAGACCCTTGATCATCTTGGTCACTCTCCTCTGCAGGCGTTCCAGCTTGTCAACATCGTTCTGAAATTGTGGTGCCCAGAATTGGACACACAGTACTCCAGGTATGGTCTGACCAAAGCAGAATAGAGTGGTACTACTACTTCCCTTGATCTGGACACTAGACTTCTGTTGATGCAGCCTAGAATAGCATTAGCTTTTTTGCTGCTGCTTCACCCTTGTCAATGGGACCACTTTCCAGGGACCTGTCAAATTGTGAAAGGATCCATTTGTGGTAGCTGAACTGCATGATGATTAGGGTACATTTTACAGTAAAATTTGGATCGTTGTCTTTGAGCCAACTGTGAACTTTTGCATTCTGGGAGCATTTCGCACGCTTCTACCATATACATCAACGGTTCTCAACCTGTGCGTCCCCAGATGTTGTTAGACTACAACTCCCATCATCCCTGAGCTCTGGCCTTGCTAGCTAGGGGTGATGGGAGTTGTAGTCCAACAACATCTGGGGACCCACAGGTTGAGAAAGGCTGGTATACAGTGGTACCTTGGGTTACATACACTTCAGGTTACATACGCTTCAGGTTACAGACTCCGCTAACCCAGAAATAGTACCTCGGGTTAAGAACTTTGCTTCAGGATGCTAACAGAAATTGCGGCATGGCGGCAGCGGGAGGCCCCATTAGCTAAAGTGGTGCTTCAGGTTAAGAACAGTTTCAGGTTAAGAACGGACCTCTGGAACGAATTAAGTACGTAACTAGAGGTACCACTGTACATGGTTCAAGCTGACTGAGCTGTTTCGGATGTCGAAGACCAAGCATTTGGGAGACTGGTTCTGTCAGTGTGCCCCACAACCTGGCTGTGCACAACACTGAGCACTTCGGCTCCCCACTCTTGACATGTCAGATATATATTATAGAATGTGTAGCAAAAGTGGGGTGGAAACTGGCACTCTTCCATGGGACCTCACCCCCCACCCCGCCAATGCAGCACAAGTTCCTGTTTAAAGGTACTTCTGTCATCCGCCTTAATTAGTCTAGTGGCTTCCATCTCATTTAGATAATGAGGTTTGCGTTCCAGAATGCTTAATGTGGTCTCTCTTTTTCCTTCTGGGCTGGCATGGAGTCCTTAGCCAGGTTGCTCAGCGGCCAGGAACAAGACGGTTTGAGCATGTTCCACCGATCCTGGAGCAACTGCGCTGGCTACCAATTCGTTTCCGGGCCCAATTCAAAGTGTTGGTTTTTACCTATAAAGCTCAGGACCGCAATACCTCAAGGACTGTCTCTTTCCATGTGAACCTACCCGGACCCTGAGATCATCTCCTGAGGTCCTTCTTCATGTGCCTCCTCCTCGAGAGGTCCAGAGGGTGGCAACATGAGAACAGTGCCTTCTCTGCAGTGGCTCCCCGTCTATGGAATGCTCTCCCCAGGAAAGTTTGCCTGGCGCCTTCACTATACACCTTTAGCCAGGCAAAAGTGTTCCAACCAGGGCTATGGTTGATCTGTTTGACATCCCATACCCTTTTAAAAAGGCTGGCTCTTTTATTGGGTTGTTGTTTGTATTTTGATTTTATGTATGTGATCTTTTATGTGAACTGCCCTGAGACCTTCGGGTATAGGGTGGTATAGAAACAACAACAACAATTAGCCCCTGCCACCGTGGCCCCCCCCCCCCCGCCAGAGCCTCCCCTTGCATGCCATCAGCGAAGAACAGATGGCTTCATAGAAGGTGCTCATTTTAGCTGGGGGATTTTTAGATTTCTCGAGAAAGCTTCCTCTCCCACCGTTTGCCAGCCATCCAAAGGAATTCTTCTGCGGGTTTTAACTCGACATCTTTCGGATGAATCCGATCCCCAAAGACATGGCTACAGGTTTGGCTCCCTGTTAATCTATGTCATCTCTTTAATTGCTTGTAAGCTATTTCCCTCCCTCTCCGAACTGGAAGAATGCACCGATGTTCCCAAAATGCAAGAAATGTAGTTCCTTAGTGGGAGTGACGCTGCCAGGAGTTCTTGCTTGGCTGTGTTCCCGGCGAATGTAATTTAATAGGTGAGAAGCAAAATGTGTGCGAGAGATAATCGTGTGATAGTCTAAATTTAAATGAGATTGAACAGGAGCAGATTGGGGTTGCTTTTTTTGTTGGAGGGCGGAGGGTTCGTTTCCCCCCCTCCTTCCTCATCTCAATAGTTTCTGTTTTCCAAAAGATGTTGTCCTTGTCTGAGTTAAGGTTTGAATACTCCACCTTTTTTTGTACAGCATTGCTCCTCTATAGACTTTGCAGCTTTCTCCATTAGTCTTTCCATGTTCTTTGACCTCATCGCCCTCCCCCCACAGCTGTCATGGACGGAGTATAAATAATAAAATTTTTATTAAAATTACCGTTATTGAAAAATAAAAAGTACGAAGAGACAAGTAAGAGAGTAAGATCACACACACACACAAAGGAACAAGGAATACAGTAGTACCTCGGGTTACATATGCTTCAGGTTACAGACGCTTCAGGTTACAGACTCCGCTAACCCAGAAATAGTACCTCGGGTTAAGAACTTTGCTTCAGGATGAGAACAGAAATCACGCAGTGGCAGTGTGGTGGCAGCGGGAGGCCCCATTAGCTAAAGTGGTGCTTCAGGTTAAGAACAGACCTCCAGAATGAATTAAGTACTTAACCCGAGGTACCACTGTAATACCCATGTAAAAAACAAAACAGAAAAATAATAATATTGTGTACATTACAGAAAAGGGGAGGGAGGAACTTGCTATTGTAGTTAACCGGTCTGGTTAACCCCCATCATGCTTGATGGAAGGCATGTGGGGAAAGAGGTGCTTCTTAGGGAGCCCCACATCTACTCCATGCCATTTGAAGCTAGAAGATGCAGGATCATTGAACAACTAGGTACTGGATGACGTTCTCCCATTGCAGTCCTCACTGCCTCCATGTTGCAGGTGCTGATGCCAAAGAACAGGGCAGTGGCCCTTTAAGAGAACTGGCAGCTCCTCAGAGTGGGTGGGGCCAGCAGCAAGACCACCCTGCCCAGACCTTCAGAAGTCCTCGCTCAGAGACAGCCAACATGGTGCCCTCCAGAAGTTCTTGGACTCCTGCTCCCATGAATCATAGTCAGCATGGCCAACGATGGCTGAGGACGATGGTGGGAGAAGAAGAAGAAGAGTTTGGATTTGATATCCCGCTTTATCACTACCCTAAGGAGTCTCCAAGCGGCTAACATTCTCCTTTCCCTTCCTCCCCCACAACAAACACTCTGTGAGGTGAGTGGGGCTGAGAGACTTCAGAGAAGTGTGACTGGCCCAAGGTCACCCAGCAGCTGCATGTGGAGGAGCGGGGAAGCGAACCCGGTTCACCAGATTACGAGTCCACCGCTCTTAACCACTATACCATGCTGGAGTTGATGTCCAGCAACATTTGGTGGGAATCATATTGTCTACTCCTGTTTTTGCTGCAGAAACAGCTCTTCTTGTGCGAGTGGGAACGCAAGCCAGACACCTGCCATATTCCCCATGTTCCAATCCAGGCACGTCCAACTCCCAAGGGTGGATTGCCCACAGTTGTTGAGCTTTTTTTGTGGAGGATTGCCCAGAGTTCTTGAGCCCAGAGTTCTTGAGTTGTTGAGCTTTTTGGGAGTAGGATTGCCCAGAGTTCTTCAGCTTTTATTTGTTAACTTTTGGTGAACTTTATTTAATCCCCCAATCGATAAGGGTCCCGCGATCCACCATGATCAGCTGGGCATCTACCGGTAGATTGTGATCTACTGGTTGGGCATGCCTGTTCTAATCCAGTTCCCATCCGTACTGGCTTTCTGTCCCCTCCTACAAACAGACTCTCAGCATTCCGTGGCCACTGAACATGCCTATTCCTCATTGGCTCTTTCGATGGGGGGCGGGGTTTTTTGTCCTGTTAGTCCCACCCACCCAGCAATACTCCCCTTGTTCTTCAGTGGTCCTGTTTTGGCTACAATCCATTCAACAGCCAAGTTGATCTTGATTTTCTTCTTCTTTCCAAATGTCATCCGTTGCTAGTAATTGTATCTGTACTTGGAAACTTTTATGTTTAAAAGAGTTTATTTTTGTAACTTTTATATGTATCTTTTTATTTAAAAAAACCATGATGAATGTTGAATTCTGTTATTTGTTTTCCTCCCTTTATGCTACACGTTTTTCCTCGCATGTATGCAAGAAATAAGTTTTGCGGCTCATATTACTATAACTAACGTATTGTCAAAGGGAAGTTTGTTTGAAAGGATTCCACTGTGTTAGGATTATCCTGTAAAGATGACTCATTGGCAAATCTATCTCTTATAAAGGCTCCCCTAATTTCTTCCTGCATGTTGACACAGCCATTCTCCATGCATTGTTTATCTGGGTTTCTAAAGCATTTTATCGATTCGCTAAAGTGATGTATTGATGTGCTGGAAAAGCTTAAGAAGCGTTAACGATCAAACCGGAAATAGATGCTTCATATATGCATTTGTCAAGAAGCAGAAGGAGAAGAAGGAAGGTCTCCTGGATTCTATACCCTTGGGTTAGAGATGGAAGAGAAATTTGATTTAGTTCACGTTTTAATGCAAACCTACCTAGTTCATATATCCTGAAATTGTGCACAAGCTGAAAATTTACACTTCTCTGAATTATGCAACGCCCCTTTCCAGCCAAACCACATGTAAAAGGTAAAGGTAAAGGACCACTGACAGTTAAGTCCAGTCGTGAATGACTCTGGGGTTGCGGTGCTCATCTCGCTTTACTGGCCGAGGGAGCCGACGTTGGCTCGCAGACAGTTTTTCCGGGTCATGTGGCCAGCATGACTAAGCCGCTTCTGGCAAACCAGAGCAGTGCACGGAAACACTGTTTACCTTCCCACCAGAGCGGTACCCATTTATCTACTTTGATGTGCTTTCGAACTGCTAGGTTGGCAGGAGCAGGGACCAAGCAACGGGAGCTCACCCCGTTACGGGGATTCGAACCGCCGACCTTCTGATCTGCAAGTCCTAGGCTCAGTGGTTTAGACCACAGCGCCACCCACTTATCATATCCTTATCATATCCTTATCCTTATCTTATCCTAGGGTGAAGCGTGCATAAAATTCAACATATTAATGAAAATAAAATATACAAAACCTCTTTATGTTCAGGAAAAAATGCATTAGTTGGTCTCAAGAGACAATGGAGTGAGCCTCTGGGGGTGAAGCCAAACCACTGAGTTACCAGCGCCTAAGTGACCTCCCTGGGGCACAAGCCTGGGCAGAGGGTATGGAAATCCTGGGCTGCCCAGATGACAAGACTGCCCCTTTCAGCCTCACTGATATGGCCCAAAGGAAAAATGTGTCTATTGAAAAAAAATGTGAAATTGCAAACAAAAATTTGTAGATCGAGAGAAATTTGCACTCAAATGCTGATGCTTTCTCATGAGATGATGATGATGATGATGATTACAAACTGAAGCAGTAATGTAGAGAATTAAACTTGCAGCAGTAAAAACGGGAAATGGGGAGAAACCAAAATGGACAGACTCCCCCACCCCCCACTACTAGTTTCTGCGAGGATTTTCTATGTACATGTGGTTCCCTTTCATCCTGACGGGTTTTAGCCAATATGTGTCAATCACATTGACAGTGGCGTCTTTTTTCTTTACGCAACGTCCTTCATCACTTGGACCTCTTTGCAAATTTATCGTTCAATGTGATGAATCTGTTTGGAGGGTGTACAAAATGCCATATTTGGGGCAAGAGTTTAGAGACCCATCTGCACCATACATTGAAAACAGTTTCATACTACTTTGAAACAGTCATGGCTGTTTCCTCCAAAGAATAAATCTCAGGTCGTTGTTAAGGGTGCTGAGAGTTGTTAGGAGAACCCCCTCTATTCCCCTCACACAGCTACCATTCCCAGAGTGGTTTAACCAGTGCTATTTTTCTAGAAAATAGAGTTGCTGGAGCTCACCATGAACACCTCCCTCCTAGAATTGCAATGGCACCCACCTGGAAAAAAAGGCTTGAGTTTAACAATCAATCCCTCTTCCCAGGGAATTTCTGGGAATGGTAGCTCCGGGAGGGGAATAAGGGGTCTTCAGGCTGTGGGTAGGGTCTCCTCACAAGCCACAAAGGCTCTCCACGGTGCTCCTCACTTCTGTGTTCCTGTCCCCACGTATGTTCATGGTCATGCAGAAGTAGATCACATGAGAGTGGGGAATTGCCTGTACTCACACATCAAATCCACTTTAAGTTTGTCCCGTCGAAACTAGTAAAACAAGTTAAATCATGACCAGCTCAAGTCCAGTGCTTTCCATGAGACACACAGGTGCCCATGGGCATCTGGGCAGCCACAGAGAGAACAGAGGGCTGCAGTAAGTGGGTCTTTGGTCTGATCCATTGGGGATCTTCTTGCGTTCTTCAGACATAGCAGGGGCTCTTCCTGATGTAACTCATCATAGTGACATGAGTGCTTTGGTCTTGTGCTGGGCCCAGGGGTAACCCGTGAAACGCGGTCCAGAACGGGTCCAGAATTCGAAGGTTCCGTTAGGAGTCAGTCCGAAAGGGCCAAGGCAGGAGACAAGGCAGGAAACCAGGCAAGGACAGGTACAAAATCTCAGGCAAGATCTAGCATACAGCAATGTTGCTCCCGCAACCTGGGATGGAGTCCGACAGCCTTTTATTTTTGTTGGGGTAGCGGCCGGTCCTGATCCCCCGGTGACTCACCTCCCTGTTTCGCCTGAAGGCGAGCACTCCTCCTGTGAGTACTCAGGTCTCTCCTTCTCTCAGACCTTAGTCTCTGCAGATCAGGAGACGTCGGTGGGTTACTAGACCCAGGGGCCGCCTCAGCCTCTCCTGACCCAACCGGTAGTGGAGCAGCTGTAAGTGATGGCCCAGCTGAAGGCAACGAGGTAATCCCCACATCTGGAGCCAGGGCAGGCTGAGGCCCCTGACTCGACCCAGCTTGTGTTTGTTGCAGGGGAACCTGTGCAGACTGGGACTCTTCAGGATCAGGCCCCAGACTTGGTTCAGATGATGCCTGAGGCAAAGAATCTGGTGCAGACTGAGTCTCCTCTGGTTCCAAGTCCGAGTCCCAAGCCATCACAGGCCTTAAGAGTCACCAATGGCTTGCTTCTGCGGAAACAACTGGCAAATTCTGCTTTAACTGGAGGAACTTTTCAAAGGAGAAGAAGACACTTGGGAACCCCATTCCTTGGGGCCCCCAGCCTGCACCTTGGAGCAAGAGCTGCAGGTTAGTTGAACCTGCGTTCACCGTGTGATCTCCTGGTTGTTGGCGAACCACTTCAACTTAGGTGTTGCCCGTTGGCTGCACAAAGCAAGGAGGAGCCAGATCAACTGGTCCCCCAGCTGACAATGATTTTATATAGGGTGGAGAGAGAGGGATCTTAAAGTGGGATCAAAGGGGGAGAGAGAGTCACTGGGTACCTCGGCTGCTTTCAGCGCCATTACTCACAGGCTATTCCTTTACCTCGGCTTAAGCTCGGCTGTTTCCCCCCTGGTTTTCATGAACCTTATTGTGTTGCACTCCTAGCGCTTTAATGCATGTTCATCTGTCCCCCACCCCCTTGTCTTTTTACTGCTGCAGCTGGTATCTTTCTCAATAATATTTGAAGATGGCCACGTAACATCTCAGGCATCTACCAGCCTGACTGAAGGCTAAAAAAGAAAGGACTCCGTCTGCAGAGAGCCATTAGTTACTGATGGAGTAAGTATTTGGAAGTGAGTTCTGTCAAAGTTGCGGCCATTTTGAGGGGATTGGGAGATCTTTCTGAAGCTTCCTCTTGACCTCTACATTGTGCCAGGGAGTTGTTTTCCCAACTAATGCTGGCTCTGCAAAAGAAGTAGAATGAGGGGGGAAGGAGGCAATAGAATGGGCCTCACCTCTTCAGGCTACAGGTGGGGAAAGCATCTGCTGTGTGCATGCAAAATGTCCCAGGTTCACTTTTGGGGATCTCCACATGGGGTTAGACCAATGCCTAAAGTCCTGGAAAGTTGGTGGATGTGCAGGTTATTATGCATATTAACCACTCCTCTTACCTTCCTCTTAACATTAGCACATCACAGAGGATGGTTTTAGTCCACTGTGCTAGTTTGTTCTTTCTAAGGAGTTAAATGCAAAGAGTGCAACAGCCATGCATTCAGTAAATACAAACGCAGGGATCAGAATTGCACTTACTGCAGTGGTGCATTGGATGGGGCACGCTGAGAAGTGAATCCTTGGAACTTTATTCAGAGCAAGGGTGATGATCACATCTGCTGGAGTGCCAGTGTGGTGTAGTGGTTAAGAGCGGTAGTCTCGTAATCTGGTGAACCAGGTTCGCGTCTCCGCTCCTCCACATGCAGCTGCTGGGTGACCTTGGGCTAGTCACATTTCTTTGAAGGCTCTCAGCCCCACTCACTTCACAGAGTGTTTGTTGTGGGGGAGGAAGGGAAAGGAGAATGTTAGCTGCTTTGAGACTCCTTCAGGTAGTGATAAAGCAGGATATCAAATCGAAGCTCTTCATGTTAACTGATGGGCATCCCTTGCTCTGGCAAAGGAATGAGGCGATAATGAGGCTTACGAGTTAGTGACAGATTAGCAGGGAAGGAGGTGGGAAGGCGCCCCCTTGGCTAGGCACCTGTCGTTGACTGGCTGGGTGCAGAGGAACGGTGGGAGGCACCAGCTGAGGAGCCCCCTAGGGAACTCACACGGGAAGAAGGTTCAGAGCCAGGGGATTGGTGGTGGGATGATGATGAGTGGTCAGAAAGAGAAGGGGCAGACCAGGAGGAGCAGGTGGCAGAAGCGGAAGAGCTGACAGGGTTTAGTGAACAGGAAGAGGCTGTGGCAGAGCATAGTTCAGACTCTGAGGCAGAAGCAGAAGCCAGGGAGTCTTCCCCTCCTCCTGCGACCAGCTCCCTTCTCTGCTGGTCTCCTAGAACATTCATAGAAATTAAACAAGCAGAGCAGATGGTGGTTGTGTGTAGACGCAGCCTGAGGCTGGTAGGAAAGACCTTGGAGAGGAGGAGCCCCTAGTGGGCACTGGGAAGGCCTTCAGTCCTTGCGATTGCTTCATCAGGGCAAGACCTCCTATAAAGCATTGGTGAGACCACTAGGCCTGGGCTGTGGCTTGTTTCCTTGAATAAAGAGTTATCGTACTTTTCCATGTATAACATGCGCCCTTGTATAAGACGCCCCCTATTTGGGGGGACTCCAAATTAAGAAAATGGCCCAGAGTTGCTGAGCTTTTTTGGGGGGGATTGACAAAGGTTGTTGAGGTTTTTGGGGGAGGAAATGCAGTAAACCAGTATCCAGACGGTTGCAATTGCTTGTGTTGCTTGATAACAATCGCTCCTTCTGCAAAACGCGTCTGCCTGATCGCCAACGGCAGAAGGAAATCACAAGCCCAATTGCTGAAGCTGCAGCAAATCAACAACTGTCCTTGACGCAACAACCAACCACACACCCTTTTAACGCAGCATCAGCCAATACAAATCCTCCTTTGTCGCAGCCACTAATCACACACCAAATCGCCAACACGCTGAGGGATGGCTGAGGTTGGGCTGAGAGTGGTGGGGCAGTCCCCATTAGCTTCAATGGGTTAACATATACACTGTTTAAGTTTGTCAGGAGCTCAGCCTACACTTGAGTAGGACACATGCCCGACTGGCATGTTCTCTCCCTCCTGGTCAGGAGCTTCAAAAGCTTTCTTCAGCCTGAACATCACAGCAACTGATGCTAACAGACACCGGCACACTTAGGGATCCGCAGAGTTTGCACACCTTGCGTGACATACCTCAGCAACTGAGCATTTTGGCTAATCGGCTTTATTTACATATAAACACACACGGAGCACTGCAATATGGCTCCCTCTTTCTCCAGCATCAGACAGCAAAGAGAAAAAGAACAAAGGACAATAGTCCCACTTCATGGAACACAGTAACACAAACATCCTGTCTTCGTTACTTCCCACTCTATGGAGTCAAAACACATACAGTCACGTGGTAGACAACAATCGCATGACTGCAATCATGGAGCAGGAATTCTAACAATGTTGACCCCACTGAGATCACGCAGAGTAAGTTTCCTTCTGATGATGTTCCACCAGAGACCACACAGGCACTTTCAACGTAGAGACTAATTTGCCTGTCACAAATCAATCAAGTGCATCCATCGTGTCTCAGTGTTGGAGAAGGGGCCAAACACTGAAGTATGTACTGAAGTAATAGCAAATATAAGGAGGAAGATTTCACCCCCACCCATGTTTCCTAAACCAGACCTTTTTTTGCCAGTAGCTAAGCAGTTTCTTCACCCAGAATCTTTGTAAGCATCAAATGCTTTGTTTTGTGGAAAGAGCCTACACTGGAAAGGGCTGAGCATCTTATAAGGCAAATATCAAATGCGCCTGTGCTCAATCTATCATCAAAAGCAAGCCTAAGGGAGAATCCTGGAAAGAGGAAAACTCTCTCACAAATATCTACTGTCAAGATCCTTTAATCTCTCCAAGAGCCCTGAGGCTCCTCCAAGTCCGTCAACCGCATTTTAGTTTTCAGGAACAATTGTGTATAACTTCTCTTCCTCCTCCTCCTTCTCTCTTTCGCCTCACATTTTCCCCACAGCTTTTCCAAGGCCTTCCCACACATCATAAAAAAGCAGAAATTACCTGAGGGGGAGCTGAAGAGAAAGATGGTTGTGGGGAACGCAAAGCGTAGCAGAATATAAAAAATATCAAGTTCAACGCAAAGTAAGCAATCCTGGTAAACGAAACCTTAAAAAACAGAAGAAGCGGTTATTCCAATCTGGGTTTGCAATTGTGGAGCTATACCTTCCAGTTAATTTTCAGAACTAAGAGGGTGTGATTTGAGAAATGCTCCCTGTGTGAAAGTAATTTCTTGTCCCTTTAGACTCAGGCGAAGGTTATACAATAATCTATAACGGAAGAAGTTGCCACCTAGCACATAGCTATACATTACAGATGATTTAGGAGCCATTCTGCAGGCCCAGGGAATTCTGGGAGCTGGACTTCTGCTCAGGAAGCTGAGAATCTCTTAGCAGATGTTTGGCGCTATTGCCGGACTTTGAGCCCCAGAAACATTGCAAGGAGCCATGACAGCCTAACAGATATTAATTTATTGATTTGCCCATTAGTACCTAAAAGGTCTATAAATGACCACATTTAGAAACATAAACCTAACCTAGATACACTATAACATAGAGAAACAGGAGACTTCATATAAGGCATTAACATTTTCATGCAACAGACAACACACACACACCAGTTACAGCAGAAAGCTTTAGATCAAAATTAGCTCAGCCAAGGTTTGGAGAAAAAAATGTAAGCTTTCTCTTGGTGCCGAAAATATGTCACCAGTTGAACTTTGCTGGGAAAAGCATTCCACAAGTGGGGGGAAAAAGACCTTCTCCCTTGTCATCACCCTCTAAGCCTCTCTCAGAGGAAGTATGTGGAGAAAGGCAATTGATGAAGATCTAAGGGTCCAGATAGCTTGGTGAGCAACCAAAATAGTTTTGCAGTGTAGATATGCCCAAGTAGCTTTTCTTGGTCATTCCCCAGGAATAAGCTTTATTGTAAATGTCCACCTACAAGGTTAGGCTTGTAGGAAAAGTTAGTCCTCCCCCACAATAATTCTTCATGCCCAAACTCCATAGGGGTGTTCCTACATTACGCTTGGCAAGTGTGCAATCGATCAACCTGTGCGCTCAAATAGTTGAGCTGTAGCCTCATACGGTTATTCACATGCAATGTTCAATGAGAATACCATCTGTGTACCTGTGGATACAATAGCTGAGCTGCAGAAGTCAACAAACATACCCCACTTTTGCACAAACACGTGTAGATTATGTAGAGACAACTGGTACCTATGTAACATGTGAACAAGCCTCATTTGAGGGCTGCAGACTGGTGTCAGGATTCAACCCTGTCCAGATATGGAAACTGGGTCTTCTTGAAAGGAGGAGGACACTCCACAGATCTTCACTCTGCCAGTGACTTTGAAGGGATGCTGGATTCCTGGCCAGCTCTGGGGGCCTTCCTCAGGTCCCCCATGTTCACAGGACCAGAAGAGATGATGAGCCAAGCAGCAGTTTCAGAACAGGATGCTACTTGACAGAAGCACCTACTAGCTGAGAGTCAGGAAGGGGTGAGCTCCTGTAGAAGCTCCCAGTATGAGCTACTTCATTTCTGAAGCACCAGCTCTCTCCCAAGCCCCGGCCTTCCTGAACTGAGTGGCCTGTATGGCCTGATGCAATCACACCCAGTTTTCCTCATGCCATGACCACCACTGATGCAGGTTACCCCTGAAGCTGCTATTAGCAGGACGGGATGAAACATATGGGCATAAATACTTGAACCCCCTGCCATCTCCCTGCAGCCCAGGCCCAATTTGGGTTTCCCTGCAGCTACTTTTACAAGAGAGGGACACGGGTGGCGCTGTGGGTTAAACCACAGAGCCTAGGGCTTGCCGATCAGAAGGTCGGCGGTTCGAATCCCCGCGACAGGGTGAGCTCCTGTTGCTCGGTTCCTGCTCCTGCCAACCTAGCAGTTCGAAAGCATGCCAGTGCAAGTAGATAAGTAGGTACCACTCTGGCGGGAAGGTAAACCGCGTTTCCATGCACTGCTCTGGTTCGCCAGAAGCAGCTTAGTCATGCTGGTCACATGACCTGGAAGCTGTACGCCGGCTCTCTCGGCCAGTAAAGCGAGATGAGCGCCGCAACCCCAGAGTCAGTCATGACTGGACCTAATGGTCAGCGGTTTCTTTACCCTTTACCTGTTACTTTTACAAGAAGGAATTTATTTCAGGAGTTCAGAGGTTAGGAAAGACGGAAAGCCAACTGAGCAATGGCATAGGAGCAACTCTTGTGACTTTCTTCTTTACCGTTGCTCTGTCCCCTTGATCATTTTGCTCGATGTTTTCTGAAACTTTTCCAGGTGTGGTGGCCAGAACTGCATTTCAAGTGTGCTTGTGCTATAATGTGTGTGTGTTTTCTAGTTTATCTTCCCTTTTTGTGTGTGTGTCTTGCCTACATTAAAAATAAAAATAAAAACCCACTGCTCTGTGACACCTCCAATTTCACACCGAGGACTCTAAAGACTTTGCAGTGTGCTTTGGTTGATCCTTGATAATGATTCCAGCAGTTTGCGTCAAGGTGATAATCTTTTCTTCACTCCTTTTTTTAATCAGCACCATTCATCTGCGTCAACACGAGTGCCGAGAAAATCACCTTCGATGCAAACCAACCAGGTGGACGTGTTGAAGAACTCTGCTATTTGTACCCCTCCCCCGACACACACACTCTTTAAATATTTTATTCATGATTTTGGCACTCCTAGCCATGTTTATTTCTATAACCTTCTGCAGTTTCGACACTTATGATTAATGCATTGCCTAATGGCTCCCCATCAATTAATTGGCCAAACCAGAGTTTTCTGACACATCAGATCCAAGCATCCATTAAGCCAACCTGGTGGATTCCAGATGTTTTGGGATGTATTTTCCATCAGTCCCAGCCAGTATGGTCAATAGTTAGAGATGGTGAGAACTATGGTTCAACATGACGCTTATAAAGACGTTCCTTTCGATTTTCCAACATGGTGAATTGGGGGTGACCGCATTTCAGAGAATATTCTAAATACACTGGCCTCATCCAGGAATTACTATTGTTTCTTCACCCGCTCCTCTCTTGGATTGCTTCCAGATGATCTCGTTATTAAACGTTCATCCACAATTTTTTTGCCTTCAGATCAGATGACATTGGCTATTTAATGAGCCTTTATTCTGATTTGTTTGCAGGCAGATCAGATTAAAATTGCACCAAAGCAAGTGCTATTCCACATTTAGCAGTGCATTTCCCCATCACTTTCCTTATTGCAAACAGTCCAATCATTTCGATAAGTGGGTTTGCTGTGCAACTGCTCCAGATCAGTTTTAATCGTGCAACGTGAATTTGCCAAAATGTGATTGAATCCCACTGCAAGAAAATAGTGACAGCCTGGAAGTGTGATAGATATATATGTATGTAGACATAGGACACATTCAGATGATGCATTTAAAGTACTGTGATACTACTTTAAACAGTCATGGCTTCTTCAAAGGGATTCTGGGAGCTGCAGTTTGTGAAGGGTGAAGTTGTTATGAGCTGTCCAATTCCCATCACAGAACTACAGTTCCCAGAGTTCCCTGCAAAGAGGAGGTGATTGTTAAGCTACTCTGAGAATTGTAGAACTGTGAGGGGAATGGGGTGTGTGTGTTTCTCCTAACAACTCTCAGCACCCTTAACAAACTACAGCTCCCGGAATTCTTTGGGAGTAGCCCTGACCGTTTAAAGTGCTATCGTGAAACTTTAAATGTATAGTGTAAATGAGGCTTATACTCTCTCTCTCAGCAGTGATTTCTCTGGCCGGGAACAGGTCACCCAGCCTGTGCACTTAACAGAACTTACGGAAGCAAAATATCTATTAAATGTTGTGAAAGCATTATTGCTGATACTTGCAGTTTTATAGTATTAAAAAGGCTTTTGAAAGTCAGTGTTGGTTTATTGCTGTACTGACAACCAAACCGCTATAAGAGAACAGAATGAAATATAAAATGGAGAAAACACTGGAATAGTAATTCGGATTTTGTTGTTGTTGTTGTTGTTATTTTAAGGACAAAGAAAAATTACAGGGGCATTGCTATACCTCACACATCCCTTTCTGCATGATAAAACATAGGCTTTCAGAAAAGGGACCATTGACTCCAGTAGCTGAGAAAATACAGCAACGTTCCTGAAGCTGAATTAGCTATTTCATTTTTGTTTAGTACATGTGGCTTGACAGTGGAAATAGGACATAGCCATTGTGGCTAGTAGTCTTTGAGTCTTGTCCTCCCTGAATTTGTTCAATCTTTTGAAGCCATCTAAGTTGGCGGCCATAACTGACTCCAGTGGGAGGAAGTTCCACAGTTTAACTATGTGGTGCTCATGGAGCATATTGGGGCAGGGGAAGATATTTAGGCTGTGGCTTCTAACTGAAAAAAGTAGCTACTCTCAATATCTTGAACTTGTCAGAAATATTGGGAGTATATACTGCCTCCCCAGCAGTAAAAAAACCCCATGTAATTTATAGGGAAATTGATCTATTACATTATAGCTTGAGCAGGAAACCAAATAGCTAACAGAAGTATAGAGAGTCGATTTTTATAATATACTGAAATGATAAGTACAGAGATAATAAAGTTCTATGTTCAGTATTTTCTCTTTTATAGTTGATAATTCATATATATATATATATATAGAGAGAGAGAGAGAGTCATCTGCTGAATATATATATTATAATAAATAAAAAATAGAATAATAAAATATATAATAATAAAAAAGAGGGAAGGAAGATTGCAAGCATGAGACTCAAATGAGGTCTCCTCCCTTCTTTTCTTTTCTCATTTGCTTTCTATCTTTTCCTAAGGAGTTCACGGTAACGTGTGTACATATCTTACATACCAATTCTTCTTTTCTTAGTTTTCTTTTAATTAGTACGTAGAAACTCAAGCTTTCTTCCAAAGAATTCAAGGGGGGCAAGCATAGCTCTCTACAATCTTTTCCCTCGCCACAACCCTGTGAGGTAGGCTAAGCTGAGAGATTTTGTGATGAGTGCAAGGTCACTCAGTGAGATATTCTGTCTTAGAGGGGGGAGGGAGCTTTTGCAGATTGAGTGATATAGCGGGGAGGGGGGGAGGACCACAGGGGCAGTTGCCCTGAGTGCAAAATGGTTAGGGGCGCAAAAATGTCAGTGCCCGGTGCTGCCTTAATACAGCTGCATGCTAATAATAATAATAATAATTTTTATTTATATCCCACCCTCCCCAGCCAAGGCCGGGCTCAGGGCGGCTAACAAGCAATAATAAAAACAAGTTGAATGAATACAACTTAAAAACAAGATTAAAATACAACATTAAAATATTAAAATGCAGCCTCACAGGAGGAGAAGGGAAAAGAAAGAGGGGGAGGGAATCAAATTGGCTCCAAGCCAAAGGCCAGGCGCAACAACTCTGTCTTACAGGCCCT
Organism: Podarcis tiliguerta; assembly: GCF_965153285.1. Classification (NCBI taxonomy): domain Eukaryota; kingdom Metazoa; phylum Chordata; class Lepidosauria; order Squamata; family Lacertidae; genus Podarcis; species Podarcis tiliguerta. The sequence continues at coordinate 14,985,687 of NC_139537.1, read as the reverse complement.
GCGGAAAGAAATCAGATCCTGCAGGGCTCTGGTCTCATGAGGCAGAGCGTTCCACCAGGCTGGAGCCAGAGTTGAAAAGGCCCTGGCTCTGGTTGAAGCTAATCTAACTTCCTTAGGGCCTGGGACCACTAGGGTGTTGCTATTTATGGACCTTAAGGTCCTCTGTGGGGCATACCGGGAGAGGCGGTCCCGTAGGTACGAGGGTCCTAGGCCATGGACCCTTGTACCTATGGTCCAGGGTCACTGTACCCTGTTGAAAACGGCGTCCCTGTGCAAACCAGGCAACGGAATGATTCTTCTTTTCTTATCTGTGCAGCTGTGATCTCCTGGGTGACACAGATGCCGTTAGGCAGTTGAATGGGGATGGGTACACCGTCTGTTTCCCTCCCTCCCAACCCTCTGCACAGCCTTGAGCTCTGGCAACCCATGCTACACCACTGCTGCCTTCTCATCTGCACAACCTTTTGGGAGCCACATGCAAGTGGTGGGTGGAGCTAGATGCAAAAATGGACAAAGCAGTGGATGCCATTTTTACCCTTGTACAGTAAGCCAGTTTCTACACACCCTTCTCTAGCCTCCACTGAGGCAAGCAGGAAGCGTCGCTAGAGCTCAAGGACACATTTCAGCCACACAAAAGCACTCCAGGAAGGTATGAAGGGTGTGTGGGCTGAGAAGAGACTCCATGAAATCAAGTGTTGGAAAATGCAAAAGAATGTACACAATGCATAGTTAGACCCTGGAATTCGCTCTTACAAGTGGCAGTTAAGGCGGTCAATAGCTACTAACCCCAATAGCTATGTTCCACCTTTACGGTTGGAGGCAGCAATGCTTCCATAACCCTCCAAGTGTCCCTATTTCCCAGGGACAGTCACTGATTTACAGAAGTCCCGGTTTCTGATTTGATCCTGAAATATTTTCCCCAAATTTTCTTAAAAAGGACCCCTGACAGTTAAGTCCCCTCACGAATGACTCTGGGGTTGCGGCGCTCATCTCGCTTTACAGGCCGAGGGAGCCGGTGTTTGTCCACAACAGTCTTTCTGGGACATGTGGCCAGCATGACTAAGCCGCCTCTGGCGAAACCAGAGCAGCACACGGAAACGCCGTTTGCCTTCCCACTGGAACGATACCTATTTATCTACTTGCACTTTAAGGGTGCTTTCGAAATGCTAGGTTGGCAGGAGCAGGGGCTGAGCAGCAGGAGCTCACCCCATCATGGAGATTTGAACTGCTGACCTTCTGATCGGGTGGCAAAATGAGAATGGGGCCTTCTCTGTTGTGGCTCCCCGCTTGTGGAACACTCTCCCTGGGGAAGCTCGCCTGTTGCCTTAGTTATATATCTTTAGGCGCCAGGAGAAAATGTTTCTCTATCACCAGGCCTTTGGCTGATTAAACATTCTACAATCTTTTAAACTGGAGAGTATTGTTTTTGTTTGCTACTATGTTACATGTTCTGTGTTTTTTATATTGCAAACCTCCCTGTTATCCTCGGATGAAGGGCTGTATAGAAATTTTAATCATTATCATCATCATCAGTACCATTTTTCTAGAAAAAAAGAGGTGCTGGAACAAAACATGAATTCTCTTATAATGGCAATGGCAATGTCCTGAGAGGTGCCGGAACTCAGTTCTGGTGAGTTCAGGATAAATAAAAGCAATAATAATAGTAGTAGTAGTAAGTAGTAGAAGATGGGTTGCAGCCCTGATCTAGCAGGCTGTTCTTTTGTAAAACAGCAGCTGCCTGGTGGCAATGAGTGCCAGTTTTGAAAAAGGCCCCCAGGACAGACATAATCTCATTGGAGCTCTTGCAGCTTCCAGCAGTGCTGCGAGTTCCAAGGTATCATCAATGCAATGTGTACGTTCAATAAGCTTGCTTCCCGTGGTGCGCAGATCACGCTGACCTTGACTAAAATATAGATGATGGGGGCAGAGTTCGCATTCCTCGGGGCAGGTGCACATCAGAACGCATCGTGGATGACTCCGACCGGCAGCTGTGCAGAGGCATTCTGCCAATTATTTACAGTGCAATTTGCTGCTTACTGGTGCACAAACGTAACACGCAAGATTTCGAGGAACTGACTGTATAATGAGCGCGAAGTGCCAGGCATTCCTTAGAATGACTTTTGCTCTCTGTAGTTTGCAAGACTTCATCAACAGCATGCTCCTGTCTCGGAGTCTGATTTACACAATGCCCCCCCCCCCCAGTCATACCTCATGTTACGGAAGCTTCAGGTTACGTGTTTTTGGGTTGTGGACTGCAGAAAACCTGGAAGTACTGGAATGGGTTACTTCCGGGTTTTGCTGCTCATGCATGTGCAGTAGCGCCAAATTGCACCGGCGCCTGCACAGACGCGGTGCTTCAGGATGCGAATGCTGCGGGTTGCGGACGTGTCTCCATCACGGATTATACCCGAGGTTCCACTGTGTGTGTGTGTATATATATATATATATATATATATATATATGTGTGTGTGTGTGTGTGTGTGTATGTATATATATATATATGTGTGTGTGTGTGTGTGTGTGTGTGTGTATATATATATATATAGCCAAAGGGGAATATATCTGCAGAAATATTTCAAAGCTTCTGGACCCCAAACGAGATTAGTAGTGCCACTAAAAACAACCCCATCCCTGCAGTCCTGATCAGTTTGCAGATCAATAAACAGTTTGTTCTGCATTTCAAACACAGCATGTGAGGGATACCCAAGTACAGTTTTTTTTTATAGGTTTCTGGAGTAGTCGTACCATCAGCCACATAATGCCTGCAAACCACATAGATCCCCTTCATGAATATAGTAGTACCTTGATTCTTGAACTCAATCCATTCTGGAAGTCTGTTTGACTTCCAAAACGTTTGAAAACCAAGGCGCAGCTGCTGATTGGCTCCAGAAACAATGCCAACAGCTGCAACGGATGTTTGGCTTCTGAAAATTTTTCACAAACCGGAACACTTACATCCGGGTTTGCGGCGTCTGGGAGCCAATTTGTTTGTCAACTAAGCTGTTCGGGAACCAAGGTACCACTGCAATTGTGGTTTGAACCTAGATGGCCAAGCCAACATGTGGGGCTGAACAGTGGTGATGTATGGGAGGCATAATAAGTCATGGCACCTCTGTGCATATAACTCAGGGCTGTGTGAGGTCTTCTGCCAGCCCTACAGCACATCTGGCCTCATGCAGAAGTGAATGGCTATGACTGGCACAAACAAACAGAGCCATCATCAGTAAGAGCTGTTCGACAGTGGAATTTGCTGCCAAGGAGTGTGGTGGAGTCTCCTTCTTTGGAGGTCTTTAAGCAGAGGCTTGACAGCCATATGTCAGGAGTGCTCTGATGGTGTTTCCTGCTTGGCAGGGGGTTGGACTCGATGGCCCTTGTGGTCTCTTCCAACTCTATGATTCTATGATTCTATCATCATCATCATCAGCAGCAGCATTTTTAATTTGTATACCGCCTTTCTATCTAACAATACTCAAGGCAATTTACAAGCTGAAGAAACAAAAAATGTACATCTTATAACAATCTAATGCAATACAAAAATGTGATAATAAAACAAAACTTTAAAATAGGCAACCTCCATCAAAAAAGTAACATTCAACAATCATTAGAATAGTATAAAATAATAATATCAACAACAGATAAAAGCTAAACAGAAATCCACTCAACAGTTACAATAATATCTAAACTCTAATCAATAAAACAATGGCAAGCCACCGTACATAAAATAATACAATACACATTGAGAAGCAGAGAGTAGAGCAAGGCAGGTGGAAGGAGGCCTTTCCTGATGGAGTCTCTCCCCTCACAGTTCTTCCTCCAGGAACAGCTCCCTTATGAGGACTCCTAGGGCCAGAGGGTGAGGCAAGGCAGATGGAAGGAGGCCTTGCCTGATAGAGTCTCTCTCCTCACCAGAACCATGCAATGGCCATCCAAAGAGCTCTGATGTTGAGATGCTAGTTTTACCTTTTTTAAAGGTGGTCATGCTATGAGCTTTCAAGAAAGGATCATGTGAGCCTAGGAAGCTGCAGTATACCAAGTCAGAACATTGGTCTCACAAGCTCAGTCCTGGTTTGCCATGGCTCTCCAGTGTTTCAGATGGGAGACATACCTGGAGGTGCTATGGATTGAGCGAGGGACCCTCTGCATGCAATGCAGACATCTTACCACTGAGCTATGGCGCTCTCTCAATCTTGAGAAGGTGGGTTTTTAAATAATAATAATAATAATCAGTGATGAAAGAACTAAAGTCAGAGCCAAAGACAGTGGCATTTCATACCAAATCAAACACGCAACAATGTCCTGCTTTGAGAGTGGAGGTTGACCATGATGCAACCACAAATCTAGAATCTAGCTTGGTGATAAAATTGGCCATTGGCCATGCTGGCTAGGGCCAATGAGAGTTTCAGTTCTGCAAAATCTGCAGGGCCACAGGCTCACCAGCCCAACACAACTCTGGAGCTGGCCCTGTCTAAGACAAACCACTGCATCCTCTGGCTTGCCATTGTCTGTTCCAGGAGCAAACAAGATTTTTGGCTTGGAAGATCTAGTTTGTCTTTCACTAGAAGGTCCACCAACAGCAGCCAAATCCAAAACAGCGACTCAAGGAGGAAGACACGAGGATGGGCCATAACTCAGTAGCAGAGCATAGCTAAAGTTCAGTCTTTGGCATCATCTGCAGGCAGGACTGGGAGAGACTTCTGTCTGAAACCCTGGAGGACCACTGCCAGTCAGTGTAGATTATTCTGAGCTAGATGGACCAGTGCTCTGATTCTGTATAAAGCATCTTCCTTTGTCAGTATCATAAGGTAAAGGTAAAGGTACCCCTGCCCGTACGGGCCAGTCTTGACAGACTCTAGGGTTGTGCGCCCATCTCACTCAAGAGGCTGGGGGCTAGCGCTGTCCAGAGACACTTCTGGGTCACGTGGCCAGTGTGACATCGCTGCTCTGGCGAGCCAGAGCCGCACACGGAAACACCGTTTACCTTCCCGCTAGTAAGCGGTCCCTATTTATCTACTTGCACCCGGGAGTGCTTTCGAACTGCTAGGTTGGCAGGCGCTGGGACCGAACAATGGGAGCGCACCCCACCGCAGGGATTCGAACCACCAACCTTTCGATCGGCAAGCCCTAGGCGCTGAGGCTTTTACCCACAGCGCCACCCGCATCAGTATCATAGATTTGAGGAATTAAGTGCTCTGAGCACATGCTCAGCCCAGGAATGTTGAAGAGTGCACATAGAAACCATTTCTCTCTCACACATCTATTTCTGTTCTCTCCCCCACTCCCAGCTTTCTTGATTTCAGCAGCTTAATTTAGGAGGGATCGGGAGAAGCCTTTTGGTTGTCAGCAATGTTAAGCCATTAGGAGCTGGGAACTCTTGCTCTCAGCAAGGCCACTTCAGACCTTCCTAATAGTGTTGGGCAATTGGTGGTGGAGCTCACACACCCAGCGCAGTTTGGGATGATACTTTGTGCCCCCCTGCTTCACCTCCCTCCTTTCAGCACTTTCACAGCCAGGATGGAAATTGGAAGAGGGCTAATTTATCTTCTAATGCAGATATGCGATATGATCCAATCAGCACAAGAGCTTCCCAAGAGTCACAATGCAACCGGATCATCTAGGCCTTTAAATTTTGGCTCGGAAGCACGCTCAGAGATTGCTTGAGGGGTGAATATGGTCTGGATCAGCACTCTCGCTTGACCCTGCAAAACTCTAACATCTGAAAATATGTGCATGGCTTAGAGACGCAATGATATCACACTTTGCTTGAGCTATTGTTGCCTGGGGACGGAGGAAAGGGGATGGAACTACAAAGGGTTACGTTAGAGCTGGCCAAGCATCTGATAAGGTGCGATTCCAGCAAAGCAGTTTCTCCTCTGCCTGTAAAAAACCTCGCTGAGCCATCATCTTCATCAAAAATGGGAGATAAGCTGTCAGCCACAGCTCTAAGCTGCTCGACGCTAACAATACGTCTGAGAACCATCATGGATTTTATTTTTTTATCACTTCATTTATTGTCAAAGTTCTTACAGCCTTGCATTTTCCATTAGGCGATCCAGATATTTCAAGTCAGCAACACCACAAGGTACGTATGGCCTGCATTAGTGGGATTGATTGTTTATCCATGTCAGTTGGCTGTTATCGCCCATCCATTTTGGAAGCTGACTTAAGATATCTACCAGGCTTTGGAGAGTTTCTGTTCTATCACATAACCGGAGCTTTGCACGTTATAGCACCTTAATTGCTTGCCTTTCCTGACATCTTTGTCTTCCGGGAAAATAAATGTGAGTTGGAAAGAGCCATTTGCAACATGGCGGGTGGGGAGGGAGGGCAGAAGAGGAAAGACAGTCTGAAAGCCCTTTGCCTTGAAAGTCAAATTGAGGATGTCCGCCAAATCGTCACTAGAAGCAGGTTCCACAACAAGGAGGGTGGACATCTTCATTGCTTCTGTCCAGTTCTGACCATATTGCTGTCTTCTTCAATTCCTGGATCATGACGCCTGAATTCTGTGTCTTCTATTGCTCCCGGTTGTTGAAGAACAAAGACTGGACAAAGAGTTCTTTCAAAGGTCTTTAATGCTTAGATTACTACAGTAAAGGTAAAGGGACCCCTGACCATTAGGCCCTGTCGTGGCCGACTCTGGGGTTGCAGCGCTCATCTCGCTTTATTGGCCGAGGGAGCCGGCGTACAGCTTCCGGGTCATGTGGCCAGCATGACTAAGCCGCTTCTGGCAAACCAGAGCAGTGCACAAAACCCCCGGAGCGGTACCTATTTATCTACTTGCACTTTGACGAGCTTTCAAACTGCTAGGTTGGCAGGAGCAGGGACCAAGCAACAGGAGCTCACCCCGTTGCGGGGATTCGAACCGCCGACCTTCTGATTGGCAAGTCCTAGGCTCTGTGGTTTAACCCACAGCGCCACCCGCGTCCCTAGATTACTACAGTACCTGCTAATTATTGGCTTAAGGCAAATATAGCTACAACAATGGCAGGTGCTCTAGCTGGCAAGCTTTGAGAGTTGACCTGACACTGTCACACCCATTGGGGTGGAGTGGGATGGGCTTTTCTTAAGGCTGAAAGCATTTCTGCAATCTTTTGCTATGTGTAATAGGCAGTGTTAAGTATACGAACAAGGGGGTAAATGGCATTACAACAACCTCTCCACTAAATTTTAATATCTGGAACATGGACTTTTCCTGTTTTAAAAACAGAAAAAGAAATCTTGGAAGAACTAGGTCATGTTGTCTGATGGAGATGTTTGTCCTACAGTAATTCATGGCTGAGAGTTTAATTGAATTTTCATATGCATTATGAAGTCGAGACTGTAAGCTCCCTCCCACACTAGTCCAAAAGGGTGACTCATTGGGACTTACAGTAGAAAAAGCACTTTTATTTATAGTTTTCTTCCCACATTTGTCTGACGTTTGAGTGCCCATTGATTTTTCCTATTGTCCCATTTAATTATGAGCATTAACATCAGTTAGAGGATTTATGCCTTTAATTAAGTGGGCCCCAATAGGAAAGCTTCAAAATAATACGTGGTGATATATTTTTCAAGCTGTTATACAACTGTACATTACTTTTCTTAATCAAGAGGTATGAATAACAAGAGTTAATTGCTTTATTTTCTATAATCAAGGAAGAGCATTTTTTTTATTTATTTTCTAAAAGCCAAACAAATAAACAAAGGAAGTAATGAAAGCCCATCTCAACAGTAATTTAGATTTGAGGGCTTGCTTGTTGAAAGGTTAGCAAATGCATTTGTTTGTTTATTTATTAAAGCATTTATGCCTCACCCTCTAGTTCCAAAGGTATGACTAACAATCAAAGTTATACTATTAAGCAATATCTTTTAAAAACACACACATAAACAAGAGGCAGAGCAATCCAGATGGGGCGAGAGAGGAGATCAGCCCTGTTTAGGGAAGTTTTTTAATGTTTGAGGTTTTATCACATTTTTAATTCTTCTTCCTCCTCTTCTTCTTCTTCTTCTTCTTCTTCTTCTTCTTCTTCTTCTTCTTCTTCTTCTCCTCCTCCTCCTCCTCCTCCTCCTCCTCCTCCTCCTCTTTGGCGATCACTCGTAGCCAAGTAAGATTGTCTTCCATAAACACGGTTTTAACAATGAGTTCGTAAGTGACTGTGGAGGCCAATTCTGGATCCACATGTCCTTCCACAGTGGGGACATTGGTTTCTGGGTGGGAGTTGATCATGGTGTGGATTTGCCAAGCGTTCCTTCATCTTAGCATGTTTCTCCCTTTCATCCTGAGTTCGAGCTTCTTCAAAGCCCATGACACCTTGAGCAAAGGCTGTTCTCCAACTGGAGCGCTCGCAGGCAAGTGCTTCCCAATTGTTGGTCTTTATACTACGTTTTTTCAGATTTGCCTTGAGACAGTCCTGAAACCTCTTTTGTTGACCACCAGCATTACGCTTTCCATTTTTAAGTTCGGAATAGAGTAGTTGTTTTGGAAGACGATCATCAGGCATCCGCACAACATGACCAGTCCAACGAAGTTAATGTTGAAGAATCATTGCTTTGACACTGGTGATCTTTGCTTCTTCCAGTATGCTGGTATTAGTTTGCCTGTTTTCCCAAGTGATGTGGAAAAATTTTCAGAGACACCGTTGATGGATTCTTTCGAGGAGTTGGAGATGGTGTTTATAAGTGGTACATGTTTCACAAGCATATAGTAAAGTTGGTAGTACAATATTCTGTTGGGAGCCACCCAGAGTGGCAGCTAGTCCTCTTCAGCTAGTCCTCCCCCTGAAATGGTACAGTCCGAAACAAAGCTTTACCCTACTGATGGAGCAAACTGGCATTGCCCTTGCTCCCAGGCCTTTACCCTCATTGATCAGAACATAAGAAGGTGGGAGCGTGTCATTGTTCCTTTGGGTACCACGCTGCTTCCCAAAGCCTTCTGCATCTACAACCTTGGTGGACGTGGCTTGTATGTTTTAAAGGGGATTTTCAGCTCTCTCAAATAAGCAGATCTAGTGCAACTGGAAAGCGCTGAATGTAGTTAATTATTAACCACTTTAAATAATTTATATTTTAATTTTCAAGTGTGTTTTTTTAAAAATAAATAAAAAAGACTTCATTTAAATCTACTGTGACTTTTTATTTTTTATTTTTTTAAATAGGCTTTCCTGAATAAACTACTCAGCAATGCAAGGCCTTTGGAGAATGCGGAAGTTGCTGTGAGAGAACAATTGACAGAAAAATGGTCGAATTTATGGTCCCGGTTTCTTACTGTTTTGTTTTTATATATGTTTATGGAAGTTTTAAAGATATAAGGAAAGAGAAACATTACAGAAAAAGAGAGGAGAGGGAGGAGATTCCAGAAGTGAAGCATTATACAGTATCATTGCAGACATGGAACATGAGCACTGCAAAATATTGTTGGACAAATATTTCTGCATATCTGGAGAAGAAAAGGCCGTGGTAATTACCAATATGCATGGTGGATCAAACAAAAATGTCTGGTCTCTTATCATGTATACACCATACGAACGACAAAAATAGGATTAAAATAAAATATGATGAAATAAAACAAAAGAGCATGGGTGTGTAGTATCTTAATGTTTGTATTTTCATGTACCCCATACTTTAGCATAAACTGGGAGGACCATCAGTCCATATACCCCCTTATTCAGAATTGAAAAGAAATCAAACCATCTTTTTTTCCTAGACCCCCTAGAAATTTTCAATTTATGGGATTCCCCACTCCCAACAAGGATACCAATAGTCCAAATTAACTAACTCAAACCACTCAACACTACTGCTACTACTACTAATAATTTTATTAGTGTAGATGGCTTGTTTTTTTTAAAAAAAAACCTCAACGTGGTTTACAAAAAGACAATGAGAAAGTAAAACTTTCAGAAAATTAAAATCAACAATAAGTGAAAAGAAAATTGATTAAAGAACGTGTCAACATTCTACATGTCTAGGAAGGCTTGGTAAAACAGATTTTTTCTTTAGCACACACTGAAAAGAGTGTACTGAAGGCGCCCATGCCCTCCAACATTTCTCAAATGAAAATAGGGACAACCTATTTAACAACAACAACAATTTTACTATTTCTCCACACTTCTTACTGGGTTGCCCCAGCCATTCTGGGCGGCTTCCAACATGTATAAAAAACATAATAAAACATTAAAAAATAAGAAAACGGCCCTATACAGGTCTGGCTTCAGATGGCTTGGGGGTCGGATAACTCCATACCCTCCAACTTTCTCCGATGAAAATAGGGACGTCCTAAGGGAAAGTCCTAAGGGAAAGGGGGACGCGGGTGGCACTGTGGGTAAAAGCCTCAGCGCCTAGGGCTTGCCGATCGAAAGGTTGGCGGTTTGAATCCCCCGCGGCGGGGTGCGCCCCCGTTGTTCAGTCCCAGCGCCTGCCAACCTAGCAGTTCGAAAGCACACCAGTGTAAGTAGATAAATAGGTACCACTGCGGTGGGAAGGTAAACGGCGTTTCCGTGTGCGGCTCTGGCTCGCCAGAGCAGCGATGTCACGCTGGCCACGTGACCCGGAAGTGTCTCTGGAAAGCGCTGGCCCCCGGCGCTGGCCCCCTTTACCTAAGGGAAAGTGGGGCATTCCAGGATCATATCAGAAACTGGGACGCAATGGCGGAGCTTCATGTTCTGGCACCGGGGGGCGGAGAGCAGGCGGGGTGGGTCTGGCATGAATCCCGGGGGCATGGCGCACCGCCCACAGGGGCGTGACGAGCATCCTGAGGGTGTGGTGCGCTGCCCGCAGGGGCGTGGCGCCCAGTGTGGGCAGGAGGGGGCAGCGGCGATGGCACCCCACAGGGATTGTGCTGCCGGGGGCGGTGCGCTCCCCCACACTCCTCTTCCTCCGCCACTGCCGGGATGACGCCTGTAAATCTGGGACTGTCCCTGGAAAATAGGGAGGGAGACTTGGGCACTTGCTGGATGTCAATAGGCAGGGAGTTCCAAAGTGCAGGTGCTGCCACACTAAATGAGTCAGTGCTCATGCGGAACGGGTATTATGTGGCATCTGTAACAGTGGTCAAGGGGGTGGGGAGCAAATCTCACAGGTAAACTGGTCCCAAGTAACTGTTGGGATGCGTCCAAGGGAACAGGGGCAATTGGCAGGCCCCCAGCTGGCTCCAGCCCACCGGCCGGCAGCCGGTTAATCTTCGGTTCTTGGATCAGCATGTAAATGCGACTCGAGCTTCAGAAACTTTCAGAAGCTGAACACACAAGCCAGCAGAGGAAAGAAAAAACAACCCTTTGCAACAGAAGGGCAGATAGAGGCTGTACAGGCATTTTATTCAGCATCAGGATAAAGGGGAAAACATGTCTTCTCCCCTTTGTGTCCAAGCAAGCAGACATAAGCAAAAGGTATACACACAATGGAAGTTCCCAGCAAGCTGTGCTGGAATATAAACAGACATGTGACATACAACAATTCCACATATCTGTTAAGGTGGAACAGAATATCGTAACATCTTCCCCCTTTCCGTGTAACCTGCATCACCTGTGGTTCAGCCCAATTGCAACCGCTGTACATAAACCCTAAGTTGTTCTCTGTGAACAACCTTAGACAACAGATCTGCAGGAATTTCATTTCCTGGTAACCAGTGCAGGTCGTCTCTGAGTGCATGTGTTATATGCTGGCAGGGTCTCACCCCAGTCTTGAAGTAACCACTGCATAATCCATGGGCAGGCAAATTAAGGCCCCTGGGGCTGGATCCGGCCCATTCACCTTCTAAATCCGGCCTGCGAATGGTCTGGGAATTACCGTGTTTTTACATAAGTAGAATGTGTCCTTTTATTTAAAATGCATCTCTGGGTGATTTGTGGGGCATAGGAATTCATTCTCCCCTCCCCCCAAAAATATAGTCCGGCCCCCCACAATGTCTGAGGGACAGTGCACTGGCCCCCTGCTGAAAAAGTTTGCTGACCCCTGGATAATCTAATACTTAACCCTCCATCCTGGGGCAGCAAGGGATAATAGAACCTGACCTAAGATACTGGAATCGCAAGATGGATTCCTTTATGAGAGGGCTGTGCTTCTCTAGAAGCACAAACAAAAACGAAGGCTGGACTTTGAGCGTATCCAGACAATCAGTAGTCCAATAAATTTACGGGCTTAATGTGGGCTAAAGGGTCAAGCCTGCCAACATACCCATGGCAAGGAGAGAACTAACTGCTGTGCTTAGGAGCTGACAAACAGCGGATTTCTAGAGGACAGTGGTGAAACGATTAGCATAACAGATTACTGTTCTGTGGCTAACGTGCGGCATTTTTCATCCCAGTGTCTTTTGTCTGGATGAAAAGCAGATGCCGCATTCCCACCGACTCTCATGCACTCATGTTTCTTATCAGCAAAATGAATTTGAAATGAACCGGAGGGGTTGGGAAATGGACGCTCCTTGTCTGAGCAATGTATATCGGTTAGCCATTCATCTGACATAATCCCTTGGTTATTTCTTCCCTGCTATTTCTCAGGGCTCATAAGATTTGTCATGTAAATAGCCGGCGGACTTCTTTATAGACCTAACGCGCCCGTATTTTTGGGTGCCAGCACAATTCGTCCGCAAACAAATAAAGGGGGAAAAAAAATTAGAGATGAGCTTAGCAATAGATTTGGGATTTTTATTTATTTATTTGGGGCTCTTTTTTTTTTGAAAAGGGAGAATCAAGCAGCAAGGTTTTGAAAGAAGCATGCAAGGTGACTTTTCAGTGAGAGAGTTATCAAAAGAGCGGAGATGTGACCGGAATCCACAAAGGAAGGCGCTGAAATGGTAGGGAAGGCAGCCAGCGTGCAGTTGACCTGTGTGGATTTCCCTGGAGTAGACGTGGCCTTAGAATTTGTTTGTGTGTTCTCTAGCTATTGATAGAGAAATGTTTCATCTAGGCATGCCAAGCAGGTTTTCGTTCCGGTAGCAAGCACAGTGCAAATATTTTATTATTATTTTTTTAAAAAACCCCTATGTTTGTCTACTCTACAGTAGGGATGGAGGAGAAAAATTGGGAATGCATTCCGAAAGGGAATCGACCTCATTTGCAAAGGCCTGGACTTATATGTGGATGAGAACACCGCTGTCAATCAGATTGCACATGTCTTTGATTTCGCCATGCAGTTTTGGCTGGGACACACACACACACACACACAAACACTGTGTTTTATGGGGGAAAGTGTACAATGTACATCACTTAGCATTTGCTAACATTGAAAATTGTTTGCCGTTTTCCCTGCCCATTCAGCTTGCAAAGATGTCTTTGGAGCTCCTCCCAGTTTCGTTGTTCTTTTACCATTCTGACAATATGGTGTTCTCAATAAACCTTGTCACTCACTCCACTAATTGCTACTTTCTGCTTTCTCATCCTTAGATTAGTTACTGATCCATAAGAGGACCTATCCTCTTACCCTCGTAAGAGGACCTATACTCTTATCCTCGGACTGCTAAGCTTACTCCAGATGCCTTGGTGAGGGACATTATTGAAAGCTTTTTGAAAGCGCGAGTACACAATTTACAGAAGCTGGAGGAACTGATATTGGATTAACGTGCTATGAGACACTTTTATTCATGCATCTGTCTTGTTGATCTAGGACAGACCTGGGCAGAAGGTGGCTTGGGATCTTGTGTAGTAGATCTCTGAGTGATTTGCAGTAGATCGTCAAGAATTGTCAAGCAATGGCAACAATTAAGAAAATTAAATTAGGTTCTTGGAAATAAATGGTTGGGGGGGGGAACCCAGGAGTGGATTTTTGTGTAAAAGGACTTGTGTGCTTGATTCTGGTACTAATAAAATATCCATGTGCTGAGCATGTGTTCAGAGACATCATGTTCCTTAATACTTAGAGGATGTCTACCTAGCTGAGCCACCATCTTGCAGCTGATTCTGCTAGCTAGACCTACTAAAAAAAGAAAAGAAGGTACAGTAGACCCTACAAGTCAATTAATATAAGTTTATTGCTCTAAAGGCCATGACAAACCTGCAGCAACAGCAGCAATAAAACAATACAGATCATACATCTATAATGTCATCATGTAAAATCCTGTGATGGTGGACAGCAACCCAAATCATGCTTTGTTGGAAGCTGAACTGCAGCAGAACAGACACAGTGCTGCATGCGACAAACATGGACTGGAATGGCAATTGATGCTTTCTTACATCCCTAGGTATGAGTTCTACAGAGGGTGGGAGATGTTCAAATGCAGCATTCTGCTGGATGCAGCTGCTTGGAGCAACATCAAGCAACGGCAATTGCTTTCCTCCTTGCTTATAAGCTCCACAGAGGTATCTGGTTGGCCAGACCCTGTAGGAGGCACGATGCTGAACTGGATGGAGTATTGCTTCCAGTCCCTGAAGACCCAGTAGGGCTGATTACACGTTCCCTTCAATTTGCCTTTGACGCAGCTTAGCAGAATGCAGCCATCTCTATTGCCTCAATTTTGAGGCTATGTTGACGCAAGCTGTTGTGTGCTCAGCACATCTTTAAGAGTGGAGTACCAGTTCTTTTAGCAGCCCACTTTCACAAGGGTACCCTTGTCATTCTCTTGCTGCAAAACCAACAGAGAGTCTTCTTGCACTTTCAAGACAGGCAGAGCAATCCAAAGTATAGTTAGAGTTCCATTCCCACCAAATGTCCATTTATTCAGGGCTTACGCCGGCATATGATCTTCCAGTCTGCTTACTTATTACCACCTGGGATGTGTGGCTTATGTGTGGCATAGCCCAGCTGTGCATGAAATTAGGCAGCTGAGCAAGAGATCCTAGCTCACTTACCTTTGTGGATCCTGGGTTTGGATCACTCCCAAACACATTCATCATGGCATCAGCTTCTAGAGTCTACTTGCATCTGATGATGTGGATTCAACACAGTGAATGCTTACGCCGCAATAAATGGTTTAGTCTTTAAAGTGCTGCAATACTCTTTGTTGGTTTTTCATCAGCTACCCATAATCTATCATGGGTCTGGAGAAAAAAAAACAAAGCATGTTCTCATGATCTATTTAATTGCAAGCGTAAAGTGTCTGTAATATTTTCAACTCCTGCTTTGTAACCACCATGCAATCCATCGCAGGCTCATAAACCTTGTCTACCAATTTATATGACCCCCATCGGCAAATGTAATTTTTGATACCATAATGCTGCACCGTGCTGAGAAGTACATTGGGAAATATTACAGAAACTACGCGCATTTACGACACTCGGGAGCACCGTTCTCTATCAATCAGATACCAATCATGTACTATCCATTTCCATTTTATTAGATTTTTATGAAAATAACAAGAATATGAAGTCGGTAGGTCATAATGTACACTTAGAGTGCATTAGATGCCTCGTATATACGCTGCAGATAATGACAATAAAGTGAGACAATTTGCTTTTCACAATGGCCACGTTACTTCTCTTATCCCAATAGTTTCAAATAAAAAGTTAGCATCTATCGTTATGCGTATTTGCAATTTGTCTTCCTTGACGTACGCACAAGTGGTAAATTCCCGACGTTATTGCCGTATCCCATAATTTAAATAACCGTATTTCTCAAAGCCTACCAGTGGCTGCTCTCAAACTAGCCTAGCTGTAAGTAACGTCAACAACAGTGCAATACTACCCATACGGAGCTGACATGGTGCATGTCAGTGCAAAAGATGCTAGCGTGAGGCCACATCAGATTCTGAGTCCGTTCAGAAGACCAGGGAAACACCAGCGGAGAAAGCAGAGCAGGAATTTACAAAGCAGCAACACAAAATGGTGGACCTGGCATCACCATGGCAACTGAGGCCTACAGGGAAGCTTTCCCAAGCCCAGTTGAGAGTAGATGCACTGCAAGGCCATGCAGAGATAGCCTGTCCTGACATCCCATTCAGAGTGCCAGGGGTTGGTAGGGCTGCCTGGTGAGTTTGTGCCTGAGTTCTGAGCATTGGGCTCGCCCCGTTGACTTCTATGCTAGGATTTTCCTTAAGGTGAAGGTAAAGGGATCCTTGACCATTAGGTCCAGTTGTGACCAACACTGGGGTTGCGGTGCTCATCTCGCTTCATTGGACGAGGGAGCTGGCGTACAGCTTCCGGGTCATGTGGCCAGCATGACTAAGCTGCTTTTGGCGAACCAGAGCAGTGCACAGAATTGCCGTTTACCTTCCCGCCAGAGCAGTACCTATTTATCTACTTGTACTTTGACATGCTTTCGAACTGCTAGGTTGGCAGGAGCTGGGACCGAGCAACAGCAGCTCACCCCGTCGTGGGGATTTGAACCGCCGACCTTCTGATCAGCAAGTCCTAGGCTCTGTGGTTTAACCCACATTGCCACCCGCTTCCCCTAGGATTTTCCTTAGACCCGCCTTTTTGCCAGCGCAAATTATGCTGGGTGCCTGGAGCCCTGTGGCTACAATGAAGGAGCTTTGGATGCACTGCATGTCCACCTTTCTCTTGTCACACTCCTGGGATGCCCTCTCCTCAGGGCTTGTGCCAGCTTCAGATCCACCAGTCTTGGATGGGCTGGCTGGATCCTGGATCCACAGGTGGGCAGCCAGCGGTGTTGTTTCTGGCTGCTCTGGGCTTGGGGACTTGGGCCAGGGTAGCCTGGCCGCACCAGGGACCTGCTGCATGCTTTGCCGCTCATATCAGTGGATATTACCACAGGCCTGCCCCCTACATACTAATTCAGCAGCTTTGTTGCCTATTGTAGAATTTACAGGTTAATAAAAATATTAATGCATGCAATTGACAGTGTTTCCTGTTGTTTCCTTTATTACACTTGATACGTTTCTAGTAATTTGTAGCTGCTGGATATAATGCTCACCTTCTTGGTCCTTAACACTTTCATCAGCCGTGCCGGAAAAGAATTCCCTTTCCCTGTTATTTTATTAGCATTTGTTGGGGCAAGACAGGCTGGAAGATGAAACTTGGGAGGTCCCTAGATTAATGAAGGAGTAGCAGTTTGTTTATCTGCTGTATATTGCAGCTTGCCAGGCTGTATATCTAAATAATAATAATAATAATAATAATAATAATAATAATAATAATAATAATAATTTATTTATACCCCACCCATCTGGCTGGGTTTCCCCAGCCACTCTTGGCAGCTCCCAATCAAATATTAAAAAGACAATACAGCATTAAACATTAAAAACTTCCCTAAAGAGGGCTGCCTTCAGCTGTCTTTTATCTGTATTTTAACTGCTATCAATATTATTATTGTTCTGATACAGGGAACGTCATGGGGAGCTGGGGCCACAGATTCTCCATCTATGGCATTATTCGTAATAATGAATAAAGTTGTGGTCCTTGTTTATTTCAGTTCCACGTGTCTTGCCTCTCTGTTTTGAGTACAATAGCCGTACAATTGTGAAAAGCAGACAGAGGGGAGGGGGCAAGTACTTTGCTTCACTCACCCAGCGCATAAACGTCTTTTTCAAATTAAGCTTTAATTTAGCATTTGTCATTTCAAGATGCTCAGATGATGTCTTTGTCACCCGGATAACATAAAACTCTACTCTCTCTCTGAATTACGATTATTAATCACTATTGTCAAAACATCATGCGTTGCAGAAAGCCAAGTGTGTCACCAGTAATGAAATCAAATCAACCTGCCTTGATTACCAATAAACAGGAGGTTAAGACACTTAACCACTCTGAACCACATTTTCAGAGTGGTTCAATGGTCA
The DNA here is from genome assembly GCF_965153285.1 of Podarcis tiliguerta. Taxonomy (NCBI): domain Eukaryota; kingdom Metazoa; phylum Chordata; class Lepidosauria; order Squamata; family Lacertidae; genus Podarcis; species Podarcis tiliguerta. The sequence continues at coordinate 14,968,049 of NC_139537.1, read as the reverse complement.
ATGCCTTTTCACAGGGAACTCTGGGAACTGGAATTCTGGGAGGAGGATAGGGGTACCTGAACAACTCTCAGCACCCTCAACAAACTACAGCTGCCATAATTCTTTGGGGGAAGCCATGACTGTTTAAACTGATGTCATAGTGCATTCAATGTATGGTGTGGATGTGGTCTCAAAAGCGTCTTCCTATGTTCCCACCATCCCTGATCATGGGCCCATGCTGGCTGGGACAGATGGCTTTTGGGATCCCAACAACATCAGGAACGGCCACAGGTTCCTCATCCCTGATGTAAAGGAGTTAAATGACCTGCAGAATCTACAACCAAATTATGGTTATTGTTGTTTTTGTTAAAGCCAATGAGTTTGCTCAAGTGCGGCTTGAGTTTGCTATGGTCTGCAAACTGAAAACAGGATTATTATTTTTTTCAAATGCTTGCTCTGAATAACACATTTCACATCTTCTGCCTGCATCTTTTCATTATAGTAAGATTTCTCTTGGCTGAACTGTTCCTGTGCAGATCTCAATTGGCTAGAGCCTGGTGCTGATAATGCAAAGGTTGCTGGTTCGATACCCATAATGGACAGCTCCATATTTCTGCATTGCAGAGGGTTGGACTAGATGGTCCTAAGGGTCCCTTCCAAATCTATGATTCTATAATTCTAAGCCTTTTCAGATCCTGGGCATTGCTGAGATGCTTCTAGATTTGGGAGAGGTGTGTGAATTCTTTTTAGGCTACCCAAGGGCTGTGACTACAACAGGGACTGGGAGGAGAAATTCGATTCCTTTCACACTTCATAGAATTGTAGCGTTGGGGTGGATCTGAGGGGCATCTAGTCCAACCCCCTGCAATGCAGAAATCTCGATTAGATGATACATGACTGATGGCCACCATCCTCCACTTTAAAACTTCGAAGGAAGGAGAGTCCAATGCAGCCACTTATTATTATTATTTTGAATATTTTTTGAATTTTATATCAATGATACAAATCTCATTCATCGTGTTATTTACAATTATTCTCCCTCCTCTCCTCTGGATTTCCCTCAACTCCCCCTCTGCTGAGTTATTTTGTTTTATTTATCGTATCCTGCTTTTCCTACACAAAAATAAAATCCCTTACCATTTCTCTGAAATATCTGTTACTCAAATGAAATTGTGAAAGTTTATTCGAATCCTTCCAGTGAATCCAGTCCATGATGTTGTTTCTGCAGATAAACTGTAAATGGTTCCCAGACTCTTTTGAAGTCCTTCTTGTCCTTCTCTCGTAGTTTGTCTGTTAGCTTAGCCAATTCTGCATAGTTCATCAGCTTTTCTTGCCATTGTTCCTTTGACGGTATTTCTTCCGTCTTCCAATATTGTGCCAATGCAGCCACTTAAATGTGAACAAAAAAATGCACGCTGTGTCCATAAAAATGCACATGTTAGCGAAAACAACTTACAAAAATGAGTTATATTTGGGGGAAATTGATCTGCAAAAAAAGAAAAAAAAGAAAAGGGTACGCTATGAAGAATTACTGTATTTTTTGCTCTATAAGACTCACTTTTCCCTCCTAAAAAGTAAGGGGAAATGTGTGTGCGTCTTATGGAGCGAATGCAGGCTGCACAGCTATCCCAGAAGCCAGAACAGCAAGAGGGATCGCTACTTTCACTGCGCAGTGATCCCTCTTGCTGTTCTGGCTTCTGAGATTTAGAATTCCCCCCCCCTTGTTTTCCTCCTCCAAAAACTACGTCTTATAGAGCAAAAAATACGGTACATACAAAGTATCTATACTATCAGAAAGCCAACAAAAAATGCTGATGACTTTTCCGCCAGGGTTTAAAAAAGAATTTGCAAACTGGTGTGGAAATCTGGAGAAGCGAACGGAAGGAGGGGGAAAATGAGAAATGAAAACTGACAGGTGCCTCCATCTCTAGACTCTAGGCAGCGTCTGAATCAATCTCCCACCTCCTACCTCCAGTTCATTCACGCTTGTGTCCAGAATTCAGTCAATGGCCAAAGCACAGAGAAGTCATTTCGCAGGCCTGCGAGGGGAGTCAGCAGCCAGCCCATACCATGCACATTTTATGTATACATAATATGAATTAAATTAGCTTGGTGGTGCCACACCACGGGTTCTGATCCTGTTTTATACACACGCTGTAAAAAGAAGATAAGGGATTAAAATAAATAAATAAACAAACAAGGTCTCCTTAAAACTTGCTGACGACAAGAGCTGCAGAAATGATGACTGTGAATCGCTTGAACGGTTAAGTCCTTGGTATTACCACTGTGATGGTTTTAACTGGGTTTTAATTACGTTTTAATATGATGGCTTTTATTGACATTCTAAACTGCTCCTCTAGTTGAAAAGGCAGATTAGACATTTGAAGGATTTTTTTTAAAAAATAAATTGTTGTTGCAATTGACATCCAGGGCTGTTTTCTTTTGGCTTAGACGTTGCAGATATAAATACATCCGTCAAGGCAAAGGTCTATGGAAGGGGCTGTCAATTCTGTGCCCTTCAGATGGGAGAGTACAGCTCCCATCATCCCTCATGCTGGCCTTACAGGCTGGGTCTCATGGGAGTTGTAGTCCAATATTGGCTTCCCCGGTCTAAGGCTGTTGTTGTTGTTTAGTTGTTTAGTAGTGTCCGACTCTTGGTGACCCCATGGACCAGAGCACTCCAGGCACTCCTGTCTTCCACTGCCTCCTGCAGTTTGGTCAAACTCATGTTCGTAGCTGCGAGAACACTGTCCCACCATCTCGTCCTTTCTCCTTGTGCCCTCAATCTTTCCCAACATCAGGGTCTTTTCCAGGGAGTCTTCTCTTCTCATGAGGTGACCAAAGTATTGGAGCCTCAGCTTCAGGATGTGTCCTTCCAGTGAGCACTCAGGGCTGATTTCCTTAAGAATGGATACGTTTGATCTTCTTGCAGTCCATGGGACTCTCAAGAGTCTCCTCCAGCACCATAATTCAAAAGCATCAATTCTTCGGCGATCAGCCTTCTTTATGGTCCAGCTCTCACTTCCATACATCACTACTGGGAAAACCATAGCTTTAACTGTACGGGCCTTTGTTGGCAAGGTGATGTCTCTGCTTTTTAAGATGCTGTCTAGGTTTGTCATCGTTTTTCTCACAAGAAGCAGCCGTCTTTTAATTTTGTGACTGCTTTCAGTGCAGGAGTGAAATAGGCATACGCATTTCTCCCACTGAAACCAATGAGGTTTACATATGCTGGGCTTTGGATTGTGCCCATTGAGTGCTCTTTTGTTTTTGTTTTTAAAAATTATTTATACTTTCCAAGTTTATACAATCATTTTGACATTTCAAAACATGACTTCCTTCCCCCTCTTTCCGCAGTTCCATAAATTTGTTTTTAATATCTTCTGCATATCCAAATTAACTTAATTTGCTCATTTATCCATCTTTAAATATATACTCTTACGAGACTGCAGGTTGTTACACTAATCCTGCCAATGTTTTCATCTGTTTCAAATTTATCTGTAAATATTCAGTAAACCATTTCGATTCTTTTATTTAAAAAATTGTTATCTTGATTTCTTATGGTTCTGGTATGTTTCGCCATTTCTGCATATTCCATAAGTTTTTGTATCCATTCTTCCTTTGCTGGGACTTCTTCTTCTTTCCATTTTTGGGCAGGTAACATACTTGCTGCTGTAGTAGCATACATGAATGAGTTTCTATACATTTTTGGTAGTTCTGTCCCTATAATTTCCAAAAGAAAAGCTTCTTCTTCTTCTTTTTTACAAAGGTTATTTTAAACATCCTTTTCATTTCATTATATATCATTTCCCAGTAAGCTTTAACCTTACTACAAGACCACCACATATGATAAAAAGAACCTTCTTTCTCTTTACATTTCCAACACCTATTTGATTTAGATTTATACATTTTTGCCACATTGTGTGCTATTTTGAATGCTAATAGTTCAAAAAGTCTACTTGTTTCTCCAGAGGTGATGGTTTGGGGGGGGGGGGATGCATGTACTAATTACAGTGCATTGTCTATATGAGTCACAGCATAAAGAACCAAAAACAAAAGTTGACAAAGTTAGGAGCGCTTTGCAAGCACATGATGGATGAAAGGGAAAATCTAGCCAAGGGCTGAGGAACACGATCTGGTTGAGAAACGCGTGATATCAAAATCTCACAGAGATTTAGTGCCGATTAGATGAGAGCTAATGAGAGGACTTTAGGCATAATTATCCGCTGGTGATTAATCACTAAGGTTTCCAACTCTGAATTTGTTATAAAAGCACCCACCATGATCAGCAGGCTCCAATTTCTCCATCAGATAACGGTTTTGGGAAATCTTTCCAAAGCGGCTTTGCTCTGGTTTAAGCGGAGATCTTATTTGCGATGTCACCAAAACTCACAATTACCCGATTTGGGATATCGATTCGGCACTCTTGCAGTGCCCACCGGCATTCTAAACTATGTGCCACTCCTGCAATTGTTCCTCTCTGGTTTGGGTTCCAGTCCAAGCTAGAGAAGAATTCTTGACTTGCAGACCAAGTTGGTTAGTACGAGAAATGCACACGTGTCAGATTCCTCAAGTTTCCCACTAGAGCAGCCTTCTCCAAACACGGCCAATGGAGAGGGATGATGGGAGTTGCCACCCAAAATATCTGGAAGACAGCAGGTTGGGGAAGTCTGCTATATATATCTGTATAGGGAGAAATTCCCATCGAACACACTAGGCTTGCTTCTGAGTCCTCACATAGAATCATAGAATCATAGAGTTGGAAGAGACCACAAGGGCCATTGAGTCCAACCCCCTGCCAAGCAGGAAACACCATCAGAGCACTCCTGACATCTAGGACCTCTCTGTAAATCCATAGTGTAGACCAGTGGTTCCCAAACTTTTTGAGCTCTGGAGCACTTTTCAGGAGAGAAATTCGGCATGCATGGAGCCCTTACGCCAAAGGCACATATTTATTCATTTCCAATCTCTTTGCGGAGCACTTGGCGATGCTCTGGGGAGCACCAGGTGCTTCATGGAGCACAGTTTGGGAACTTCTGGTGTAGACATAACCAGGACTAGGTTTAGTGACATGCAACAAAAACCATCATGCCTTGAGCAATCATGATGTAGTGCAGGACTAAGCTACCCCGCTTCTCTCCAGCTGCTTTGGACTACAACTCCCATCATCCCTGACCATTGGCCACACTGGCTCTTGGGTGTTCGGAGTGAAAGTCCAAAGCATCTGGATTGGGGAGGGGAGCACCAGCTTCACAAAAATTACAATACAGGAACATATATGGGTACATACGATTATTTATCTTGTCCTTTTGGTTATGTTTAAGAGATGCCTTAATGGAACAAAGCTCTTGCACAGCAGTCTTAAGTGCATCTACTCAGAAACAAGTCTTCTTAAGTTCAGAATGTCTTTCTCCCAGGTAAGCGTGTAGCACTTACTGTTTTTATTATTATTATTATTATTATTATTATTATTATTATTATTATTATCATCATTTCTTTTCTCTTTTTAAAACCAACATCCAGATTTTTTAAAGCTTTAATTTGCCACCTTTCCAGCGAATGAATGTTCTTTCTTGGGACCTCTACTGATGTTGTTTTAATCCTGCCTGTGTAGAAAGGAGAGGGATCGGCTTTTGATATGCGATTTTTATTCATGTCCAGCTCTTTGTGATTGCCTAGATAGAAAGAAGGGGGGGGGGGAGCCGAGTTCATGCTAGAGAAGGCGAAAACAATAGCTTCTGTGTTGATTCTGTCAATGCACACAAGATACATTAGCCACCGAATTTACTCAACAGACAGAGAAAAGGCCAGCAGGGATTGTTCCCCGAGAAGAAAGTTTGTTCTACAATGTCTCGGCAGAATGAAAGATGGTTTGATCTAGTGCCTTTCATTTTCAAGGTGTCCCAAAGCACTCCGGAATAATGAACTCTATACCGATAGCGTACCAAGTGACTGAGGCCGTAGAGAAATATGACAGGCTCTGCATTTTCAACAGCTGTCCATAACCTTGGGCCTTCTATCCATCTTAGGGGACACACATAGCCCAAAGAACCGTTAAACGTCTAAGCGCCTTAACCACTTTAATGCATTAATTCCACGCCCGAACCAAGGACATCCTCTGCGAGTCGATGTCATTGGGGCCAGGGCAAGTGATGTGCACCAGGGTTAGCTTGCAGGTCTATTCAATAACGTTATTTGGAATTCATAAAGAAATGAATGCACCTGCATGAAATATCCCCCAGGATATTCCTGGCTTGGCCTGAGATTGGCACGGTTTATTTATTTATTTTGTTCAGAGCTCTCCATCCTGCTTTATTAGACACCGCGGTTCTCACGGCAAGATAAATCCTCTGAAACGAGGACTCCAATGAAAAGAGTGTTACGAACCATAACACAAGAGAGAGCCAGTGTTAAGAGCAGTAGACTCATAATCTGGTGAACTGGGTTCGCTTCCCTGCTCTTCCGCATGCAGCTGCTGGGTGACCTTGGACCAGTCACACTTCTCTGAAGTCTCTCAGCCTCACTCACCTCACAGAGTGTTTGTTGTGGGGGAGGAAGGGAAAGGAGAATGTTAGCCCCTTTGACACTCCTTCGGGTAGTGATAAAGGAGTCTCAAAGCGGCTAACAATCTCCTTTTCCCTTCCTCCCCCACAACAAACACTCTGTGAGGTGAGTGGGGCTGAGAGACTTCAGAGAAGTGTGACTAGCCCAAGGTCACCCAGCAGCTGCATGTGGAGGAGCGGGGAAGCGAACTCAGTACCCCAGATTACGAGTCTACAGCTCTTAACCACTACACCACACTGGACTCTGATTACTACATTCCTTGAAAAATGGGAGATTGAAGGGACTAAAATTCAGAGGCTCAGTGTTGGTATTCCAGACCCTCCAAGTGTCCGTATATTCCAAGGACAGTCCTGGATTTACAGAAGCTGTCCCGGTTTCTGATCTGATCCTGGAATGTCCCGCTTTTCTTTAGGGCGTCTCTATTTTCACTGGAGAAAAGGTGGAGGGGAAGGCATCCAATGCACTAATACTTACACTTGCACCACAGAACTCGTCCCCCCTCTCCTGCCCCACATTCCAGCACCCTTCCCAAATCTTCTGCAGAGGATTGGGGAGTCTCCGGAGCAGATTTTGGGGGGCACACACGGGGGGAGGAGAGGGAGGAAAGTTTAGTTGTGAAAGCATCAACCTTTTCACCAGTGGAAATACAGTATTTTTTGCTCTATAAGACTCACTTTTTCCCTCCTAAAAAGTAAGGGGAAATGTGTGTGCGTCTTATGGAGCGAATGCAGGCTGCACAGCTATCCCAGAAGCCAGAACAGCAAGAGGGATTGCTGCTTTTACTGCGCAGCGATCCCTCTTGCTGTTCTGGCTTCTGAGATTCAGAATATTTTTTTTCTTGTTTTCCTCCTCCAAAAACTAGGTGCGTCTTGTGGTCTGGTGCGTCTTAGAGAGCGAAAAATACGGTAGTTACTTAGCATAGTACTGGACGCAGCCTGGGTGGCCTGGGCAGGTACCCAGCGGAGCTCTCTGGTGCAAGGGATGTATGCCAGAAAGCTTTTGACAATACAATGGACGGAAAGTGGGGGGGGGGGGGAGGTATTGAGAATGGCATCCAGACATGAAAAGTGATGCAATCTGTTGTTCTGGGCAATTAGTTAGCTCCTCTGAGCCCTTTTGCAAAAGCAGCAAGCAACAGCAAGTTACACTTTTGTTCTATTTTTGGTAAATTATTTTGCCCTAAAAAAAAAGTTGCCTAATCTGATTAATCTTCCTTTCCCCACTCACCCCCCCCTTTTAAAGCCGTATATTAATTTGCAAACAGAAACACCTCCAGGTTGTAAAACATCTTGTTATGCCACTTATAACAAGCCGATGTGACAACTTGCGAGATGAGACAGCTTGGCCCATATACATTAGAAGGAATTATATGTCAGTTAAAGATAGGTTAGGACAAGTTCAGGATGGGGGGGGGAGGGGAAATCATACTAATTTATAACACCTCATATTTTTGAAGTGTCAGAGTGTCTGGCTCAGAAAGATGGAGCAAATGTAATTAAATAGCCAACGGTAAAGAAAATAAAAGTCAAAAGTGGAATAAACATGTTGGCTTACAACGATACGGTGAGGGAAGACACTGGGCCATTCTGCTGCCTTGCCTGCAATGGAAAAGGAAAGAAACTGGTTTTTAAATGTTGGTGGCAGTAGGAATGTAAGGGCATAAGAACGGCCCCATGGCATCAGACTAAAGGACCATCTAGTCTAGCACCCTCGGAGGGCTTAATTTGGCACTGCCGTTTGAAGTTTCCCCACTCCTGGCTTTTTACATGAAGCATTTCTCTTATAGATGGAAAAGTAACAGGAAAAACCGTGCCCCTGGACCCAAGAGTCTTTGAGTGCATTCAGACACGGGGAATATTTCATTAGTTCCCCTAATTATGGTGCAGACAATTCTGTCCCATTTGCTAATATTCCTTTTGCACCGCAGTATCTGTTGCATTGGATGCGGGTGGCGCTGTGGGTTAAACCACAGAGCCTAGGACTTGCCGATCAGAAGGTCGGCAGTTTGAATCCCTACGATGGGGTGAGCTCCCATTGCTCGGTCCCAGCTCCTGCCAACCTAGCCAACGTCAAAGTGCAAGTAGATAAATAGGTACCGCTCTGGCGGGAAGGTAAACGGCGTTTCCGTTCGCCAGAAGCGGCTTAGTCATGCTGGCCACATGACCCGGAAGCTGTACGCCGGCTCCCTCGGCCAATAAAGCGAGATGAGCGCCGCAACCCCAGAGTCAGCCACAACTGGACCTAATGGTCAGGGGTCCCTTTACCATTACCTGTTGCATTATGCAACTGTGGTTTTTGACTGAAATACCAGCTTGTCGAGCTAAATTTCATTCACACCAGCGGGCAGAGGGTATAAGTTCCTGGGGGCCAAGGCACTTTGGGGCCCCTGCATTATTTTAAGGGGGCTGGGGCCCCTCAATGTTCAGAGGGCATTTGGCTCTTCCCCCTGGCTCCTTGCGACATCAGAATGTTGCAACAGAGACGTCAGAATGTCGAGTATGTGTGACAAGATTTTGTGTTGGGCCCCCTCAATCATCTTGAGAAGGTGGTGCCTCTGGTGGAGTGTGACAATAATGTCATATAATCCTAGAGTTGGGACCCTGAGGATCATCTAGCGCAGGGACGTCCAACTCCCAAGAGACTGCAATCTACTCCTGGGGGGGGGGGGACTGGCAGTGGTTCTTTTTTTGGGGGGGGGGGGAGCAAGCCAAAGTTGTTGAACTTTTTTCAAACAGTAAAAGGTAAAGGGACCCCTGACAGTTAAATCCAGTCACGAACGACTCTGGGGTTGCTCATCTTGCTTTACTGGCCAAGGGAGCTTGTGTAGTACAGCTTCCGGGTCATGTGGCCAGCATGACTAAGCCACTTCTGACAAAACCAGAATAGTGCACGGAAACGTCGTTTACCTTCCTGCCGGAGTGGTACCTATTTATCTACTTGCACTTTGACATGCTTTCAAACTGCTAGGTTGGCAGGAGCAGGGACAGAGCAACGGGAGCTCACCCCGTTGCAGGGATTCGAACCACCGACCTTCTGATCGGCAAGCGCTAGGCTCAGTGGTTTACACCACAGTGCCACCTGTGTCCCTCTTTTTAAACAGTAAGTGTGCTTAATTAAAACAAATCGCTCACCAATAATGCAGCCGCTAACTGATGAATGCAGCGCTACAGCCGGCAACAAAGGAATGCACACTAAACGCGACGCAAGGAAAGATTGGGGGGGGGGCGGAGACATGATTCTAAACAACGTGAGCGATAAGGATCCCACAATCGACCACGATCATCCTGGGATCGACCTGTTGGACACCCCTGATCTAGTGCAACCCCCTGCAATGCAAGACTATGAAGCTGTCCTATATGGAGATCAAACCTGTAACCTTGGTGTTATCAGCACCAAACTCTAACCAGCTATCACTGGACAACACTGTTACTCAATGCTTGCTTCTGTTCCCCCCTGATTCTTCCAGGAAAACAGCAGGGAAGAACTGTTTACTGATATACCGCCCCAATTTTCATCACTTTGCTCCCAACAATTTTCTAGGTTAAGGGGGCTGCAAACAGATGTGTGTGTCCCCCCCCCCCCCCGGAATCAAATGGCATGGAAATAAAGACCAAACATGCACTATATTCCATTTTTTCACCCCAGGAGTGGCTTTTATGTCATGTGAAAGCTGAAACATTACGTGGAAATTAACAATTAGGGAAACGTCAGGGAAATGGAATAAGCTGCCATGTGGACATAGCCTTTGAAGAAACGCTTACATTATTCAAATATGAGAAGAGGTGGATACAAAGAGAATGGGCAAAGTCGAAGGATAATTTGTGAAGAACCGTATCAAATTAAGTTTCAACAGAAGACAAAATGACATTGATGGTATCGGGTCCTCCCCCTTATTATGCTACAGATAATAAAAGTTGTTAACACTTCCACAATATTCCAGTTCTATTAATATATTCCAAGTGCTAAGCTTGCATCATGTCTTGGCTTGTACAATTGTTCTCAGTCTCCTAACAACAACAATGAAAGTCTAGGTGTAAATAGAAACTCATTAAAATCTCTGTCACAATGTGCTACAACCTCATTTATCTGCAGGGCCTAAAAGAATTCAAAACAGACTTACAGCTTCTCAATAGGGGTGTTAGCTGTAGAATATTACTTTGACACTGGGCTGCTTGGCTAGAAAGGGATGCGAGGAAGAAGACACGGGAAACAATCAGTTTGGATAAACTGGATCAATTGGGTTGTGACTCGGTGCTCATGAGGCAACCTGAACTTCCCCTGTGGGATATGCAGAAATTTTGAGCAGTGGCTTATTTTACTTGTCTCCTTTTGCTGAGTCCAACTGTTCCTTACTCAGTCATGTCTCAGTCTAGAGAAGGTTTCCAAAACTTGGGTCTCCAGCTGTTTTTGGACTACAATACCAATCATCTCTAGCTAGCAGGACCAGTGCTCAGGGGTGTTTCCTGCATTGCAGGGCGTTGGACTAGGGTCACCTCAGGGTCCTTTCCAACTCCACAATTCTATGATTCTATGTGAGTCATTTTTCCTCACGAGCAAACTTCTGGGCATGCTGTGTACCTGTGGTGGGGGCCTGAGCTGGTGTGGCATGGGGCCAGTCAGTGAGAATTTTAGGGCTGCATTTGACCCATGGATGTGAGGTTCTCCACCCTTGTTTCAAGCAGTGGGTTGTTTTTATAGCTTCTACAAGGGGTCAAATCCCAAACTTCACAGCCTGACATTTGAGATGTTCTTAATCTCTAAGGCAGTTTGAAGCTTATCAGCAATGTTGGTCTCCTGCTTTTGGACTTTCTCCAACGAACAAAATGCATTCTGCTCAAATGAGATCACAGGATGATTTTTAAATTTTTTTTTTTTACTACAGCAAACAAAAATGTAAAACAGCAGAGAAGTGGGGTCTGTACAGACTCAGGGAAGATGTTAGTAAGCTCCTGTCTTTCATATCCTACCACAAGGCTTAGCTGCTCCCACAACCACTCAGGTTATATTATAAAAAGCTCAGGGTTTTTTTAAAAAAAAACAATAAGTGCAACCTCATCTCAAGACTTAAGAACTTACTTGGAAGCAAACTCCCTGTTAATGCTACCTACTACCAGAACCATTCCGGTGTAGGTTGAAGAATTCGTTAAGGAGAGACAAGGGTGGAAGGAGAGATTTGATTTCATTAAAGGTGGACCCACATAACAGTAAGGGACCTGCAAAAATATGTGAGCCTTTGAAATTCGCACTCCTCCGAATTTTGCAAAAGAGGTATCTACTCAAGTATGGAAGTGAGAGCTGGACCATACAGAAGCTGGTCGCCGAAGAATCGATGCTTTTGAATTATGGTGCTGGGGGAGACTCTTGAGAGTCCCATGGACTGCAAGAAGATCAAACCTCTCCATTCCGAAGGAAATCAGCCCTGAGTGCTCACTGGAAGGACAGATCCTGAAGCTGAGGCTCCAATACGTTGGCCACCTCATGAGAAGAGAAGACTCCCTGGAAAAGACCCTGATGTTGGGAAAGATGGAGGGCCCAAGGAGAAGGGGACGACAGAGGACGAGATGGTTGGACAGTGTTCTCAAAGCTACCAGCATGAGTTAGACCAAACTGCGGGAGGCAGTGGAAGGCAGGAGGGCCTGGCGTGCTCTGGTCCAGGGGGTCATGAAGAGTCGGACATGACTAAACGACTAAACAACAACAACAATCAAGTAATGTTAACAGGATGCCCCCTGTCACCAGCTCTTCTCCAAAGCCTCCTTGGGTGTTCTTGCCTGGGCCAAATATGTCCTTTGACAGCAATCATGCCTCTCTTCCTTGGCTGAGTGGTGAGGAGTGTTTACGTGTGTTTAGAAACCTCTGGCTCTTGCGTGGCTGGAATATGCCTGACAGAAGGGAAGAACTGTGTCCATTGTTCCTCTCACCACATCCACCACTGGCCCTCAGAAGGTTGAGCACAAGAGAATGTGGCACCCTAGGCTGAAAAATGTTCCCCACCTCTGCTAGGAGGAAATCATGAAAAATGTGCAGCTTGGACTGTAGAACAAGAATGCTCTGTCTTTACTCATCAACCAGAGGATTATTGGGGGTGGGAACTACCATGAGTTTGCCTTTTATTGCTATTATTATTACCTGTTTGTAAGCTGCCTTGAGAATCACTCGATTGAGAGGCATAGCTGTCAACTTTTCCCTTTCCTTGCAAGGAATCCTATTCGGAATAAGGGAATTTCCCTTACAAAAAGGGAAATGTTGACAGCTATGTTGAGAGGTGAAGCATACATATTCTAAATACCTGAATTTTTCCCCTAAAGTAATGTGTACCCAAAAAAAGCATATCCTGGGACAGAGTGTGCATGAAAATGCATATATTCATGAAAACAACATACAAAAAACACACATGGTTTTTTTTTTTTTTTAAAAGATGTAGTATTTGGCAAAATTGCAAAGCGTATGATAGGAGAGGTTACGCTAAAATGCTGGTGAAATTTCATGGGATCTTAAAAAATAACCATAAAAAGATGTGGGAAATTTGAGATTGGAGAAACTGAGAAACTGAGTGGACCTGAAACTGTCAGATTTGCACATCCTTAGGAAAGACCACGACACGTAGCTATGGAGCAATTGGAGTGGGTAGGTAGGAATTGCCAAGAGAGAAACTGAAAATAATTTTCCATCTCAGATTTTAATCCAAGCTGGAGAGGATTTGGAGGGCTTGTAAACTTGCCCCTCCCCAGATCTCAGTTTGGGAGACCATTGCTGCAACTATAATACAGATTAGGGTGGATTTTGGGTGGTGGTTAGGAATTGCATGCTTTCAAAACCTTCCTGTGTACTTTAGTGATGTAAGGTTCTCATGCATTCTCCCCTGACCCTGAGAGTTGTAGATTTTTCAAAGTTTTCCTAATCGCAGTGCAGCAGAAGATAGGTTGGCTGGTGGAGGCTGAGGCTGGCATTCAGATGCCTTGATGCTTAATATCTGTTTATATCCCGGCATCCCTCTAGAATGTCCTTGAACAATTTCTTTTCTCTGTAGCACAGCCTGTATAATTTACAGAGCATATAGTCTATGCTAATGAGGTACTGGAAATATCAACAGCTTTTGCAAATTAAAAATTAGAAATAAGCTGTGCAAATGAGCCTTCGGAATGCAATGTATATTTGCAAGCATGAGCGTACATGTTGTCTGCCAGCTGTTGATAACAAATATTCTTTTTTTATGCTATAGAGTTTATTTAACAGACATTTATTTGCTCCCTTAAAAGGCAATTGGTATACATTATCTTTATTGCCGTTTTCATCTGAGGAGATGTTGCTTATGGAAAAGCACACTTTGAGCTGCAGTCATCCGCAGCTGCTTCACATGTGATACCGAAGATGTGATAAAGAGCACCCAAATCACCTGCATGGTTACTCCCAAGTGGGTTTTTTTGGGGGGGGGGGGATGCGGGGCTTGTGCATATGGAAATGCACAATAAGGAAATAAGGAAATGGATGCATCCAGATGGATGTGCTTCTGTGATTTACTAATAGGGATGACCTGATCCCACTCTGCACGACATCTTCGAAGTCTAGGAAAAGGATGCAAATATCTTTTGTCCATATTTGTTGTCTGCTGCTGCCACATCTCATTGCAAAGCCAGTTTTTTTGCAGTGCCAAAATCTGTAGTGCCACCCTTCACCCTAAGGTCTCAGGGTGGATTAAAAGGTAAAAAAAGTAAATTAGGTAGAGCTGTGGTCTAAACCATTGAGCCTGTTATTATATATAACCTTGGGTTACAGATGCTTCAGGTTACAGACGCTTCAGGTTACAGACTCCGCTAACACAGAAATAGTAGCTCGGGTTAAGAACTTTGCTACAGGATGAGAACAGAAATCGTGTGCCATTGCCGGCGGCGGCAGCGGGAGGCCCCATTAGCTAAAGTGGTATGTCAGGTTAAGAACAGTTTCAGGTTAAGAACGGACCTCCAGAACAAATTAAGTTCTTAACCCGAGGTACCACTGTGTGTGTGTGTGTGTGTGTGTGTATTCATTTCATGCACACTCCATCAACATGAGTTGGTCTGCCAATTGGCATGGTGCTGGAAGCCAGTTCCTCACAGAGCATGTCTGCTGGATGTGGGCTTGCCGATCAGAAGGTTGGTGGTTCGAATCCCCACAACGGGGTTTGCTCCTGTTGCTCTGTCCCAGTTCTTGCCAACCTAGCAGTTCGAAAGCATGCCAGTGCAAATAGATAAATAGGCACCATTGTGGCGGGAAGGTATACATCGTTTCTGTGCACTCTGGTTTCCATCACGGTATCCTGTTGTGCCAGAAGTGGTTTAGTCATGCTGGCCACATGACAGGGAAAACTCTGCGGACAAATGCTGGCTCTCTTGGCCTGAAAGCGAGATGAGTACCGCAACCCCATAGTCACCTTTGACTGGACTTAACTGTCCAGGGGTCCTTTACCTTTAATCTTTAGAGCATTAAAACACAGTTTGAAATAACTGTGGCTACTAAGACGTACACCAACTCCAGGGGGTGGAGGTGTCACCTGCCCCCTCAATATTCTTTAGCAGGGGGCTCAGCCTCCCCCCCCCCCCAATATTGAGCGTCAGA
Organism: Podarcis tiliguerta; assembly: GCF_965153285.1. Taxonomy (NCBI): domain Eukaryota; kingdom Metazoa; phylum Chordata; class Lepidosauria; order Squamata; family Lacertidae; genus Podarcis; species Podarcis tiliguerta. The sequence continues at coordinate 14,952,911 of NC_139537.1, read as the reverse complement.
GGAGGCCAAACCACTAAGCCTCAAAGGCAGGCTCTTCCTGAGTGAGAGAGAAGAGGAGCCATGACTGAGATGGACAAGAAAAATTAGGAGAAGGATTTCTAGATAAGATCCATGGATATGAGTGAACCTGTTCAGCTAGTTGTGGCCTGCCCTATTCAGGCTATATCCCCGAAGAGTTTGCATCTCGTCCTACAGAATGTGGGCTTAGATTTTGTTATTCAGAAAATCCAGCTCTGCCTCCTGTCTCAAAAGTGCACCGAGGCCTACAGTGCAGTCAAAAAGCAAAGTGGAAAGAAGTACCATTATTAATTTTTAACCAGCCCACTGAAAATTTATGAGGATAAATACCTGAGGGGCAGTTGAGCTTACCCAGTAGGCAAGGTACTATATCACTGTAATGTTTCGTGGATCTGCTTATTGACTAAGCAGGTCTGATTCATTTTTAATTCTTAATGCGAGTTTTTGACATGTCTCTTCATGCCTATGGTATGTTGTCATCCCTTCCTCCCCATGGAAGGGAGATGATGGTAGTAGAGGGAGGGGAAGAAGAGTAAATGGATGTGCCAGGAAACCTTTCAGAACCTAAAATGCGTTCTTCCTGGAAGAGCATGGAAGACAACTAATTTTTCCTTGAGGCAGACTGATGGCAGCGGCAGAAATGTACAATGGAGATCATCAAAGGGTTTCTTGCATCAAGGTGATATTTTGTGATGTACTGATAGGCTTGCTCGTACAGGTAAGACATAGGTGCATCATGCCAAGACAGAACCACATAATTGTAGAGTTGGAAGGGACCACAAAGGTCCAACCCCCTGCATTGCCGAAATCCTTTACCCAATGTGGGGCTCGAACCCACAACCCTGAAGATTAAGAGTCCCATGCTCTAACCATCTGAGCTATCGAGACAAATCAGTTGACATAGTTGGGGAAGGGTGAGCAGGAGGACCTCCTTGGAAAGGATCCATAGCTTTGTAATAGAACACATGTAATAGTCCACAGCATCTCTACGTTGGGCTGGGACTGTCCCGTGTCTGAAACCCCAGAGAGTCACAGCCAGTTGATGTTGACCATACTGAACTAGATGGACCAAGGGGTTGACTTGGTCTAAGGTAGCTTCCTATGTTCCCAATAATCTCTAGTTGAAAAGATTGGATAGCAGGTGATATGAGAGGCGGTCTCTGCTTTGTGCCACTGGGAAGACCCATAGCTCAGCGGTAGGTGATGTGTCCTGCATGCAAAAGGTTCCCGGTTCAATCCCTGACACCTCCAGATAGGGCTGGGGATGCCTCCAGTCAGAGACGCCAGAGAGCTGCATCCATCATTGATAATACTGAGCTAGATGAAGCAACCGTCTACAGACAATGTTCCTTTTGGCAGAGGAATGCTCTGTACAAGTAGCAGGAGAAATGAAACATTTATAGTAAAGGTTGTGAATTATGACATCAAGAAGTTTTTTGAGAGACTATGATGGGACATAAGAATCAAGGAAAGAGATGTGTTTTGGGTTTGGAGGACTCAAGAATTCTTACCTTTCAATCTCAGCAACAGAACTATGGTTTATTCCTGTAGAGCAGGCATTGGCAAACTCAGCCCTCCAGATGTTTTGGAACTACAACTCCCATCATCCCTAGCTAACAGGACCAGGGATGATGGGATTCCCAAAACATCTGGAGGGCTGAGTTTGCCTATGTCTACTGTAGAGGCTGAATTAGGTTGAGTTCAGAAGGCAGGCTGGATTATGGAAGAAGGAAGGTGAAGGGGTATCCTTCTGACACCTGTTGCATTGCACCAGAGAAGAACTCCAGCATAAGTAAGTTTGGAGTTTTCATAAATAATGGGTTGCAATTGATTCAGAAAGTAATTATGCCTTAATGTGAACTGGAACAAATGTTACATGGATTTTAGATACTGCATTCTAGGCCAGTGACAAGAAAGATGAGGAAGATGGGTATGGTGCATATAAGCCAAGCAAGATAATTATTTTGCTCTCCACAGCACTGCTGAGTCAATAATTGAAATACTATGTTTTATTATGAGCGCAGTGCCTCCCTGAAGACTTAGACAAATGAGAAAATGCTCAGGCAAGGGGTAGGGAATCTGATTTGAAAAAGTTTAAGGGGTCAGATCCAGAGAAAGTTAGTCAAGTTGAGCATCGACTATATGGAATTGGCAGAAATGACTGGCAGAATCAGAGACCAGGGAGAAGAGACGGTGAAGGAAGATTGGAGGAAATTTAAAGACTATTTACAGAAACACCATAAGATAATGAATGTTTGATGACACCAGATTGAATGCAAAAGGTTATTAGTAAAAAGCTTAAAGATTAAGAAAGATAAAATATTTTAAGATATAAAATGTGGTTATACTAAGATATCAAAATTATAACAAAACTAAATTAAGACAGAGGGAAGGAATTTGCTGATAGAATATATGATCTGGAATACAGAGAAGGAAGGTCTGGGGAGGTCGGAGACACAAGTTAATGCTAAGAATATAATGAAGATAAAGATTGTTTTTATTTTTTCTATTTTTATTTTTTATTTTTTTACTGTTTTGTGTCTATATGTTATGTCATTGTATTCTTTAATTTTCTGTTGTGTTGTGTCCTATTTTTTGTTGTTTTATGTTTATTGTAAAACCCAATAAAATACTTATAAAAAAAAAAAAAAAAGAAAGTTAGTCAAGTTGAGGTCCGGCTGAAAACAAGGGGGAATATTCATCACGACGAACTTAAGCCTAAATCAGGGATTGACAATCTGTGACCCTCAAGGTGGTCCCGGTCTCCAACTCGCATCAGCTCCAGCCTGCATGACCAATGATCATGGATGAAGGAAGCTGTCATATAGCAACAGCTGAGAAGCAAAAATTTTTCCACCTCTGGCCTAATTGATTTGAAACAGAACTTTGGCTCAGCTAACATGTCTCTGAACAAGTGGATTAAAGCCCAGCAGACAACGTGCTATAGAGAAGATGCTTATTGTTTTTGGAAATTAAACACAAATATTGATTGTGGAGGAAAGGTTGAACATTTTAATGGTGGTAGCCTAGTTAATGGTCCAAATGGTACCATTAAAAGCTTCCTTGTATTGATTCAGAACATTGGTCAATTTCGCAACGCAGGAATTTCCAAAATTGTGGAATACAGTGTTACCTCGGGTTACATATGCTTCAGGTTACAGACCCCACTAACCCAGAAAGAGTGCTTCAGGTTAAGAACTTTGCTTCAGGATGAGAACAGAAATTGTGCTCCATCGGTGCGGTGGCAGCAGGAGGCCCCATTAGCTAAAGTGGTGCTTCAGGTTAAGAACAGTTTCAGGTTAAGAATGGACTTGGGCTTGGCGATCAGAAAGCTGGCAGTTTGAATCCCCGCGACGGGGTGAGCTCCCGTTGCTCTGTCGCAGCTCCTGTCAACTTAGCAGTTCAAAAGCACACCAGTGCAAGTAGATAAACAGGTACCACTGTGGTGGGAAGGTAAACGGTATTTCCGTGCGCTTTGGTTTCCGTCACTGTTAAAAGTTTGGAAAAAGTCAGAAGCCCAAGGCAGTATAGGTTCCTCAACTAAGTTTATTCAACATTTGTCAGTGACAACAGCTCACTCATAGGAACACAAGAACCAAACTGAGTGGACAACACGATAGTAATCACAAGCATGAACTGACCATTGACAGTTGAAAGAGCCTGCGCTTACTTGCCATTAGAACGTTCGTCTACCAACGCTTCTACGATTGGTTAGAACGTGCCTTGTAACATAAAATGTGTTAAACCCAATACATAACAGTCATGGTGTTCCGTTGCGCCAGAAGCAGTTTAGTCCTGCTGGCCACATGACCTGGAAAGCTGTCTGTGGACAAACGCCGGCTCCCTTGGCCTGAAAGCGAAATGAGCGCCGCAACCCCAGAGTCATCCGTGACTGGACTTAACCATCCAGGGGTCCTTTACCTTTACCTCTACCTGTGTTCATTAGGATTTTCTTTTGTCTGCTATGACCTGCCCATGTTTCTGGATGCACAAGTCATGGGATCAAGAGCTGTTATATAGGGTGTATTTGCCTAGGCACCTGGGCAGTGCATAAGAGCATGTTACCGTGGCAACATGCGACAACAGCTTCAAATGAGCATTTTCTTTCTATAGCAGGAGCCTCACTCTGGGGGCGGCGGGGTTAGAAATGCAACAATAATGGTGTGCGCAACATGTTGAGGATGTGTACAAAGCCACCTTAGCTTTTTGTTTTCAAATCTCATTTAAAACAATTCAGTATCATAAACAGAGTTGTGTGGGTTTTTTAAAAGCTATGCTAAGTGAACCTTCCGCAAGAACACAGCTGTATTAAGAACTGCAGAGATGCTGTTAAATAAACAACAATCTCTCTGGAACTGGCGTATAAATATTAATTAGGGATGGTAACAAGGCAGCATCTAAACTGTTTCTATTAATTTTTTGGCTCGGATCCAGTCCCCCCCCCCCCAGCATATGGGACTTTCTCCCCCATTTCGATTCTCCCAAACAATCTGTCTGTGGCTTAATTTTAGGCTGCAGAAGGAATCTGGGAACCAGCAAAAATAAATAAATAAATGCTCAGCTGTACAACCTTTTCTTGCCTTGGTGGAGACAGAAGGAAATGGATGGACAGAGAGTTTATGCAACTTCACTGGGCGGCAGGTTCTGTTTCTGCCCTGTGAGACCCACATTGCCCTATGGAAAAGCCAGAGGTCTTGCAATTTCAATTCAAATTAATAATAATAAAAAAAATCTGCTTCAGAGGCAACAATTAAATTTGGCATGGCCATTTACAGGTGAGCCTTTCTTTAAAAAACAACAACTCAAACACCAACACTTTGAATTGTGCTTTGAAACATACTGGGAGCCAATGTAGGTCTTTCAGGACCGGTGCTGTTCCGGCAGCTGCTCCCAGTCACCAGTCTCACTGCCGCATTCTGGATTAGCTGCAGTTTCTGAGTCACCTTCCAAGGTAGCCCCACATAGAGCATGTTGCATGTACCACTCTGGCGAGACAGTGTGCAGGCAGGTAGAATTCCTCAGGCATCATTAACCACATGCCCAGTATTCCTCTCCTCCACCAGCAACAGCCAGTGTCTTGCATGTGCCTTACAGGATAAAAGCACCGTGCGCCAGGCAGTGTACAGCCGGGTTGATCGCCAGTCACACCAGCCTGACATAACCTCTCCTTTGCGATGCTTTTCAGCAGCAACACGGTCTGTTATTTACTAACCCTGAAGGGACGAGGAGTGAAAGGAAACTGTGGAGGATGCAGCTTGCATGACCTGCATGCCAGTGGCGTGAGTGGCAGGCTGCGCAAAGTCAGCTGTGACCCCTCACCTCTCCTTTACTCTGTGCCTCCCCAGATCACAGCCTGAAGAGCTGGTTGCTGACACAGTGCAGGTGTGGGTCTTCCAGTTCACAAGCATGTGGGGCAAACTCTGCTCTTTTATTTACTTGTTTTAATGAATGACCCTCAGCCTCTAATGCACTGGGTTTGAAATAAATGGTTTGAAATAAATTGAAGAACAAGATATCTATCATCTATCTATCATCTATCTATCTATCTATCTATCTATCTATCTATCATCTATCATCTATCTCTATCATCTATCATCTATCTATCATCTATCTATATCTATCTATCATCTATCTGTCTATCTATATCTATCTATCTATCTATCTATCTATCTATCTATCATCTATCTATCTATCTATCTATCATCAATATCTATCTATCTATCATCTATATCTATCTATATCTATCTATCTATCTATCTATCTATCTATCTATCTATCTATCTATCTATCATCTATCTATATCTATCTATCTATCTATCTATCTATCTATCTATCTATCTATCATCTATCTATCATCTATCTATTATCTATCTATATCTATCTATCTATCTATCTATCTATCATCTATCTATCTATCTATTTATCTATCTATCTATCTATCTATCTATCTATCTGTCTATCATCTATCATCTATCTATCATCTATCTATCTATCTATCATCTATCTATCATCTATCTGTCTATCTATCTATATCATCTATCTATCTATCTATATCTATCTATCTATCTATCTATCTATCTATCATCTATCTATCTATCATCTATCATCTATCATCTATCTATCTATCATCTATCTATCTATCTATCTATCTATCATCTATCTATCTATCTATATCTATCTATCTATCTATCATCTATCTATCTATCATCTATCTATCTATCTATCTATCTATCTATCTATCATCTATCTATATCGATCTATCATCTACCTATTTATTTATTTATCTATCTATCGTCTATCTACAGTGGTACCTTGGTTTTCAAACACTATGTTGATACATGTTCTCTATGCTTTCATTTTACATTTAACAGGCTGGCAAACTGAAAGAGATTTCCAAAAACTGATAGCCTCCTCAGCGGTGACTTACACAAAGTTATCTATAACCTGAACCAGCACCAAGAGGAGAGGACAGACTCAAGTCTTGAGATTCTCATCATGCAAATGTATCTCTATCTTGCTTTGCTGTTTGTGGATGTTGGAAGGAGACTGTGTGCAGAACTAAAATGTGGCTGTAATTTTTGCTTACGTTACGGAAATCTGAATACTGATCATGTGTGTGTGTGTGTGTGTTTAAAATGGATACAGAGTCTTTTTCATTAGCTGGTTAGTCATTACTTAATAATTCATTAGTTCATTAGTGGGAGCCGTGCAGAGATGCGATGCAGCCTTGCAGAGCATCACAAAACTCTTGCCAGTCATTCAGCTGACCTACAGAGACATTGCTATACAAGTCTCAGCTAGGGATGGAAGGATTGGTCAGTCTTGGTTCTCGCGGTTTCCCATCCTTTTGAATTTGGTTCTCCAGGCATCTGCAGCAATTTTAAATGTTTCTTTTAAAATCATTCCTTGAAATTCTTCAGCAAGGTCCCCTGATATAATATAATGCAATTTTGCATGTTATTTTTAATCTATCATCTATCTATCTATCATCTATATCTATCTAGCTATCTATCTATATCTATCTATCTATCTATCATCTATCTATCTATCATCTATATCTATCTAGCTATCTATCTATATCTATCATCTATCTATCTATCTATCTATCTATCATCTATCTATCTATCTATCTATCTATCTATCTATCTATCTATCATCTATCTATCTATCATCTATCTATCTATCTATCTATCTATCATCATCTATCTATCTATCATCTATTGTCTATCATCTATATCTATATCTATCTATCAATCATCTATCTATCTATCTATCTATCTATCATCTATCTATCTATCTATCTATCTAATCTATCATCTATCATCTATCATCTATCTATCATCTATCTATCATCTATATCTATCATCTATCTATCATCTATCTATATCTATCTATATCTATCTATATCTATCTATCTATCTATCATCTATCTATCTATCTATCTATCTATCATCTATCTATATCTATATCTATCTATCTATCTATCTATCTATCTATCATCTATCTATCATCTATCTATCTATCATCTATCTATCATCTATCTATGATCTATCTATCATCTATCTATCTATCTATCTATCTATCTATCTATCTATCTATCTATCTATCTATCATCTATCTATCTATCATCTATCTATCTATCTATCTATCTATCTATCTATCTATCATCTATCTATCTATCTATCTATCATCTATTCATTTCATGCACACTCCATCATCATGAGTTGATCTGCCAATTGACCTGGTACTGGAAGGCAGTTCCCCGTAGAGCATGTCCGCTGGATGTGGGTGGCACTGTGGTCTAAACCACTGAGCCTCTTGGGCTTGCCAGTCAGAAGGTTGGCGTTTTGAATCCCCACGACGGGGTGAGCTCCCGTTGCTCTGTCCCAGTTCTTGCCAACCTAGCAGTTCAAAAGCACACCACTGCAAGTAGATAAATAGGTACTGCTGCAGCAGGAAGGTAAATGGTGTTACCCTGGAAGGGGGCCGCTAGGGGCACATTGGAAGATGGCCGACAATACCATCTCTCCAGCTCACACGAGGTAATTAAGAGGCTAATGATGGGAGCAATTAGCCGCCCGGGTTTTCCCAGGGGATGGGAAAATGCTGCCTCGTCCGTGGATGCCTATAAACCACCCCCGAGTTCGAAAGAAGCAGGGGGTGGGGGCACTGGACGGAAAGCCCTCGAGTGAGTTTTTGGCTCTCCCTGACGCCGCTTCTGATCGCGGTCCTAGTTGCATTGCTCAAGATAAACAATTGGAGAAGAGTAAATGCATATGTCTTCTGTCATGTGTCCCGTTGTGCCAGAAACAGTTTAGTCATGCTGGCCATATGACCCGGAAAGCTGTCTGTAGACAAACACCAGCTCCCTCGGCCTGAAAGCGAGATGAGCGCCACAACCCCATAGTCGCCTTTGACTGGACTCAACCCTCCAGGGGTCCTCTACCTTTTTACCTTAGATCATATCCTTGGGGGATCCTGACATCTTCCATTCTGTGGACATGAACAAGCCAAAACTGGCACTACCTCTAAAGCCACCATGTTTGGACCAAAGAAAAGCCTTCACCTCAACCAGGGCTCAGATCTTCTCCCTTTCCATGCAGTGCAAAATAAGAAACGAATGAAGTTAAAAACTGACATCTTTCCATGCCCAGTTTGCCAAAGGAAGCCCCACTCCTCCACTGACCTCTCAATTGATCCTCCAATGTACCTTTGCTCTAATGTAATTTATTATTATTATTATTGATCATTCGAGCTCCCCATCTAGTGGTAAACGCTGGAAGCAAAGACTGAAGGCCGAGCAGCGATTTTCAACGAATTTCTCCTCTCCTCTTCTGCCAAAATTAAATAGGGATGAATGGGCAGGAAAGCAGGACCACCACCTTCCCCACCCCCCGGCTGTCTCCACTGGGTTTTTCACCAACATTTTCCAGGTCTACCCTCCCTACAAGTCTCAGCCACCCACATGTTTCAGAGGTGGTCTGTTAAGCTGAACGGTAAAGTCATCATTTTAAAACCTTGCAGCGGTTCCTGTTCCCCCTCCTTTCCCTTCCTTGTGATTAATTGGATACATACCGTGTAGTCCTTTAGAGAAACTTGTCTGCACGTCCCTAGATACAGATCACTGCCTTGCATATAGCAGAGAGTGAATCTCAGACTGTTCAAGGACTACAGCATTGCTGCTTGACCCTTCTAGTCGGAGATGCCAGCACGGCGCTCCTTGCTGGAATGCTTTCTACTGAAAATATTTGATTTCAAAAGCTGAAGTCAATGCCAGAAGGCGAAACAAGGTTCCCAAGAGGGACAAAATCGTGACCACCATTGCATCGCTGCAGAAGGAGAAATGATTGCACTGAAACAACATTCCGACTTGTGCTATTTTGAATATATTTCCAGTGGTAAGTCCTGTTGGATTTAGTGGGGATAATTCCCAAGTAAGCAGAGTTAGAGTTGCAGCCTTAGTTCCTACATGGTGCTCTCCCCATTTTTTTGTGAGAATAAGGACAAGGTTGTAGTGAAGATACAATTGGCAACTCACCTGGAACAGAATTATGCTTAGAATCATAGAATTGTAGAGTTGGAATAGACCCTGAGGGTCATCTAGTCCAACCCCCTGCAATGCAGGAATCTCAGCTAAAGCACCCATGACAGATGGATACCCAACCTCTGCTTAAAAGCCTCCAAGGAAGGAGAATCCACCACCTTCCGAGGGAACTCGTTTCACTGTTGAACACCCACTACCATCAGAAAGTTCTTCCTGAAGTTTAGTTGGAATCTTCTTTCTTGTAGCTGGAAGCCACTGGTTCCTGTGCTACTCTCTGGAGCAGGAGAAAACAAGCTTGTTCCTTCTTCTATGTGACAGACCTTCAGATATTTGTAGGTGGCCATCATATCTCCTCTCAGTCTCCTCTTTTCCAGGCTAAACATGCCCAACACCTTCAATTGTTCCTTATAAGCCTTGGTTTTTAGACCCTTGATCATCCTGATTGCCCTCCTCTGCACACACTGTGAATATCTTTCTTGAATTGTGGTGCCCAGAACTGGACACAGTATTCCAGGTGTGAGCTGACCAAGGCAGGATAGAGTAGGACGATTACTTCCCTTTATACAATACTTCTGTTGATGCAGCCTAGAAGAGCATTAGCTTTCTTTGCTGTTGCATTACACTGTTGACTCGTGTTAAGCTTGTGATTAAGCTTCCTGTCCTTCCTGTCTGTTCAGCACATTCCCCAATGAAACTATTAATATTTGGCATCACTGCTGGAGTGGAAGAGGGCTTGGGAATGAAGATCCACCTACTTCCTTAGCTTGGGATGGGGAACTAATCTTCACCCCACCCACTCAATTCCACAACACCTTTTCTAATGGTTGCATTGACAGGTACTCCTACTGCTGCTGGAAGAGAGGGACACCCTCATTTTATTTATTTATTTATTGCAGAGCAGATAGCTCAGTTGGTAGAGCATGAGCCCCTTAATCTCAGGGTTGTGGGTTCAAGCCCCATGTTGAGCGTAAGATTCCTGCATTGCAGGGGGTTGGACTAGATGACCCTTGTTGTCCCTTCCAACTCTACAATTCTATGATTCTATGATTTCTATCCCGCCTTTTTTCTCCAAGGAGCTCAAAATGGTGTGCATGGTTTCTCGCCCATCTCATTCAATTTCCACGGCTACCTTGTAAGGGAGGTTAGGCTGAGAGACAGCGACTGGTGCTAGATCACCCAGTGAGCTCCATGGCAGAGTAGGGATTTGAACCCTGCTCCCCCAGTTCCAGGTATGACGCTGTAACCACTACACAGCATTTAGAGACGCCACTGCATTTGAACTTTGATCCTTCAAATTCCCAGCCCAATTCCCAGCACCTCTTCAAAAAATTTGACATTTGGCATGCGACTGCCTGTACAAAGCGTTGAGCTTTGGATGGTGCTTTTGGAACACAGGGAGTTGCTTTCTATTGAGTCAGACTCATTAGTCCATCTAACTCAATGTTGTCTACACAGACTGGCTCTCCAGGATTTCAGTCAGGGGTTTCTCTTGGCTCAACCTAGAGATGCTGAGGATTAAACCTGGAAAGCAGGTGCGCTCTCTCTCTCTCTCTCTCCCATGTCCCTATCCTTAGCCTGGTTATTTGGCTCTCAGTACGTTTCCGAGCACAATTCAAAGAGTTGGTGCTGACCTTTAAAGCCCTAAATGGCCTCGGTCCAGTATGTCTGAAGGAGCGTCTCCACCCCCATCGTTCTGTCCAGACACTGAGGTCCAGCTCTGAGGGCCTTCTGGTGGTTCCCTCACTGCGAGAAGTGAGGTTACAGGGAACCGTGCAGAGGGCCTTCTCAGTAGTGGTGCCCACCCTGTGGAACACCCTCCCATCAGATGCCAAGGAAATAAAGCAACTATCTGACTTTTAGAAGACATCTGAAGGCAGCCCTGTTTAGGGAGGTTTTTAATGTTTGGTGTTTTATTATGCTTTTAATTCTGTTGGGAGCCACCCAGAGTGGCTGGTAAAACCCAGCCAGATGGGTGGGGTATAAATAATAAATTATTATTATTACTAACCATTTGATTTCCTATGACTGTGATGCACTTGGGGACAAAACTATTACAATTTAGGGAAAACTGCCATCAGCTGCCATGAGCCCATGAAATAGATTGAGACAACAGTCAGTCAGTCAGTCAATCAATCATACATACCTACATATGACCAAACAAACAAACAAACAAACAAACACAGCTTACCAAATGTTAGTATTGCTAAGTTATTTATAATGTTCATGTGTTCACTAGCATTTAGTGATATCCAACTAAGTTTTTCTCAGAGGAGACCCATTGAAATTAATGGACTTAAAGACATGTTCATGAATTTAATGGTCTACCGCCAGTAAACTTTAATTGAATACCACTCTTTGCTCAGGGTTAAGAGCCACGCTGCCGTCACTTTCCATCTCCTAATTGCTCCTTCGTTTACATTTTTTAAAGACTCGTTTGGTGAAAACAAAGTGAAAATTAAATGGTAATTAGGGAAACAATAACCAGAACCGCACAATACAGTCCAACATTGCATCAAGCAGGAAAATGTCAGGGTTTTAAAAAAGCATATTTAGCTTCACAAACTCTGTACCTTCTTAATGCATATAGAAAGTCCAACATTTTAGTTAAGTGCCATCTCTTGCAGCAAGGTGCTGTGGAAGAAGGCACATTTGTGCCATTTTTACATTCTTGGGATGAAAGTCAAGAGCTCCGATAAATGACAAATAGTTTAATTTTCTCTCTTGCAGATAGAGAGTTTCCCGTGGTAATATAGTGTATTAATTTGGCCGGTGAGCACTTAAAATATGAAAAGCGGCAGAGCTCATGAGGTGCGATACAGACCCCCGAAAACAAATATCTTATAGCCCTAAACATATGTTTGATCCATAAAAACTTTTAATCTCAGTCTCCAAAATGTACACCACAAATCATTCAAAAACTTAAAGATAAGCAAGATTTTTGTTGATAAAAACATAATGGGACATATCCTCTTTGGCTGCTGGAGGCAATGAGCAGGGAGGGGGAAAAAAACCTTCCCTGATGTATAATCAAAAGAAATAGCTCGATTTACTATCCCTGTCCTGTGCCAATAGCCCCTAAGCCCCCATGGAATGGGGACTTCTGGAAGCAAATAGTTGAGCCTCTGTAGCACGAACCACGCTAACCGAAGATTGAAACGACTTCCAAGTGTCCTTGTTCTGGAAGGAAACATATGGAGAATCCCAAGTGTAAGGATAAAGTAGTTGATATTCCAAAGGAGCCTTCTGGAAGAAGAACTGAAAAAAGTCTCTCTCTCTCTCTCTCTCTCTCTCTCTCTCTCTCTCTCTCTCTCCTTTTAAAAAAGCAACTCTTCTGTGGACATCTACCTACCCTGCAGGCTGACCTTGGTTGTTCTTTGTCCGCCTACTCCAAGCCATGCAATCGAAAGCCAGCCACATATAATTCATGCTTTTAACGGTTACAAAACCAGTGCCATTTCTCGACTGCTGTCTACAAAGAAACAAAGGCACATTATTCGTGGAGTTCTTTTTAAATAGTCTGATATTGCTGGTCTCTGTAATAACGCGCTGCCTTTCCAACTACTTAGTGGGTAGAACATCGCGGGTGGAAAAAGAGGAATTGCACTGCTATTTTGGGAAGTTGTGACTGGCCCATTATCATCCTGGAATGCTAGGCTGAACACCTGAATGATTTATCTGCCAAAGAACAGATGGGGAACCTGTGGTCTTCCAGAAGTTGCTGGACTACAACTACCATCATCCCTCCCACCTTTGGCCACGCTGGATGGGACTTATGGATGTTGGAGTCCAACCGGAGGACCACAGGTTCCCTATCCTTCCACTAAAGAGTGGGTTGATTATGATAGGTGGAGCAATTCAGGAAAAAAAATGACAGTGATTTATGGATATCTTTTTTTGAGTTTGTGGAGGAGAGGACTATTGATGGCTACTGGTTATTAGTTTATTCAGCTCCGGCCCTCGAGCTGATATGGCTCATCTTGACTTGAGCCTAGCAGAGTTTAATCCCAGTCCGCAAATGAAAGGATGAAGCAGGTATGGTGCTACATTGCTAAGCTTTATTTCTAAGCTATACCGAGAACACACAAATGTACATCTTGCCTCTGTGAGAGCAGAGAGCAACTCCCAACAAAGAGACGACAGAACAAAGAAACAGGAAACCAGTGAACGTCACATCCAGTCTCCCTTTCCTGTGAGAATCCAACAGTATATGGACTCCATGGAATGTAAACACAGTCTTGTGACTGTAGCAGCTGCTCAGTGAGAGAAACAGAAACTAACAGGCTACGGTCTACCTTCACAGTTGGAGGCAACAATGCTTCCAGATACCAGTTGCTGGAAACCACAGGAGGGGAAAGTGCTCTTGTGCTTGAGGCATCTTGTTGGCCACTGTGATGGCCTGGGACTTGGGCTCAGACTCGGAGCCAGAGGAGTCTCAGTCTGCACCGGATCCTTTGCCTCAGACACCATCTGAACCTAGTCTGGGGCCTGATTCTAAAGGGCCCCAGTCTGCACAGGTTCCCCTGCAACAAGCACCAACTGGGCCGAGTCAGGGGCCTGAGCCTGCCCTGGCTCCAGATGCAGGGATTACCTCATTGCCTTCAGCTGGGCCATCACTCACAGCTGCTCCACTACCAGTTGGGTCAGGAGATACTGAGGCGACCCCTGGGTCTAGTAACCCACCGACAACTCCTGAGCTGCAGAGACTGAGGTCTGAGAGAAGGAGAGACCTGAGTACTCGCAGGAGGAGTCCTCGCCTTTGGGTGAGACAGGGAGGTAAGTCACTGGGGGATCAGGACTGGCTGCTACCCCGAAAGACATAAAAGGCTGCTGGACCCCACCCCAGGTTGCGGGAGCAATGTTGCTGTTTGCCAGAACCTGCTTGTGGTCCCGTGACTGACCTTGCCTGGTTTCCTGCCTTGGCCCTGTTGGACTGAGTCCTCGCGGAACCCTTGGATTCGGGACTGGACCTGGACTGTGTTACTTGGGTTACCCCTGAGCCCAGTACAACCACTGTGAGAGCAAGATACTGCACTGGGTGGGCAATTGGCCTGATCTAGCAGACTCTTCTTATGAGTGCTGATTTCTGGCTGCTTTGCACTTGTTTGAACAAGTTCCTTCCTTCCGTCCGCCTGCCCATCATTAGTTGGGGTTGGCTGGGCAAAGAGACGGAGAATTAAATTCAGTTCACATTTTTATGCAAACTGACTTATTTCTCTCATTCCCAAGTAATACATAGATAAGAACATTATTATTATTTGGGTTTCATACTTCTCCAAATTCTGCAATATGGAGAGAGAGAGATGCCAAAATGCAAATAAATATGTATTTTAGGACAAACTATTTATGGAAATGCATGCAATGAGATAAAGTATGCATTTAAATACAGGTTCTGCGATAAAATGTGTGTTTCAACAGTCTTGCATTTTGTGATAAACTATGCACTGGGGTGTGAATTTTCATCGATTGGTGTGGAAATGAGATGGAATGGACTTATGAATGAATGCATGGGAAATTATTTGTTACTATTTTATTATTCAATTTCTACACTGCCCTTCATTCAAGGATCACAATGCGGTTTACAATATAAAAACACAAAAATACACAACATAGTAACAAACAAAAACTATCCCCTCCATGCAGTATTATTGTTACACATCACTTGGGAAGACAGGTGAACTAATGCCAGTGCACTGGAAGAAGCAAAGATCACCAGTCTCAGAGCAATGATTCTTCAACATCAACTTCATTGGACTGGTCATGTTGTGCGGATGCCTGATTATTGTCTTCCAAAGCAACTACTCTGTTCCGAACTTAAAAATGGAAAGCGTAATGCTGGTGGTCAACAAAAGAGGTTTAAAGATTCTCTTAAGGGAAATCTAAAAAAAATGTAGTATAAACACTGACAACTGGGAAACACTGGCCTGTGAGTGCTCCAATTGGAGAACAGCCTTTACCAAAGGTGTCATGGGTTTTTGAAGATGCTCGAACTCAGGACAAAAGGGAGAAACATGCTAAGAGGAAGGCACATTTGGCAAACCCTCACCATGACCATTAGGGACGCAGGTGGCACTGTAGGTTAAACCACAGAGCCTAGGACTTGCCGATCAGAAGGTTGGCGGTTCGAATCCCTGCAACGGGATGAGCTCCTGTTGCTCGGTCCCTGCTCCTGCCAACCTAGCAGTTCAAAAGCACATCAAAGTCAAGTAGATAAATAGGTACTGCTCCGGTGGGAAGGTAAACGGCGTTTCCGTGCGCTGCTCTGGTTCGCCAGAAGCGGCTTAGTCATGCTGGCCACATGACCCGGAAGCTGTACGCCGGCTCCCTTGGCCAGTAAAGCGAGATGAGTGCCGCAACCCCAGAGTCGGTCATGACTGGACCTAATGGTCAAGGGTCCCTTTACCTTTATCATCATGATCAACCCCCACCCGGAAACCTATGTCCCTGCTGTGGAAAGACGTGTGAATCCAGAATTGGCCTTCACTGTTAAAACCGTGTTTATGGAAAACAATCTTACTCAGCTCCGAGTGCTCGCCAAAGAAGAAGCAGAAATTAAGGCTGATATGGGTCAGGAACAGATTATGAGCATAAGAGTCCTGCTGAACGAGGTAAGAAGTCCGTCTACTACAGTATCCTGTTCTCACCAAACAAATGGCAACCAAATGCCTATGAGCAGGACCTGAACACAACAGCTCTCTCCCCACTTGTGATTCCCAGTAGACTGATTTGCACATCCATAGACTGTCAGAACAGGATTGTACTGGAAATGGGGGCGACCATGCTTTTTCCTTAGGAAATGTTGAATACATTGGCCATTACTCATGTCATTGGAGGGATGTTTGCCAAATCTTGTGTTGGAACTCAGAGCAGGAGTTGTTGGAAACAGCACCAAATTATTAGGCACACGTCTCCATTGCTGATGACTGAGTTAATAGTATGACTGTTCTCCGGTGTGAGAAAGAAAGGGATCGCAATAGCAGCTCCTCCCTCCCGCTCACACCTGCTGATGACCTTGAAGACGTATTGCCATATGGTCTTGCAAACATTATAATATATCAACGCTTGTTTGCCAGATGTTGTTGGATGCAGGAAGACGGTGGTTGCAGAGGCACAGTGATTATTTAGTTAGCACAATGAATCTGGCTAAATTGAAACAATTTTCTTTTGGCTTGGCGTTCGCTGGCTGGGTTTTAAAACTGAGGCCAGAGAGGATGGGGAACGTTAGCTATTTAAAGTGGTGTAAATTTAAGGAACCGTGCAAATGTTACACAGAGCGAAGGGCATGTGAATTTGCTTCCTCTGCTGAAGTGAATAAGGAGCCAATAAAGCGAATAAGAGTGCCAATGATGTAAGAAATGGGTGCTTGAGGATGGTGTGTGCTTGTTTCACTCACAAGGGTGGGAGTAGCAGCAGTTTTAAGGACAAAACACCCTTGTAGTCTATTGGCTCAGCGTATAAACTGAACCATAGCTTAATTTTTACTCCTGTCTTAAAGCTCAGCAGGTCTTTTTACGTTTGGAAAGAAAATGCTGACATTCTTGTGCGCTATATTTGTTCCTATAGAAATAGAAACGTAAGGCTGTTGTCATACTACAGTTTGTATGGCCACCTGTAGGTGAACAAACAGTGGAAGGGGCAGGCAACTCAGATGAGCTGATTACAAGAAAGTGGTGGGTGGTGGGGGTGGTTGCCCAGATGGGTGTTTGTACACAGCCTTGTCAACTGGCATGGTGGAGTAATAGAGGTATTCAGGTGAATGGGGTGGAACCAGCTGAGGAGGGCATCTTTTTAACAACCAACTGATTTGAGACTTGCCCCAGAGTGGGGAGCATGTGGGATAAAGCTTATCCAAGAAGATATGCGCTCTTCTTTTCCCATTCCAAGTCCCCCATCTCCATAGATTGAGCAAATCATGGTGCCTTCCTTGGTGACCATCATAGCTGACCAGGGGCTTGAATCTGGGTCTTCCGTGTTCAAATGCAACACTCCAGCCATTGTACTGCATTGGTTTTTGGGGCCGACCACCCATACAAGAGCTCATTACACTTTATAGTTTAATCAGGCAGGACACTCAAGCCATTGTTAATGCATTCTAACAGCATCTACATGTTTAGGACCTCTCTTTATGTTCTCTTTATGTCAGTGGGTCTCTCTTTCTCTCTCTTCCCGTCTTCTTCTGTTTTTATACGTGTCCTCTTCTGACCCCCACAAGAGCCCTTTAAAAAAACCACACACCAAACAAGAGCTCCCTTTTCTTTTTCATCCATAGTGATTGTTTCTCTTTAATTGGCAGGTTTGCATTGAAGGTTGCCAAAACCAGCGGATTCATTTTGTTTCCCCCTCATTCTGCAAAGTGAGGGGACCAGGGATAGTGGCGCTGGGAGGAGGAATGAGCTGGTTGTTTTTTTTGCAATGGGCTGACCCAGTTCACTGGTCCCCAACTAACTTGTGGAATGGAATGCAACTGCCATCCCAATTCCACACTTCTTCAGATTTCAGTGTGCAAGAAGTGCACACCAAAATATGCTTTTTAATGGTTAAATCATACACAAAATATGTCGTTTACAGAAAAGTGCATTGGAAAAAAATGGTATTTTGGGGGAAATGTGTACTAACATGCATATAATAATGCACACACACAAGAGGTGACATGATAGAGGTTTATAAGATACATGGCAAGGAGACAGAGTGGATAAAGGAAAGCTTTTCTCCATCTCTCAGAACACTAGAGTGCATCAACATTCAATGAAGCTGAGTGTTGGAAGATTCGGAGCAGACGAAAGGAAGCACTCCTTCACACAGTGAATAGATTAACTGTGGAATTCATTTCCACAAGATTCAGTGATGGCCATCGGCTTGAATGGCGTTAAAAGAGGGTTGGACAAATTCATGGAGGAAAGGATTATTGATGGCTAATAGCCATGATGGAAGCTATGGTGCCCCTTCACAGTTGGGGGCAGAAATGCTTTCGAATACCAGTTCATAGAATCAAAGAATTGTGGAGTTGGAAGGGACCCCAAGGGTCATCTAGTCCAACGCCCTGCAATGAAGGAATCTCAGCTAAAGCATCCATGACAGGTGGCCATCCAACCTCTTCTTAGAAACCTCCAAAGAAGGAGAGTCCACAACCTCCCAAGGGAGACCATTCTACTGTCAAACAGCTCTTACCATCAGAAAGTTCTTCCGGATGTTTAGTCAGAATCTCTGTTCTTGTAACTTGAATCCTTTGGTTTGAGTCCTACCCTCCAGAACAGGAGAAAACAAGCTCGCTCCATCTTCCTTATATTCTTGGCCGAGTTTGATTTCCAGCAGATAAACAGTTGCTTGAAACCACGGGAGTAAGAGTGCTTTTGTGCTTAGGTCCTGAGCGCTATTCCCACAGGCATCTGGTTGGCCACTGTGAGAACAGGATGATAGACTAGATGGGCCAATGGCTTGATCCTGCAAGATCTTCTTATTGTCTCATGTTCCTACAATTTAAAGTATATTTTTCATGCACTCTTTCCAAAAATCCACACAAAATGAGAGGAACGCAACTCTATGACAGAGCGCCAGCAAGAATGAAGTAAGATGGAATTAGATTGAACTGTTCGTCCTTAATGCTCTGATTATTGGCTTTGGTCCATTTCCCACATCTTACTCTTCCAATGACATCCATTTTATTCCAGCCGTGCAAGTCTCATTCTCCAGGTTCAACCAATTCCACCGGGACCACCAGTCCCTGCCGTGTTACTTTGCCTCTCCAGCAGTCTAGCTGAGTTGTTCTAACGCCAAAGCAATGGCTGCCCTTGGAGGAGAGATGTCACGATGAAACGCCTGCATTTTAAAACATCTAGCCAGGCAAGGAGCTGCGCTTTTGACATTGCAATGTCCCCTTAAACTCTTTATGACTTGGAGAGGATGTGCTTTGACTGGCAACATTTCCTAGGAGAAGCGGAAAGGAGTTCAGAGGGAAGTCACTAACAACGATGGTCGACCGAGGGCATGGAAGAACTTGCGTAGAGGTCAGAAGGATATTGAGAGCATGGAGCCAATTGTGCTCTGCAGCAGAGAGGGCCATGAAAATGTCAGATGGGAAGACCTGCCTAAGAATGGGGTGGGGAACATGCGCTCACTGCAGACGTTGTTGGACTCCGACTCCCATAATTCCTGACAATTAGTTGTGCAATCTGGGACTGATGAGAGTTGGAGTCAACAGCATCTGGAGGACCACAGTTTCCCCAGCTCTGATCTTAGAGGCCTCAGACACAATACAGAAGGAAGTCTATGGCCAGGTTCATGCACTACTCCTCCATAGAGATAATTGGGAAGCAGGAATGTGGGTAATTAATACTACTACTATTATTAATAATGACAACTCAGTGGTAGAGCTTCTGACTTGCAAGTTCAACCCTTGACATCCCCAGGGAAGACACCCTGACAGTCCAAGTGGACTAGTTGGACAAATAATCTGACCTGGGCTAAAGCCATGTCTGATGGTCTCTCTCAGGGGTCAGCAACCTTTTTCAGCAGGGGTCCGGTCCACTGTCCCTCAGACCATGTGGTGGGCCGGACTATATTTTGAAAATAAATAAATAACGACATTCCTATGCCCCACAAATAAACCAGAGATGCATTTTAAATAAAAGGACACATTCTACTTATCTAAAAACACCAGGCAGGTCCCACAAATAACCCAGAGATGCATTTTAAATAAAAGGACACATTCTACTCATGTAAAAACACGCTGATTCCCGGACCGTCCGTGGGCTGGATTGAGAAGGCAATTGGGCCGGATCTGGACCTCGGGCCTTAGTTTGCCTACTCATGGTCTCTCTGCATCAGTCAATGGATGTCCTATGCTTAATGACAGGCAAGAAAGAAGCAGATGTGGAAAAATCTGGAATGTTCACTTTTTCAAGTGAAGTGGACACGAAGGGAAACACCATCAGCTATCAAGATATTATTTATTTGTTTGGTTATTTGCAGCATTTATACCCCACCCTTTAGCCAAAAAAGGATGCCTTATGAGGAACGGCTAAGGGAGCTGGGCATGTTTAGCCTGGAGAAGAGGAGGTTAAGGGGTGATATGATAGCCATGTTCAAATATATAAAAGGATGTCACATAGAGGAGGGAGAAAGGTTGTTTTCTGCTGCTCCAGAGAAGCGGACACGGAGCAATGGATCCAAACTACAAGAAAGAAGAATCCACCTAAACATTAGGAAGAACTTCCTGACAGTAAGAGCTGTTTGACAGTGGAATTTGCTGCCAAGGAGTGTGGTGGAGTCTCCTTCTTTGGAGGTCTTTAAGCAGAGGCTTGACAACCATATGTCAGGAGTGCTCTGATGGTGTTTCCTGCTTGGCAGGGGGTTAGACTCGATGGCCCTTGTGGTCTCTTCCAACTCTACGATTCTATGATTCTATGGATCTCTCAGCGGCTTACAATAGCAAGAAAACACAGGCTCGCAAGCTAACCAGAGGTGAGGAAAAAGGAAGAGGAGGCATGAGGAAAACGGAAGAGGAGGGAGGAGGGGAGAGCAAGCTCAAGCACAAGGTCTTCATTGTAGCACAAGAATATTCAGGACCAGGGCAGGTGGGTGCAGCATATTGGCCAGGAAGACAGAGCAGCTCTCGCAACACCATTCTTACGGTTGAAGTACACCAAGGCATGTGAGTGTATGGTTAAAACACACGCACAGGCTTCTTTCAGAAGCAGATGCAGTTGATTTGTCAGGACAGTTCCTCTTAGTCAAAGCCGCTGGATTGAGATGACATGCCAGCCTCCTGGGAAAGGAAGCCAGCGCATAACCATATCCCTGCACATCAGTGCGGAAGAGATGAGGCAGTGCTGGATGATTAGGAGAAGCTTCCTGACTGCTTTCTTATGCCAGAGGAGCACGGCTTGTTAGCAGCTCTTTCTCCACGGGGGAATTATGGCATGATTGGAAATGTACACACACACACACACACACAGTCTTGCACGTTGAATATAATTATTATAAACACTTGGGTGATTTACAGCTGAGAAAAGCAAAAAGGAAAGAAAGAAAGAAAACACCATGCAATGATTAAAAACAGAATCAGGTTGGTGCAGGGTAGAAATAATTCAGCGAAAAGGTCAGAGGCAGGTAGCTAGGTTGGTTCGTTACAGCAAAATTCACGAGGCCAGTAAAATAACATGATTATGAGGACAGAGAACTCCAGGAGCTCAGGGGAGCAATGAGGATTGTCAAGGACTTCAATCTTTGATAATTCTGGCATGGATTGACCCTCTGGGTACATCCTGGACTAATGTGGGAATTGAAATTGAGTTATAGTGGTACCTTGGTAGTCAAATGGCTTGGCTCCCGAACAAATCGGCTCCCGGACGCTGAAAACCGGGATGTAAGTGTTCCCGTTTGCAAACGTTTTTTGGAAGTTGAACGTCCAATGCGGCTTCTGCAGCTTCCAACTGAGTGCAGGAAGTTCCTGCAGCCAATCGGAAGCCATGCCTTGGTTTTTGAACGATTTTGGAAGTTGAACAGACTCCCGGAACAGATTAAGTTCGACAACCAAGGTACCACTGTATAGGTGTTTAGATATGAGCCAGCCAGTGTTGGACATGGGCAAGCAGGGAAACCAGAGTTCAAATCGCCACTGGGCTGTAAAACTCACCGGATGACTTTTGGATTGGTCACCAGAAACACAAGAAGAGCCTGCTGGATCAGGCCAATGGTCATTCTAGTCCAGCATCCTGTTCTCACAGTAGCCAGCCAGATACCTGTGAGGAAGGCGGAAGAAAGGTGTGCAGTTGCAGGTGGGAATGTGTGCACAGGTAGATGAGATCACTTAGCTTGCTGTGAGACAACAGTCAATTTCCACCACTTCTGAAAAAATCCTAAACCAATTCGGAGACACCAGGGAATGACCCTACTATTCTTCATATGACATCAAAAAAACTAAGATCATGGCCACTGGGCCCATCACCTCCTGGCAAACAGAAGGGGAAGAAATGGAGGCAGTGAGAGATTTTACTTTCTTGGGCTCCATGATCACTTCAGATGGTGACAGCAGTCACGAAATTAAATGACACCTGCTTCTTGGGAGAAAAGCAATGACAAACCTAGACAGCATCTTAAAAAGCTGAGAGCTCAGCTTGCCGACAAAGATCCATATAGTTAAAGCTATGGTTTTCCCAGTAGTGATGTATGGAAGTGAGAGCTGGACCATAAAGAAGGCTGATCACCGAAGAATGGATGCTTTTGAATTATGGTGAATTATGGTGCTGGAGGAGACTCTTGAGAGTCAAACCTATCAATTCTTAAGGAAATCAGCCCTGAGTGCTCACTGGAAGGACAGATCGTGAAGCTGAGGCTCCAATACTTTGGCCACCTCATGAGAAGAGAAGACTCCCTGGAAAAGACCCTGATGTTGGGAAAGATGGAGGGCACAAGGAGAAGGGGACAACAGAGGACGAGATGGACGGACAGTGTTCTCGAAGCTACCAGCATGAGTTTGACCAAACTGTGGGAGGCAGTGGAAGACAAGAGTGCCTGGTGTGCTCTGGTCCATGGGGTCACGAAGAGTCAGACATGACTAAACAACAACATTCCTCATCCACAAAGCACCCACACAACCTCCCCGTTTACTTAACACTTAACTCAGAATGGCTCTTAAATAGCTGTGCCCAGGAGACAGTGGGGAGAAAGGAAGACCTCTGTCCTTTTCCTGCTTGCTTTTCATCTGGACACACTCTGCAGAGTTTTCTCTCTCTGGTTTTCCAGGGGAAGGCTGCCATAGCAAAGAGTGACTTCCTCTTTCTTTCTGATGGAAACTTTTCAGTGTGCGTGTATTAGGGTCACCGGGAGCCAGAGAAAGAGTTTCAGGCAGAGAAGGGGGTGCATCTGGCCCAGAGACTGCCAGTTGGCTATCCTTGACCCAGACACATGTAGTGTTTACAATCCCTCCCCCTACCGCACGCAGTTGTCAGTTGTGACGAGTTGCCAAAACATGTCAGCAAATGAATGTGTCTTGTTCACACTCAAGCGGTGCACTGGCTGTCAAGCCATCGAGTTGTTTCTCTTAAATTGGAGTGCGGTACTGATTTCTCTGAAGGCCGCCTTGGAAGTTGATTTATAAATGACAGTTGCTGCAGGACTTTGGGCCAAGGCTCCCCAAACTTCTGAGAGCCGAGCTGCTTCCTGAATTAAAATTCAGAGGCGCCCTGTATGCTCTTACGGCCCCCCAAATGGGGAGTTTTAGAGCATTTGAAGAGGGAATTTCCACAAATGTCAGTGTGCCCGCCAGCACCTCATTTCAGCCCCTGAAAAAAAGTGTCCCTCAAAAATCCACAGCACTATTTGCTCTTCCTGCTTAGTTCCTGTTTGCACTGGCTCCGTCCCTGCAAACAGGCATTCATTTGACTGGATGCTCGGATTAGACACCCTCCCTCCTTTCCACTCTGAACGAGGTGCAAGAGCTGCTCTCTGTGGGTGAATGTGGTGGCGGCTGATGCCAAATCTGGAAACGGGGATGGGGAGAAATTCAACGCTGTTCACATAAAGGCTGACCTACCAAATTCACATTTCCTGAAACAATACGAGAACTGAAACACAGCCATCCATCGAAATTCACGAGGCAGGTTCTCTGGCCAACAAATGCGTGCGAAAATTCATATACCAAGCGTGCACAATAATGCAAGTATTAATGGAAATGACATACAGAAACGCATTCTGTTGCATAAAGTTGCTTTGCAAAAAATGTGTATGAGGAGAAAATAGAACTGGAACGTGCAATTATAGCTGATGGGGTGCTCTTGTGCAACAAACCCTCTTCCCCAAAGGATCTGAGTTCTTTGTGATAAGGAAAGCAATGGGGGAAATGTACTGGGAAGTGCAGGATAACACTTGCTTTGATGCAACGTCCTCTAACCTTCCTGCAGACAAATACTCATGGAATAGCCAACATCACCCTACAAACAAATCAGAAGGAATGCTTAATATAAACAGGTCATCTGCAAGCACCAAGGCTCTCCAAGATACATGTAACTCACCGGGCTCATGTTATTGTGTCTGCCAAAGGGCTGAATCCCTCCCCTTCAGGAAGTTGACCAAGAAAGCACCCCCCCATCCCTGGGCCCTCAAAACATAAATTGGTAGGCTATGCTTGGCCAGGTTGGTTACAAGTGGTGCAATTAGCTCAGTGGTAGAACATCCATCCAAAGTCCAGTCTGTGGCATCTCCAGGCTCGACCAGGGAAGACCAGGGAGCTGCTGATGGCCAGTGCAGACCATACTGAGCTAGAAGGACCAATGATTTGACTTGGCACAAGCTACAGTGGTACCTTGGTTCCCAAACTTAATCTATTCTGGAAGTCCGTTCCAAAACCAAAGCGTTCCAAAACCAAGGTGCGCTTTCCCATAGAAAGTAATGCAAAGTGGATTAATCCATTCCAGCCTTTTTTAAAAAAACCCTAAAACAGTAATTTAACATGAATTTTACCATCTAACGAGACCTATGATACATAAAATGAAGGCAATAAACAATGTACTGCAGTCTCACAATCAATCAATCAATCAGTAGCTAAAGTGGGTTCCACACAGTCACAAAAACAAAACAAAAAAGAGCCACAAAAACACAACACAAATAGCAAAAACAGACAGACCTCAGCGTAACACTCAAATTGGAAGTGTAACACTCAAAACGGAGCACGTTCGGCTTCCAAAAAAATTCGCAAACCAGAACGCTTACTTCTGGGTTTGCAGTGTTTGGGTTCCAAGTTGTTTGAGGACCAAAGCGTTTGAGAACCAAGGTACTACTGTATAGGTTTGGGGTTATAGACAGGGGCCGAGTGTGGAGAGGGCCAGGGGAGCCATAGCCCCAGGCACATGATTTGGAGGGGATGCAAACTAGAAGTCCCCACAGAGCGATCTTCATCCGCCCTGCCTGCTGCCAGGACCCCAGAGCCCAGCCGGACCTTGCAGCTGCACCCTGGCCACCTCACCGAATGCTCCCCCCGGCATTGATGGGGGAAAGTACCAGCCAAGGGCCACACCAGCCAGCCGTGCTCCTCTCTGTGGGGGCAGGTGGACAGAGGGCATAATGCAGACCTTGAACTATCCGTGCCCCATGCCTGCCTGGTGGTGTCGACAGCGAGCTCTGTTCTGGTGTGGCTGGTTTTGTTCACTCATCATGCCCCACCCGTTGTCCGGCTCGGCTCACCCGCATGTGCATGCATGCCCTGGGAGCCAGCAAAGGTTGCAACGCCACTGGTTACAGATGACCTATGGGGACGGTCAAACCTAATCTTGCAGTTCTTTTTTCTCGTCAGAAATGAGCCCAGCAACAACTGCCAAGGAGACAGAGTTGGCTTAAAATTTCCTCTCGTTCGAAAAGTGGAGTGGTGGGGGAGAGGAAAAGGAAAAGGGAGTTGTAGCCATAACTCTTTGCCTGGCCTAAGTCAACAACACACATTACAAAGAGGAAGATGCTTGTCCGCTGGGACTTTGCGCCGACTCATAGGCTGCGAGAGAAACGCCGAGCGAGATGGTTTTCTTTTCTTCTGATCCGAAAAAAAAAGGGAGAGGGAGGGAGAAGGCGAAGGCGCATTCCCAACAGCTGACTGCCTTTTTGCTACTTTAATTTGATACTACAGATGTTTTATTAAGTGAATTGTAATATCCTCTTACCTAGAAAGTAAAACATCAGGTGGTGATGTAATGGGAAGCCGCTCTTTTTATGTTCCTCCTGCTCCTTCTTTCTTGGCCTTTATTCGTTTAAGTGCATAGACAGGTGTTTTGAATAAGTCAGACGCACAGCTTTTTATGCACTTTGAATCTCACATTCCTTGTTCTACAGTTTATCCAGGCCATATATTAACGTATTTGGCATGTCTAGTCCCAGAGCGGGGGGCAGTATTGGTGGGGGCGGCGGACAAACCGGGAGTGAAATGTTATGGTTCATGGCTTAATCGTGCTCTTAAAGCATAAAACAAAACCAACTTTCTGCAAGGGGTTGGGGCCCCAGTTGCTGCTGCTTAAGGAGTTCCTTGCAGATGGAAAGCTAGCACTTCAGGACTTCTTCTTCGTCATCTTATTTCATTTCATTTAGTTAGGGTTGCCATATTTTGAAGAGCAAAAGAGAGGACGCTATGACGACTCTCATTTTAAATACCCTTGCTATGTGTAGGCTATAGAAGCTGGGATATATTGCTGAGAGGGGCAAGAGAAGAGAAGCGGAAAGCAAGTCTTCAGCCACCAGTGATGTCTATGTCTCATCCAGACAGTATAGCCAGAGACATTTTGGGTCCACCCGGAGAGAAATTTTACCCCTGAGAAAGGACGTGTCCTGGAAAAAGCGGACGCATGGCAGCCCTAAAGTTCATTTGTTTTATATATTTATATACTGCCCTCTCACAAAGCATCAGGACAGTGAACAGTAACATAAATAAAAACCTTTAAAAGGAGCACAGAACGATTATTAAAAAGATTGGCCACTCAGCAGCTGCACAGGTTTCATAGAACCATAGAGCTGGAAGAGACCACAAGGGCCACCGAGTCCAACCCCCTGCCAAGCAGGAAACACCATCAGAGCACTCCTGACATATGGTTGTCAAGCCTCTGCTTAAAGACCTCCAAAGAAGGAGACTCCACCACACTCCTTGGCAGCAAATTCCACTGTCAAACAGCTCTTACTGTCAGGAAGTTCTTCCTAATGTTTAGGTGGAATCTTCTTTCTTGTAGTTTGGATCCATTGCTCCGAACTTGTTGACAAGAGACTCCTGAAAGTCAAATGTGAGGATTCCTGTCGAATCTCTGCTGGAAGAGTGGTCCACAGCGTTGGACTGGAAGGTCTAAATGCTTGACTTCTGCTTGAGTCAGGACTCTGTAACACAGGGGTCAACTAAGAGTCATCCTCTGGATTATCTCAGTGATTCTGCTGGGATTTAAGGGCTAAGGTGGTCCTTATAGTATTGTAGACCCATTGTTCTTGGCAACCGTCTGTCTCAGGAGACAGTGAAGGGGTACATGCCTTTGGGGGTGAAGTCAAAGTGTTGGAGAGTTGCAAGGTCTGTTGTGGTTGTAGACACTGATAAGGGAGAGACATGTTTTGTTGCAGCTGGGGCAGATGAAGGCGCCCAGTTGTGCTGCTGCAGATGCAACATGGCATTTCTTCTCTCTGTACTCCTCCCAGCGGTCATTTGCCCTCTGGTCACTTCTGTGGATACAAGGCCTGATTGTCTCCAGGCACTGTGGGATTCCCACAGACAGGGTTGATGTTGCCAGCCTATATCTCACATTTGTAGAAATCTTTGTGACACAGAGTTGGTCTGCCAATGGGGCCTGGTGCCTAAAGCCAGCTCCCTATAGAGCACATCCCTGGGGATCCCTCCATCTTCCATTCTGTGGATATGGCAAAGCCATCATAGATGTTGCTGAGACAGGCGTGTGGACATTCTGGGAATGTGGGCTTGGGAGATGTATTCCACTTGGCTAATTGGCACTGGCTTTTGGTTTTTCACCTACCTTGTAGCAAATCGTCACAACTTTGTAAGGTTTGGCGGTTTGGCATTGGAGTATTTGGTTGGAGGGGAGGGGAGGTAGTGGCCATCACCTACCCCTCCTAATTCAAGGGTATTCTGTTAAAGGAATCCGAGGGCCATGGCACAACCCCTAGCAGTGACCCTGGGGGAGTTCCTAGTTGATGTGCATCAGCAGGGCTCCCCCTACTGGTGGTTAACCCTTCCAAGACTCCCTGCGGACAGGCAAGAGTCAGATATAGTCATATGGTTTCCAATGCCTAAGCCAATGCCGCTCACATTCTATAACCAATGAAGCTGTGACCTTTTTTGCCCATTAACCTAAAATGCTGTTTCATGTGTCTTTATTCCACTTCCTGGGAGGGTTTGGGACCTTGCCATGCAATACATCTTTGTTTGAGACTCTGTGCTGCCATATGATACCCAAAATCTTCCTGATGCAGTGCACGTGGAAGGTATTGAGGCTTCACACCTGATGGTTGTTAGTTACCCATGACTCACTTCCATAAAGCAGCGTGCTCAACATGCAAGCCTGGTAGACCTTCATCTTGATAGTGGTTGTTAGTGACCCAAGGCTCTGTATATCATCCTAGGGATGTGGGTGGCACTGTGGGCTAAACCACTGAGCCTCTTGGGCTTGCTGATCAGGTCAGTGGTTCGAATCCCTGTGACAGAGTGAGCTCCCATTGCTCTGTCCCTGCTCCTGCCAACCTAGCAGCTTGAAAGCATGCCAGTGCAAGTAGATAAATAGGTACCACTGAGGCGGGAAGGTAAAAGGCATTTCCGTGTGTTCTGGTTTCCGTCACGGTCCCATTGCACCAGAAGCTGTTTAGTCATGCTGGCCACATGACTCAGAAAGCTGTCTGCCGACAAACGCTGGCTCCCATGGCCTGAAAGTGAGATGAGTGCCACAATCCCATAGTCACCTTTGACTGGACTTAACTGTCCAGAGGTCCTTTACCTTTACCTTACTTTGCCTTGTATATCAACATAAGAGCCTTGAATCTGGACTGGTAGCATATGGGCAGTTTTGTTTGTACAGTTGTCATTTCTTACCCAGAGGAGAGCATTCCTCCATGTGAAACATTCTTCCACTTTGAAGCGGTGCAACCCAGATGGTGGTTTGTCATCTCACTGAAATCTAGGGCATAGTCTCTGGCGCTTGCTGAATCAAATTGGAAATTAGGATTAACATGTTATTTCCCCAGCTCATTGGCTAAAAACTGTACTCCCAGTTTTTAAAAGCCTTGTGCAATAATGAAGGTTTCTAGTGTTTAAAATAAAAAGTAATTCTCATATGGGGCGGGGGGACGATGACAAGGATCGTGTATTTCTTTAGGGCAAAAAGAAACTTTGCAAGGAACAACATAGAATTTAACATGAAACACTGCAAGTGGAATGAGGAGATGGCAGTAATTATTGCCTGAAGTTTCCCCAACTTCTGCAGTAAGAGAAAGGGATCCTGTCACCTCCATTTACATTCTAATTTTCTCTCCAAATAGGGTTCCTTTCTTCCGGCCCTCAAATATAGAACATGTGTTTGCACTGGAATATTCATTTTGTGCGTGTGCAACAGAGGAAGAAGGAAAAGGGATGAAGAATGGCCGATTCTAGTTGAAACAAATAAACTAGTAGATTGGCACCCAAACCAAGATTTGAGGCAAACATGGAATGATTTCACAGTGAACACAATTCATCACACATGTATGGCATCTCACTAAGGATAGATGAATTGGTCAATTTTCATTTCTTCTGTTTCCAGTCTTAAGTGGAGATTGCTACATTTCTGCTCCAGCGTACAACTCTCTCTCTTAAAAAAAATCTTTGCAAAAAATCGCCAGCATTTTAGTACACATTTTCTTCCTATATATACACATGTTCGCAGTGTTGTTTTTACTTTGACAGGGACTTCATCCACACGTTCCCCAAATATCTTTTTCCATTGGGGAACCTCATCACAAATTTCAGAGAAATACAAATTTTGAATGACAGCGGCATTTGGTTCATGCATTGTTTCATGAGTGGATTTGGTTCATGTTGCAAATATGAATTGAACTGAATTCCATCCCTTTTTTACATCTTCCTGGGGACCTGAAATACTAGCTTCCTATTTTTTGCTTTTTGGGGCTTCAACGATAGGCACCTAGCAGGGCACAATAAACAGCCAGTGGACTATTTCGTAGGTCACAAATTTTACAGATATACCTTGGCCAAGAGGAGATCATAGAATCAGGAAGCCATAGGTTTGATATGATAGCCATCTTCAAAAATCTCAAGGGCTGTTACATAGAAGATGAAGAAATCTTGTTTTCTCCTCCTCTGGAAGGTAGGACTCAAACCAATGGATTAAAAGTACAAGAAAGGAGATTCTGACTAAACATCAGGAAGAACTTTCTAACAGCAAGGGTTGTTTGACAGTGAAGCAGTCTCCCTTGGGAGGTTGTGGACTCCCCTTCCTTGCAGGCTTTTAAGCTTCTTCTTCTTTGGCGATCACTCGTAGCTGAGTAAGATTGTCTTCCATAAACACGGTTTTAACAATGAGTCCATAAGTGACTGTGGAGGCCAATTCTGGATCCACACATCCTTCCACGGTGGGGACATTGCTTTCTGGGTGGGAGTTGATCACGGTGTGGATTTGCCAAGCGTGCCTTCCTCTTAGCACATTTCTCCCTTGCATTCTGCTCTGTTCCAATGGCATGAAGTAGTCACGACAAACTGGTAGATTCCTATCTGCTGCAGCCTTCATCCACCTTCACAGCCGTTGTAAGATACCACTTGTTATCACCCGCCTGTTCTGCCGTTGAGGACTTCTTGGATCATTCTTTGTCCAGCTCCTTCCCTTTGACCTTACCACCTTGGGTGACCCTGCTGGGAGTATGAGATTCCCGACGGCTTCGCTTACAAGGGTCATAGGAAAATGCAAGCCCACTCACCACGACAAGGTGATGATCCAGCGAGTGGGAGGCTTTTAAGCAGAGGTTGGGTGGCCATTTGTCATGGATGCTTTAGCTGAGATTCCTGCATTGCAGGGAGTTGGACTTGATTACGCTTGCGGTCCCTTCTACATGTCTACGATTCTGTGATTTGGATTACAGAATCCAAATTATTTATTCATTCAGTATATTTATAGCCCACCTGGGAGCCTGTCCTGGGGTGAGTGGTGTCTTGGAGCCCCTATGAAATGGGAGCCTCAATGAAGGACAAGGTACTCTAAAGTACAGGAATTTCATTGCATTTATTCCCTTGGTATAGATACAGTGCCCTAATCTTTCAGTCCTTTCCCCAGGCTAAACAGACTCAAGTTCCCCTAAGGGTTTAGAGTACAGTCGTACCTTGGAAGCCAAATGGATTCCAGGCCATGGGTCTTTGCCAGTAACATCAGCTCCAAGACTCCATAAACTCAGTCTGGTCCCAGATTATCCATGTCCTAGAACAGGCATAGTTGGTGTACCACCCATAGCTGCTAAAAGGCACTCCTAGCCACTGAACCACCTGAGCCTCCAGTGACAAAACTCTGGAGTACCCCTAAACTCTGAACTTGTTCTCCCAGGGGGAGTGCTCTTCCATTCCATAGAGGAAAATGGCCAATCTTCTGGGGAGTTTTGTAAGTTATTTGCATGTATGTATGCAACCTAGTAGGGATGTGGGTGGTGCTGTGGGTTAAACCACAGAGCCTAGGACTTGCCGATCAGAAGGTCGGTGGTTCGAATCCCCATGACAGGGTGAGCTCCTGTTGATCGGTCCCTGCTCCTGCCAACCTAGCAGTTCGAAAGCATGCCAAAATGCAAGTAGATAAATAGGTACCGCTCCGGTGGGAAGGTAAACGGCGTTTCCGTGCGCTGCTCTGGTTCGCCAGAAGTGGCTTAATCATGCTGGCCACATGACCTGGAAGCTGTACGCCAGCTCCCTCGGCCAATAAAGCGAGATGAACGCCGCAACCCCAGAGTCGGCCACAACTGGATGTAATGGTCAGGGGTCCCTTTACCTTTACCTTTATGCAACCTAGCATATGCATCTTTCTTCACAACAACTTGACTGCAAAACTGCACTGCAAAATTTAGGAGAAGTGCAAATTTTGAAGGGTGTTGCATGTTTCAGAATACTTTTAAACGAAAGCTGAATTGATTTCATCCCCATCCCTCACAAGGACTAAAGGGGGGGGGGGACCCCACCATTACTAGAATAGGTGGAATTGATAAGAAAAACAGCTTTTGCAAATGCGCTGCAAGATTCAGAATAAATTATCATCCTGTTTGTTAGTTCCTGAGGCCTTAAATGAACCATAACTATATGTGCATAGCACTGTGCCTGTTCCAGCCCACCTTGCTGGTTAACATCTTAATAATAATAAAAAAAGCAATCTTGCACCGCTTGAAGATCCAACTTTCTGAGTGTGTGTTTCCTTGGAAAGTCTGTGCTGCGTGAGAAGCCGTTCTGAATCAATCATGGGATGAGTCGGACAGCTTCCAGGAGTTTTGTTTTCATAGGCTCTGGGGAGATCTGCAAACAAATGGAGGGAGTTTTCTTGGCAAGAGAGATGCTACCAGTCCACTCGTTTTAGACTTTACTCACAAAGTCATGCTAAATTAACAGCTCTCGCTCTATAGGACATATTTGGCAAGCGCTCCAGGCAGACGCCTTGAGGTCTGCATGGCTGTCGGGCTTGTTAGCCTCTTGCGTGCTTTAGAGAAGCACACACAGACAAAACCTCTGTTTGTCTCCATAAGTGGGCTCATTGTCCTATCTCGGCTGTATATTTCTGGCTATAATCTGTGGCAACAGTTGGCACTGCCTTCTTTTGGGTAAAACTGCTAACATTTACTGAAGTTTATTTTTAAAGACATGCAACAAACCCCTCCCCCTCTTTTCGGTTAGCAAGGAACTCCAACACCTCACCTTTCCTCGTTGCAAGAATGAGATTTTAACTGCTCTTCTGGGTGGCCAACCAGTCAAAAACTCCCAGGTTTGATTCATTGTATGCCCTCTCTTTTGTGCTTTGCTGGAAGGGAGAGGGGACTGGGTGGGCATCACACACATACTGTACCAACAAATCCAAACAAAAGCCTCCTGTTAGGAGGCATGGACTTTCTCTCTCTTGTTTCTTAAAGGTGTGGCATGTCGCCAGACCACCCTGTTTCAAGATGAACCAGTGTTGTAGTCACTCTGGACAAACATCCAAAAGGGAATGTTAACCTGGGGGTTTTGAACCCAGTTTCAGATACAGTGGTACCTTGGGTTACATACGCTTCAGGTTATAGACTCTGCTAACCCAGAAATAGCACCTCGGGTTAAGAACTTTGCTTCAGGATGAGAACAGAAATCATGCTCCGGCGGTGCGGCAGCAGCAGCAGGCCCCATTAGCTAAAGTGGTGCTTCAGGTTAAGAACAGTTTCAGGTTAAGAATGGACCTCCGGAACGAATTAAGTACTTAACCCGAGGCCCCACTGTAGTGGCCTCATGCATGTTACAGAACATGCATGTGCACACATGTCTCTTGAAAGACGCTTCCTGTAGAGGTCAGACCTTTCTCATGGAGAAACAACCATGTAACATTCTAAATGTGTGTCTGGTAGTGCATACATTTTTTTAATCTAAGGAACACTCTCACACTGTTCTATGGGAAAGTTTGGTTTATTGCAAGGGAAAATGCGCACAGATCTAAATGAGCATGAACTGATGTGAAATCGACCACATAAGAGATCTGTGGGTCAGTGCTTACAATTAATACAGCCACACTCCTGATTCTGTAAAAAATAAGAAGCCCTAATCTAAAAGAAGAAAACAAAGCAGTGGAGTTATGTTGCTCCTAGAAAACAGAGAAAGATAGCAAAGGTCACCCATCTTGTGCCTGAAGAGGAACTTGTAGTTTAAATAATTTTGTATTTGGCTGTGTAGCAGCCAGACCCAGCAGCTAAGGCAAAGATCTTTATGCCAAGAGACACATGGTCTCTAGGGACCCACGAATCCTGCAGTATAGTTGCTCTGGGTCAGGAGTGCAGGAAGGAAAAATAAGGCTACACAGTTGTCTATCTCCAGGCTTCCTGGTATCTGTCTTGCTAGGATGCTCCTTACAGTGTTCATGGTGGGATGAAATATTAGTGTACACGGTTCTCTGTGTGTGCCTCCAAACCCTCCTGAGACCAGAAGCATGCACCTACACAACATTATTGAGAAAAAATGTGGGTTTTTAAAAGAAAGACTCAGAGAATCAACATGGTGGTTGAGCCTTGGCAGTATATAAAAAAATAACATTCTGTCACAACCATACTCCATACTTCATACTTCAAAAAAATGACCACTATGCCACACTGGCTCTTGCCCACAGCATCTTCGGAATACATATGTCAGGGAGTGGGCAGAGGAGGAATGGTGGAGACCGCTGTGGTGGTTATACGGGGCCCCAGACATTTCACCGTCTATTGATCCCTGTGCCACCACTTTATTTCTCGCTGCCACCACCCAGGCCCTACCTGGTACAATACTGAGTCCAGTCAGGGTTAAATTGGAACATAAACTTTTATTTATTTATTGCAGTTTAACAAGCGTGTGGTTTCATAAACGGTATCGGTCAATTACAATCATAGGGTGCCTATCCAGACCTACAACTTCTGCTACCTGCTCTCACTCAGTAAACCACCTCTCAGATATTTACTTGTCTTCCTAGCTCCTAACTGTTCCTGACTCAGTTTATTTCACGACACTAACTCAACCTACCCACAGACTCTATCCCAATTCACTCCCACTCCAACCAATCACCCAACTCCCAACGAACTCCTCCCTTCACCCCTCCCAGAGCTGGTTTTATAGTCCCTCTGATTCCACCCCCCTGGGTTCTGATTGGGTAACCTGTTTAACTATTTCACCTCCAGCACTCTCATATGTTAACGTCACAACTGCCTCCCCAGTCTGACCCTTCCAGGGAAGAAGAAGATAGTTCAGAATCACAACAGGGGTTTGAGGGAGGTCACAGCTCAGAGGAAGATGAGGGGGGAAGTTGGGAAATAATGGGAGAGGAGGAGGAGGCAGAGGAGGGGCAGCCGGCTGACACGTTATCACTAGAAAGCATTCCAGACCCACCATCTCCCAGAACCCAGCGAGCCTTAGAAGTAGGAGAGCAAAGAGCTTGGAGACAGATGGCCCTAAGCAGCAACCGTGTGTGTGTGTGTGTGTGTGTGCTGTTGAAAAATGAAGAAGTGGGAGAGAAGGGGGGGGGGGTTACTCTGGACAATGCCATTATTTCAAGAGGCTGAATTCCCAAGCCCCTCTCTGTAAATATTGAATAAAAAGCAGATGGTAAGGACTTTTCCTTGTCTTTTCCGTTCCTGGCACCTGCCCTGGGGGTTGGTTCCTCTGCTGCCTGACAACACATTCCTCCCATATATATAATGTTGCATGCCACCCCAATCTCTGAGCAGCACAGGATTCCAGGGGTTCCAGGGGTACTTACCCAGGATCTGCGTTTCGTTTTGGAAATGAGGCACAGCGGAGATTGTGGTGTCTGTGGGAGATATGGTTTATTTACACATCTATGCAACCTGAGCCTACAATAGAGGGGTTCATGGTTTCAGCACAGGCACAGCCCTGGATTCAACCAACATCAGCCATCAACCTCTAGAGCATTGGTTCCCAAACTTGTGTCTCCAGCTGTTTTTTGTACTACAACTCCGATTGTCCCTAGCTAGCAGGATCAGTGGTCAGGGATGGAGGAAATTGTAGTCCCAAAACAGCTGAAAACCCATGGTCTGGGAAATCCTGTTCTAGAGCTCAGCTGACTTTTACAGCCTGCCGCCTTTCCCCCCGGGTCACACTACGGCAAATTCAACTCTACTTTAAACCCTCTCTTTCTCTTCTAGCTAATCCCTCCCATTTGCGGTCTGGTTTTCCAAATGCCTCATCACCTTCATTTTATTCTCCTGATGACTCATCACTCCAGGCGATTCCCTGGTCAGGAAATTGACCTGGTTCATATTTTAACATTTACTAGACCCAGGAATTTAGGGGAGTCTGGTACCCACAAACACATCACACTAAATTATTGACAATGGAAAGCAGCTTACCTTTTTACATCAGAAGACAGTTCTACAGGCGATGGGGGTGGGAAATCCTCTGAAATGAGCTATAGTCTTTTGTCAGGCAGAGAGAACAGCTCTCGTCTATATGGGGTGGGGGAAATCGGTGCAAATAATTTACATTCCATAATGGGAATGCCCAATGCCTGGTGCCTGGAAATGTTCAACATATGCCTGGCATTCAAGAAGTTTCCAGAAATAATACCTGTCTGCAGTGTCAGGCATGCAAGATTGTTTTATGAGTGGGGGAAAAAATGTGTGAAGAAAATAGTGATCTGCCCAGAGATTGTATGATAATATGCTCAAATGCAAAGCTTGAAAGCTTTATTTAGGACGTGTGTCATTCCTTGGAAGGTGTGATCCCCGAGGCAGCTAAAAGGAACGAAACTGGATCGTGGATCGTGTGTTCATAACTATTGCAAAATGTCGAGACTTGGCATCACACCCATTGGCCCTACCTACTCATCTTTCAGCAATGTACCCCACTTTCCCTCCAGCAGTGATTGGCTGAACTGCAGTGAGGTCAGAGAGAGGTTGAGCAGGAGGTGGATACTTATGTGTTCAGAATGGAGATAACTGATGGAAGAGAGCAGAGCAGGTATTGGACTGAGGAAAGAATAGCTGGAAGAAAAGGGGGCTTGAAATGGAGAGAACAAAAATGGACAGATCCTTCCATTCCTAGCGATCAACAATGCCTCTTTACAAGTAAGCATTCATAGGATCGCAGCTGAAACTTTTTAAAATACAAAGCAAATTCCACTGACTTCAATGGGAATTACACCACAGAGAGTTGGATTAGATGATGCTTGGAGTCCCTTCCAATTCTGCAATTCTATGATACCTACTTCCTAGCAAGCGTGGATAGGATTGCAGGTTTGGTTTCACGAAAGCACAATCTTAATCACTGGACAGTCTAATCTCATATGAATTCAGAAGCACAGCTTGCCCTAGAATGACAAAGGTTCTGATGAGTTGCTCATGAAAATGCCCAAGATTTCTTTGCCAGTTTTGCAAGGGAGTGGAAAGTTCTAAATAAAAAAGCATTCTGGGCATATTCACTTGAGTGCAAATTGCATAAAACTCAGAAGAAGTTTGCCAGGTTGCAAACTGGTGCTCCTGCCAGTTTGTTTGGATCATGCCCACCTCTTTCTGAGTAAACATGCATAGGGTTGGATTGTGTAGTTGCAACCCTATGTATACTTATTTTTTTTTTGGGGGGGGAACCCCATTGAACTCAATGGAACTCAGTCCTCAATACCTGTGCAGAGAATAAGCCTTTAAAATATGTAGAATCTTCCCAGCAAATTCATAAAAAATAAATATCTCAAATACTGCTAGCTCCTCGACTAATGTTTTAGCACAGTCATCGAGAGGCAGACAAAGCCTCTTGCTGAATTCCCTCGAACAATTACCACAACTATTTGCAGAAGTTTCAAACTATTAACAAGCAGCATATGCAATTCTCGGCTCTTCCAGATGGCAGCAGCCCATTTCCCAAAACCTTTAACAAAAGGAGAAACCCGATGACGTTGACGGGACGTGCAAAGTCGAACTGTGACATTCCTCGGCGTTTAAATATATCAGAGAAGCAGCTCCTTTTATAAGCTCCTTTTTAGAAGAATGAACATTTTGAAAAGCAGTGCAGCGCCTGTATTTATAGCAAAGTTTTTAGAAGAAGTTGCTGCTCTGGTAGAAGTGGCGCTGCAAAAAAAGCAATGTGCCATATGCCGCAATAATGAGTGTGCTGATAATATAGGCAGTGTTGCCCATCATTTTAAAATCCATGCGCGAGCAAGTACATGGACCTTCGTGTGGATTTCAGATTTGACAGTGCTTTAGGATTCAGGCTTGCAGCGACATGAATGACAATGTTTTGAGGAGGGGGGAACCTGTGACCCTTACGTTCCTACCAAAGGACGGAAGAAAAAGCTTTGCTGAATCAGGATCAAGGCACGTCTAATCCAGCATTCTGTTCTCACTGTGGTCAACCAGATGCCATGGGAAGCTCACAAGTGGAAACTGGGTGTAACAGCTCTCTCCCTACTGCAAGATGCATTCAAGGGCATTCTGCCTCCATCAGTTCGGATAGGATGCAGCTATTGTGGTTAGTTGCCAGTGATAATCTTATCTTCTGTAAAACTGTTTAACTATTGCCTCTTGTGGGAGAAAATTGGGGTGACCCAATATAAAAATCCTGAGGATCCATGGGCTTTTACCTCCCCCCTCTCACGCAGCCTCTGCAAGCATCCGTTATTTCTCTTCCAATCTCACCGATCAGCTGTTTCCTTTCAACACTCCCTTCCCTCTTGTTTGCTTTAGTGTCTTTTCTTTAGCATTAGCAGTTTTTTTGCTCCTCCTTTTCTTCTAATTTCTCTCCTGTTTTAGTCTTCCTGTTTACCCCCTTTGCAAGTTTGCTGTCTTTACCGCCCCCCTCCCAGGCAGCCTCCTTTATCTCTAGCGTCCCTTATCACTCTCCCCGATCGGCAAAGGATCAGTGGCTTTGTTTCAAAACCCACTTCCCTGTTTAAAAAAATAGAGCATGATCTGCTTTTTTGCCCCTGGGCAATTCAGCTCCAGGGACCACACATTCGCTCCATAAGACGCAAAGATTAACTTCTTAGGAAGAAAAAAGTGTGTCCTATGGAGCAAAAAATACGGTACTTCATTTCATGTGCCTTGTATCTTCCAACATGCTCCTTCATTGAATGGTGCAGATCTCATCCTAATGATGATGGAAACTGAGAGTCCAGCAACTTCTGAGGGGGGCACAGGTTCCATATTCCTTTGTTGAAACCTGTCCGATGGTGGCACTGACAACAATCCCCATCCCTGATTCAGATCATGGCACAGAAGCCATGATTTCCTGGTGAGAGTAGGGCATGCCACACGATAGTTTGCTCCTTCCCAAGAAGGCAGAATTTGGAACATGTCTCAATGTCTAAGTCTTGAGGTGGACTCGGGAAACACACAGCCATGCATCTACAAATACCTTGCAAATAAGGACCCACTTAGTGGTCTAGCTTGATTTCTTCTGGCTATTCTTTTGCATTCCCGTTTTAATCCAATTAAATGAGCCGAGCCAGATGTTCAGCGGTGGTGAATAGCAAAGCTGGCTGTAATCAATGGGAACCGTAGCAATGTCCACCGTTTGGGAATCTAGCTCTGTTGAGCATCGGCAGAAAGTCCTGTTTGACAAGACAAGGCTTTCCTGCTTAAAAAACAACCACCCTCATCTTTGACCCAATAAAAACTATTTTATCTTTGGGAAATGTTATTATGGTGATTAATCCCGCTTCTCCTGAATTCGGAAACCAACAACATCAAAAGTAAGATCTTTTGCTATAAATAATGGAACGGTTCCTCCCAAGCATGAAGCCATACAATTTTGCTGTACATATCCTGGTTCCTCCTTCAAAATCCATGATGTTTTCCCAGTTGTGGCTGGTCCATTAAGGTGAATGGGGCAATGCCCCACCAGTATACCTGAAGGAACGTCTCCACCCCCATTGTTTTGCCCGGATGCTGAGGTCCAGCGCCAAGGGCCTTCTGGCAGTTCCCTCATTGCGAGAAGCAAAGCTACAGGGAACCAGGCAGAGGGCCTTCTCGGTAGTGGTGCCCTCCCTGTGGAACACCCTCCCATCAGATATCAAGGCAATAAACAGCTATTTTACTTTTAAAGGACAACTGAAGGCAGCCCTGTTTAGGGAAGTTTTTAATGTCTGATGCTGTATTGTTTTTAATATTCAGTTGGAAGCCGCCCAGAGTGGCTGGAGAAACCCAGCCAGATGGGCGGGGTATAAATAATAAATTATTATAAGTTATTACATAAGGAAGGAAGGAAGGAAGGAAGGAAGGAAGGAAGGTAGGTGTTGGTTCGTGGAAGAGAGAACAAGAACAAATTCAATGCAGGGGAAAGGCAGTTGCTTAGCAGTAGAACATCTGCTTTGCATCCAGAAACTCTCAGATTCAGTCCCTGGCATCTCTGGGCAGGGCTGGGAATGTCCTAGATCTGAAACCCTGGAGAGCTGCTGCCAGTCAGTGTGGACATGATTGAGCTAGATGGACCAATGGTCTGCCTGCATTGCAGGGGGTTGGACTAGATGACCCTTGGGGTCCCTTCCAACTCGACAATTCTGTGATTCTATGACTCAGCGTGAAGCAGATTCCCATGTTCAGCGCCTGTCCTCTCTCATTAGGGAAATGTTGCTATCCTACTTTGTGTTATTGTATTCTTTTCTTTTAATGGCGCTGAAATGAGCCAGTGGGGAGACATCCATTGTAAAGTATCTTGTTAGGAACAAGCACTTGAGAGGGTGGGTGGGGAAAGGCTTCCCAAACTCCCTGTTCCTTCTGGATGCTCTTAATGCAGCACATCCTCATCTCTGCTCCTCCACCGCTGGAATAACAAGAATGACATATCGCACATCGCACATTAATCGGCTTCCCCGTCACCGTCTCTCCTGTTTAGCTGCGCTGCAGGGGGTGAGATGTAGCGAGGCAGGATAAGGCGCTCCAAGATCAGTCAGACAGGCTGCGTTAAAGTCTGCCCTAACATGGATAGGACGAGAAAGCGCGCTTGGAAAATCAGCTTCGTTTCACGCCGGAAGGAAACAGGAAGGAATCCAGACGCTCTTTCCAGAATACTTGAACCTTATGTATTGAATCACAGCATCCGAGAGGCAGCTGCATGGAGCTGCACTGGCTTTTCTTTTCTTTTTAACATGCTTCTAGGCCAAATTCGTTAAAGCTATGGTTTTCCCAATAGTGATGTATGGAAGTGAGAGCTGGACCATAAAGAAGGCTGATTGCCGAAGAATTGATGCTTTTGAATTATGGTGCTGGAGGAGACTCTTGAGAGTCCCATGGACTGCAAGAAGAGCAAACCGATCCATTCTGAAGGAAATCAGCCCTGAGTGCTCACTGGAAGGACACATCCTGAAGCTGAGGCTCCAATAATTTGGCCACCTCATGAGGAGAGAAGGCTCCCTGGAAAAGACCCTGATGTTGGGAAAGATTGAGAGCACAAGGAGAAGGGGACGACAGAGGACGAGATGGTTAGACAGTGTTCTCGAAGCTACCAGCATGAGTTTGACCAAACTGCAGGAGGCAGTGGAAGACAGGAGTGCCTGGAGTGTTCTGGTCCATGGGGTCACGAAGAGTCGGACACGACTAAACGACTAAACAACAACAACAGGCCAAATTCATGCTGTACATCTAAAGCCCTATGGTACCACTTTAAACAGCCGTGGCTTCCACCCAAAGAATTATGGGAGCTGTAGTTTGCAAAGGGTGCTGAGAGCAGTTCGAGGCCCCCTATTCCCCTCACAGAGCTACCATTCTCAGAGGTCCCTATGGAGAGGGATTGAATGTTAAGCCACTCTGAGAATTGTAACTCTGGACAAATTCGCAGAACGTAAGGTTTTCAGTGGCTGCTAGCCGTGATAACTGCCTCCACAGTTGGAGACAGTTTGCTTCTGACTAGCAGCTGCTGGAAACTGTTGAGATTTCCATTCCACCTTAAGGAGCAGATGTGTGGAACTGTTGCGTGTCACAAGTCTGTTTACATTCCAGCACAGCTTGCTGGGAACTACCGTTGTGTGTATAGCTTTTGCTTTTTCCGTTCTCTCTGAGAAGACGAGAGAGATGACATGTTTCTTTGTCCTGATTTATGATTAATAAATCCGTAGTTGTTGTATGCTTCCACAATCCTCACGCCTATTCTGTGTGTGCAGTTCGCTCTGCTGATAGTGTGCCCTGGCTTTGAAGCCTGGGTCACTGATTTACGTCACAGCAGAGGCCGATGGTCTTTGCAGCAGGACTGCTGGAAGGAAACGGCCCAGCTGGGGCTTGCCAGCTGGCCTCCCAGCCCTCTGTATATTGACAGAAACCACAGGAAGAGAGAGGGCTCTTGTGCTTAACTCCTGCTTGGTGGATTCCTACAGGTATCTGGCTGGCCACTATGAGAACAGGATGCTGGACTAGATGGGCCATTGACTTGATTCTCCAAGCTCATCTCAAGTTCTTATGTTAGCTTATCCTTCACAGAGCTGTGGTTCCCAGCATTCCTAACAAAACTACAGATCCCATGATACTTTGAGGGGAGGGCATGTGCTTAAAACCTCATTCTGTGCCCAATTAGTGTGGGAAACCTTTTGCCCGGTGGTGCTGTGGCCCCTAGACTGCAGCCAAATACCAGGCAAGGTTTGTCCCCATATCTTGCTTGTGTGGTGGACTCATGAGAAAAAGCTGTCCCAAGAGCCCTCAGCCGGGAGACTTCACCGAGCAATTTTGGGTCGCTGGCTGACAGGGCCGGAAAGGATTTATCTCTCTCTCTCTCTCAACCTGATTGGTATTTAGCTGAGTTTTGTTTCGCCTTTCCCTCAGTGAAATTATGGCCTGCCTCTGTTAGGCAAGGAACGTTGTTTGTTTGAGGGTGAAAATGGCATTGGGCAGGATCAACATAGTATAGGGGGAGGCCCACAAGGGGCCTAAGGGGAGGATTGACCATGGCACCCCAAGTTCGGTGTTGGGGTACCTGCCTGGTAGGAATCTGGTTGCCCAATGAGACCTTGCTTGCTTAACTTGTACCATGGCAAGGTTCAACACTGGCCAACTCTCATGGAACAGGTTTGGGCAGTGCTGGATTTACGTATAAGCTAAACAAGCTATAGCTGAGGGCCCCACCCTCTTGAGGGCCCCCCAAAAAAAATTAAAGGAAAAGAAAACCTGGATGTACATTTCCAAAATATAAGATAAAAAAGAATTAATATAAAACCTACATACAGCAACAGTATTTTGTGTTGTGTAGGCTCCTATGATGTAAGTAATGGGCCTTACCTGCTCCCTAAAATATCACATATTTTGTTATGTGCAAATGGCTTTAGATACCTATTAGGTCCATAAATCACCATATAGCATATATTCAACACAAAAAACAGTGACAGTTTGTTGTTGACAAAGGACAGCTGGACATATAAAGGGCCCCATTATCTCCAGTAGCTTAGGGCCCCATCAAACCTAAATCTGGTCCTGGGTTTGGGGTAGTCTAAACCCGGCAGATCCATTCCATCAGCATGGGACTTGTTGAACTGATCCTGAACTGATCCCGGGGCCCAATGCCATGCGAACCTTAACCCTTCCTGGTGCTGTCAACGAAGAGTTGGCCTGATTTTATCCCATCACCGTTGTACAGTCATGTTATTTTGCTGCTCTCATGGGTCACATAATGTGCCTGCCTGGGCAAATGGGGTCTATGCAGCCTTATTTGGTACTCTATACACTATCAAGTGGTACAAGTGGAATATAGGATACTCTCATTCCATTACCATCCAAGACACAGAAGTCAATATGGCCAGTTCTCCCAGTGTTTTCTCTGCCGCCCCCTTTGAAAGAGGTATATCTCCAGTCTTCGCAGTCCTCACCATTCTCAATAAACTCTCAAAAATGGGTTTCTTTTTAGCATTCTCTGTCATGAGATCTACATTAATTTGAATCAGATATTCAAAATTGGATTCCACCTTTCATTCCAAAATATTCATATGAGTGCTCTCCCTAAATAACTCGTCAAAGCTAGAAGCGGGGAAAAGACAGATTGAGAGTCTTTCTGTAGCTTAGTAGAGGAGACTAGATTTTAAAAACCCAGCAAGCAACAACTGAGAAATAATTAATTAGGAGCGATGTTTGAATGTTGTGTGAATCGCATACACTCCTATTTTGGGGGTTACCTCATCA
Source organism: Podarcis tiliguerta (assembly GCF_965153285.1). Taxonomy (NCBI): domain Eukaryota; kingdom Metazoa; phylum Chordata; class Lepidosauria; order Squamata; family Lacertidae; genus Podarcis; species Podarcis tiliguerta. The sequence goes on along the minus strand of NC_139537.1, from coordinate 14,909,056 downwards.
ATATATTCACCTTATTGGCAGAGCAATTTAGCTGAAGAGGCGGAAAAGTCAATTTTCTCACCAGCCAAAAGTCCCCAGCATTTTTGTGAGTATCAAACGTGCAGCGATTCTTTTCATTATCTTTTTTTTCTTGCAGAGAAGAACTTCCAAAGTGCAGCAATTTCCTTTCCATAAGCCTCTTTCATTCTTTAATTAAGTGTCTCATTGAGATAAGTGTGGCTGTAATCACTTACATGCAGAAAGGAAGAAGTAAAGAATCCAAAAGGTAATTCAGAACTTAGCTTAGAATAGATACCGAGTGTGCTGTCATTAATTAAAAACGCAACCCTGTGGCCTGTTTTATTTATTAATTATTATTATTAATTGATAAATAAATGCAGGTGGCGCTGCGGTCTAAACCACTGAGCCTCTTGGGCTTGCCAATCAGAAGGCTGGTGGTTTGAATCCGCACAATGGGGTGAGCTCCCATTTCTCTGTCCCAGCTCCTGCCAACCTAGCAGTTCGAAAGCATACCAGTATGAGTAGATAAATAGGCACCTCTCTGGCGGGAATGTAAATGGTGTTTCGGTGAGCTCTTGTTTCTGTCATTGTGTCCCATTGCACCAGAAATGGTTTAGGTCATGCTGGCTACATGACCTGGAAAGCTGTCTGTGGACAAACGCCGGCTCCCTTGGCCTGAAAGCGAGATGAGCGCTGCAACCCCATAGTCGCCTTGACTGGACTTAACTGTCCAGGGGTCCTTTACACACACACACACACACACACACACACACACACACACACTGCTACATTGTAAAATGTATCAGAGTGGCTTGCAACAATATAAAAACATAAAACCAAACAATAAAATCATAAAAATTAAATAAGTAAGTAATTAAAACAAAAAAATAATAATTAACCATCAATAGATGTTTACTCATTACTCAAAAGTACTTCTCACAATAGTCAGTGGAGTAATCTCTAGTAAGGATGCATAGAACCTTAGTCTGCAATCCTATACCTATTTTCCAGGGAGTAAATTCAATTGACGTGCTCTACTGGGAGCTGGCTGCAGGTACCAGGCCCATTGGCAGAACAACTCTGTGTAACAAAGATTTCTGCAAATGTGAGATATAGGCTGGCAACACCAACCCTGTCTGTGGGAATCCCACAGTGCCTGGAGACAATCAGGCCTTGTATCCATAGAAGTGACCAGAGGACAAATGACCGCTGGGAGGAGTACAGAGGGAAGAAATGCCATGTTGCATCTGCAGCAGCACAATTGGACGCCTTCATCTGCCCTAGCTGCAACAAAACATGTCTCTCCTGTATCGGTCTCTCCAGCCACAGCAGGCGCTGCAACCTTCCAACAGTTTGACTTCACCCCCAAAGGCGCATTGCTCCATTGTCTCCCGAGACAGATAGATGGCAACCAAGCGACCAAATCCTATTGAATTAAGTGGGACATTTGCAGGGTCCAGATCTAGACAGGGGAGGATCTGATGTGGGAGAGGGGCTGGCACCCACAGTACTTACTCAAAAATCCAAATACAGTGGTACCACGGGTTAAGAACTTAATTAGTTCTGGAGGTCCGTTCTTAACCTGAAACTGTTCTTAACCTGAAGCACCACTTTAGCTAATGGGGCCTTCCACTGTGCCGCCGGAGTACGATTTCTGTTCTCATCCTGAAGCAAAGTTCTTAACCCGAGGCACTATTTCTGGGTTAGCGGAGTCTGTAACCTGAAGCGTATGTAACCTGAAGGGTCTGTAACCCGAGGTACCACTGTAGGTCCATTGGACTAAAGGGCTGTTGAGCCCTGGTTCATGTAAACAGTCCAGAGAACTTGCTTGGATGGGTGGTATACCAATGTAATAAATAATATATTTTGCATCCATACCACGTACAGTGATACCTCGGGTCACATACGCTTCAGGTTACAGATGCTTCAGGTTACAGACTCCGCTAACCCATAAATAGTGCCTCGGGTTAAGAACGTTGCTTCAGGATGAGAACAGAAATCGTGCTCCAGCAGTGCAGCGGCAGCAGGAGGCCCCATTAGCTAAAGTGGTGCTTCAGGTTAGGAACAGTTTCAGGTTAAGAATGGACCTCTGGAATGAATTAAGTACTTAACCCAAGGTACCACTGTATACTGTGTGGAAAAAAGATAGCTGCCTCTATAGAGCAAAGAGATCCTTTGCTAAGAGTTGGAACAAAGCAAGCTGAGCCGAATGAATATTATTTCTCCCTTCTTTTTAAAAGTGGAAAAGATTCCATGAGCAGTTTCTCACCTTCAGCAAATGTTGCCGTGCCCATGAGGGCACAAATTTGTAAATCCCCACTCGGAACAGCCCTCTTCCCATTCCGAGAAAACCTGTTTTGTTATTTTCACTAAGTGCCACACTGCTTTCCCAGCAAAAGGATCGCATCATGAAACAGTTTTTGAGGTCCCTGGATAATGAACAGATGCTCCAGTTTTACGGTGACATTCCTGCCTTTGTAAAAGATCCTGTTACCGTGTTTGACGGTTGGCTTTTATAGAGATGTTAAAGTGCTGCCATTTGTTAAGACACTCTAAGCTGCTGTTGAAACAAAAACACTGCACTGATTTCTCTCTCTCTCTGCTGGGGAATATACTGCGAGAGAGACCGTCTCGTCCCTGCTTCCCTCCTGCAATGGAAAAAAAAAAATTGGTCTCAACCCTCCATTAGGAAACACTAATTTTATTTTTGATTTGGGGTTGGTGGGAGGGAAGCCTCCAGTTTATCGTGCCTGTGAGCTTTCATGGTAAGAAATCTCATTCATGTCTGAGAGATTTCCCTTTAAGCAGAAATCAGTCCACAGACCCATCTAGGTCAGTATTCTGTCCTCACCATCAGTGATGTAGCATGGGGGAGGGCCACAGGGGCAGTTGCCCCGGGTGCAAAATTGTTAGGGGGCACAAAATTTCAACAACTGGTGCTGCCTCAATACAGCTGCATGGCTCTGTCACTGGGCTCTGTTGAAAATGGCTTCTCTGTGCAAACTAGGAAGTGACCTCTCCAGAAAACAAAATGACTCTTCTTTTCTTACCTCTGCAGCTGTGATTCCTGGGTGACGCAGAAGCCGTTAGGCAGTTGAATGTGCATGCGTACCCTGTGGGCTCTGGCAACCCCCGCTATGCCACTGCTCACAGTGGCCCTCCTAAGGGAAGCCTGCAAGCAGAACCTGAGCACACCTCTGGCAACCCACGCTATGCCACTGCTCAAAGTGGCCCTCCTATGGAAGGTCTGCAAGCAGGACCTGAACACGCCATCACTCTCCTCACTTGTGCCTCCTAGCAAGAAGCATTCAGAGTCATAGTGTCTCCAACAGTGAAGGTAGAACATAACCATCATGGCTAGTATTCATCAATAGCCCAGTCCTCCATGAATTTATCTCATCTCCTTTTAAAGCTGTCCAAATTGGGCATCATTGCCACATCATGTGGGAGTGAGTTCCATAGTTTAACAATACGCTGCGTATTCCTATGCAATGGGCATTCCGACTGCCTCTGATCCTGGAGATAGTATATAGCCACCATGCCTAGCAACCATTGAATTCTTGCTCCAGTACTGAGTTTTCTATTGACATGAAAAAATCAAAAACAAAACAAAACACAAGGCAAACAAAGATTTGAAATGGATGTTGCAAACTGTTCGATAACAAGTGAAAACTGTGGTGATGTTGAGAATGATCAGTTTTGGAGGAGGTGATCATGCCACCAGGGATCTGCTCCTGCAAGGTATTCTTTCCTCCTATCTCCTTTAGACCCAAGAAACTGGCTGAGTAGTTCAGTTCAATACCCAGCAATCTTCACCATGAGTTTAAAAGATGAGCAGGAAAAAAAATCTATGGCCTTCAATATTCATTCATTCATTTATTTATACATACATACATACATACATACATACATACCCCGCCCATCTGACTGGGTTTCCCAAGTCAATCTGGGTAGCTCCCAACAGAATTAATGATGATGATGATAAAGTGATAAAACATCAGACATTAAAAGCTTCCCTAAATAGGGCTGCTGGACTATAACTCCCATCATGACAGGTGAAAGAGGCAGTCATTTAGAAGAAGAAGAGGAGTTTGGATTTGATATCCCACTTTATCACTACCCTAAGGAGTCTCAAAGTGGCTCACAATCTCCTTTCCCTTCCTCCCCTACAACAAACACTCTGTGAGGTGAGTGAGGCTGAGAGACTGCAGAGAAGTGTGACTAGCCCAAGGTCACCCAGCAGCTGCATGCGGAGGAGCAGAGACGCGAACCCGGTTCACCAGATTATGAGTTCACTGCTCTTAACCACTACACCACAGTGGCTCCACACTTTAGCCTTGTCCCCCAGTGTTGCACAGCTCCCTCTGCCTTGATGAGACATAAGGTCTGAAGTGGGAACTTACTTGATGCATGGAGATTATTGATGCACTATTTAGAACCCCATGGCAGAGGATGATTGCAGAGGAAGTCATGTGGGGTTGTTGCGTGTGTGTGTGTGTGTTTGCGTATGTGTGCATAACTATGGTTCCCCTTTCACTAAGCTTGCCCACCTCACACAGGTAATTGTTGAAGACGGTGACAGGTGTGTCTCGCCCTGTGTTGCATGGTAGACAATCCTCTCTGCTACATCTTGTCTTCCTTGTTATGCAACATTTAGCCACCTCAGAAATAAAATCAGGGAGGGAGGGAGGAAGAAGCCATAGAATTTGAAGAAACCTTGAGATTTATCCAGTCCAACCCCCTGCAATGCAGGGATATGCAGCTGTCCCATACAGAGATTAAACCTGCAACCGTGGCATTTTCACATAAACAAATGGGGGGTTGTGTGTAAGAAAATTTAAGGAGAAAGCTACCTGTTTGGAGTCCAGAATTTCTAAAACCTGGCATTTCAAAGTAGGAATGGAAGTAGCTTGGAATGTCTATTATATACCATCTTGAGTTAGATGCATCAGTAGTCTGATTCAGGATGAGCCAGCTCCCGATGTTCCAAAATAATCTCTCTTTTCAGAAATTAAATAAGCACTTCAGGGCCTTCAGATGGGAGGCGACATAAAAGTGGTTTATTTCTATGTGTTTTCTTTTATTGGTTCTGCAATAGCACATGATCTAAGGCCAACGTCATAGAGGCACAAATAAAATTTAACTTGGCGTACGTGGAATAGCCAGTAGGCAAGAATATCTAAAAGGGCATAAAAAGCGCTAATGAAGCATAAAAGATCATTATGACTTCAGCAGAAGTGGCACCAAAGGACAATCACCTGAAGTGTAAAGACACTTCCAAACTTGTTATTGCAGATAAACAAGTAGACAGAACATATGGATCAACTAATAAACCTCCCTGTGATAAAACCCAGGGAGTTGTAAGGCCTTCCTAGAGCACTTCCCCTGCCCAGGTATTGAGCCTAATATGTCTCATGCTACACCAAAGCTGAAGAAAGCAATTTTCAGCTAAACATTAGAGGAACAGGATGAAATTTCTACTTCTTTGGTCCATGGAACCTGCTGCTTCCCTGATGTGGATGAATGATCTGCCCCCACAAATAGAAAGGGAATTTGTTCTCATGAAGCACTGAAACTAACAGATGTTTTATAATTTGTGCCATTTATTTAATTCAGCGGAGGCTGGTCCATTAGGGCAACTGGGGTGATGCCCCACCAGCCTTGATCTGCCTTCAACCAACCCCACCCCCACCTTCCTTCTTACTTACCGTATTTTGCGCACCATAGGACGCACCGGCCCATAGGACGCACCTAGTTTTTTTGGGGGGAAATAAAGAAAAAATATTTTATGTCCCCCCCAGGTGCGGGGCTGGAAGAACCAGGTCCGGGAACAGCGGGAAGGCATGCTCCGCCTCCCCCGAGCTTGTGCGGCTGGCGATGGGGAGAAGTGCGCTGAGCCCGGGACTGCAGGCAGCTCTGCGCAACCCTCTGAGCCGGTCTCCCGAGGGTTGCACAGAGCTTCCTGAAGCCTGAATTTACCCCATAGGACGCACACACATTTCCCCTTCTTTTTTGGAGGGGAAAAAGTGCGTCCTATAGGGCGAAAAATACGGTACATCCATTCCAGGTAACACCATTGCTTGTCAGCTTCTTCCTAAGTCTCACCTTTGATATTGCAGAACTCAACAAGGAGGGAGGTGGGTGCAAATTTACCACTGGCTCCACCTATTGATGCCCCCTGCTCTACCAACGAAGCAGGGACAGCATTTCTACTACTGGTTGGGAACCCAGGATCCACTTGACATAGCTATGCAGGCTGCATGTAGTGCAGCTTTTTGGGAGGTGGGTGGCGCTGCGGTCTAAACCTCTGAGCCTCTTGGGCCTATGGATCGGAAGGTTGGCGGTTTGAGTCCACGTGACAGTGGTGAGCTCCCGTTGCTCTGCCCCAGCTCCTACCGACCCAGCAGTTCAAAAGCATGCCAGTGCAAGTGTGGCAGGAAGGTAAACAGCGTTTCCATGCAGCTCTGGCTTCCGTCACGGTGGTCTATTGCGCCGGAAGCAGTTTAGTCATGCTGGCCACATGACCCGGAAAGCTATCTGTGGACAAATGCTGGCTCTCTGGGTCTGAAAAGCGAGATGAGCGGCATACCCCATACCTGCCTTTGACTGGACTTAACCATTCAGGTTAAGGCTGATCGCCGAAGAATTGATGCTTTTGAATTATGGTGCTGGAGGAGACTCTTGAAAGTCCCATGGACTGCAAGAAGATCAAACCTATCCATTCTGAAGGAAATCAGCCCCGAGTGCTCACTGGAAGGACAGATCCTGAAGCTGAGGCTCCAATACTTTGGCCACCTCATGAGAAGAGAAGACTCCCTGGAAAAGACCCTGATGTTGGGAAAGATTGAGGGCACAAGGAGAAGGGGACGACAGAGGACGAGATGGTTGGACAGCGTTCTCAAAGCTACCAGCATGAGTTTGACCAAACTGCGGGAGGCAGTGGAAGACAGGAGTGCCTGGCGTGCTCTGGTCCATGGGGTCACGAAGAGTTGGACACGACTAAACGACTAAACGACTAAACAACAACAAGCATTCAGGGGTCCTATCCCTTTTAGTGCAATAGGTTTTCTTTTCTTTATTAAAAAATATTTTTATTAAACAATTTCAGCATAACAAAATATCAATCCACATAATCAATTACATTATTTCCCCCCCTTTCGCCCTCCCATCCCTCCCTCTCCCCCCCCCACCAAGGACTTCCCTCAGCTCCCCACTCTGATTTCCTTGCACATATTGTTCTCTGCATATTATAAAATTGTGCACATCCTTGCTTTATCTATCGTATGTTCAGCTAATAAATTTGTGGATGTTTATTCAAAACCTGCCAAGGACTCCAGCTCGTTTTGTTGTCTTTTTAAGTAATTTGTAAAAAGTTCCCATTCTTCCTTGAAGTCACTGTTGTCCTTTTCATGCAATTTATATGTCAATTTGGCCAGTTCCGCATAGCTCAGCAATTTTTCTTGCCACTGTTCTTTCGTCGGGGTTTCCTCATTCTTCCATCCTTGTGCTAGCAAGACTCTTGCCGCTGTTGTAGCATACATAAACAAGTTCCTAGTGCAATAGGTTTTCTACTGACCACCCTTGGTAGGTGATAGGTCCCAAGGGTCATCTAAACCCAACCCCTTGCAATGCAGGAATCTCAACTAAAACATCCAAGACAGATGGCCATCCAACCTCTGCTTAGAAACCTCCAAGGAAGGAGAATCCACCACCTTCTGGGGGAGATCGTTCCACTGTCAAACAGCTTTCACTGTCAGAAAGGTCTTCCTGATGTTGAGTTGGAATCTCCTTTCTTGCAGCTTGAGGCCATTGGTTCCAGTCCTGCCCTCCAGAGCTTGCTCCTTCTTGCTTCATGAGTCCTGCCTCTTTCTAGACACACAAACTACAGTGGTACCTTGGATTAAGAACTTAATCTGTTCTGGAGGTCCGTTCTTAACCTGAAACCGTTCTTTACCTGAGGTACCACTTTAGCTAATGGGGCCTCTCGCTGCTGCTGTGGCCCTGGAGCACGATTTCTGTTCTCATCTTGAAGCAAAGTTCTTAACCCGAGGTACTATTTCTGGGTTAGCGGAGTCTGTAACCTGAAGCATCTGTAACCCGAGGTACCACTGTATGACTTTTGAGACCCCTTTCAACGCCATGATTTCAGGAGACCAAACAGCTGGCAACGTAGCTGAATTCACCCATCCTTGCAGGTGGTTCCTAAACCATAGCAGATGGCCAATGAGGTTGCTCAGGTAAGAGCTTTGGCATCTGTGCCTCATTTCCATTCCCTTCCTTACTGCTGAGGGGTGGAATATGATTCCAAGACAGTGCTTTCCAAAACCTTGGTACCCGGGGGGCATGATTTATTTCCTGCATTAAATTTGAAGGCATGCTTACCCCCACTACACTTAAAACTGTAGGCGTGCGCTTTCTCAGTCACCCTCTAGAAACAATGGGCAGGCATCCACCCACAGAGAGCCCCAGTAATGTAGCCTCCAAGCATCCTATCTTTCGTTTTCTTCATGGTTGCTTCAGTGAATTCTGATATCTGTCCTTGGAAGAAAGTGCCTGCCCTTCAAAGAGGATTGTACATTGATGTAGGCTGGAGATACTTTCAAGCGGTTCTGGATACTAAACCCAATACTCTCTAATTCCTGGGAAGATGTGAAAGCCCTGAACCAATCTTTCTTTTCAGGGAACTCTGGGAATCATAGCTCTGTGACTATAACGATTGTTGCTGTTTAGTCATTTAGTCGTGTCTGACTCTTCGTGACCCCATGGACCAGAGCACGCCAGGCACTCCTGTCTTCCACTGCCTCCCGCAGTTTGGTCAAACTCATGCTGATAGCTTCGAGAACACTGTCCAACCATCTCGTCCTCTGTCGCCCCCTTCTCCTTGGGCCCTCCATCTTTCCCAACATCAGGGTCTTTCCCAGGGAGTCTTCTCTTCTCATGAGGTGGCCAAAGAATTGGAGCCTCAGCTTCAGGATCTGTCCTTCCAGTGAGCACTCAGGGCTGATATCATTCAAAATGGATAGGTTTGATCTTCTTGCAGTCCATGGGACTCTCAAGAGTCTCCTCCAGCACCATAATTCAAAAGCATCAATTCTTCGGCGATCAGCCTTCTTTATGGCCCAGCTCTCACTTCCATACATCACTACTTGGAAAACCATAGCTTTAACTATACGGACGTTTGTTGGCAAGGTGATGTCTCTGCTTTTTAAGATGCTGTCTAGGTTTGTCATTGCTTTTCTCCCAAGAAGCAGGCGTCTTTTAATTTCATGACTGCTGTCACCATCTGCAGTGATCATGGAGGCCAAGAGCATAAATATAACAAAAGGAGCAGCTGTAACCTGGTCATCCACACTTTAACTTTATAGCTCAGTTGTTAGAGCATAAGACTCTTAATCTCTGGGACGGACATGGGTTTGAGCCCCATGCTGGTTGAAAGATTCCTGTTGTTATGTATTCAGTGGTCTGTGTTTGCCTGAGCTTGTCTGGACTATGGATTCTGAGCCCCTGTGTTCTGATTCGATACATGATATCCAATTGCAGAACATTTCTGGATTTGGGCCTCTGCCATTGGCCCTTAAACTTATGATTCACAGATTGGAAGTTTGGACAGCCAATCACGTTGGGAGTGGGAGTGGCCCAGGCCTTCAGAAACGTATATAAGCAGTTACTTTGCCCTTGTTGTCCAGTTCTGTTTGCTCAAAAAAAGTTCATGCTGTTGTCACTGTGTCTTGCCTTGTGGGAACCCACGTACACTTCATCTACATTGCAGGGGGTTGGACTAGATAACCCTTGTGACCCATTCCAATTGTACGATTCTACGTTTTTCAAAACAAAACAAATTTTGATGCTGCAGTGACCAGCATTAGTCCTCAAACCTATGTGGACCCAGGTGTTGACACTGTGCATTTTTTCATTTTCCCCAATTATATTTGATTAAGTTTTAATATGTACAATCGAAACATAATTTTGTCTTTTCTCTTATTCTTGTTGATTACACACCAGTTTTCCATGCATTTGGTGTTTTTCCCCTTCTGCTGCACCCTATCATCTGTCTACTAAATCATAACCACAATATTATAATCATGATGGGCATCTTTTTCTTTCTTTCTTTCTTTTTGCATAATAATATTTATTATTTTCCATACATAGACATAACAAAAGAAAGTTGACAATAATAAAGGAAAAAGAAAAAAATATATAGAACATAAAATAGAACAAATCATCACTACACTAACACTTAATTAATTAAAATCCATCTTCATAAACATATCATTTGACTTCCTCAAATCTCTTCCATCTGAATTTCTTAGTAATTATATGTAGCAGTTTTCCAATATCATTATTTCATAAAACCATATCACAGTCATAATCATATTTCCTAACTTTTCTTACCGTACATTTTCTTATTTATTTATTTAATCCCAATTTAGTCCTAGGCCTAATTGATTCTTTCAAGTGATTACATATCTTTAATATTTGGGCATCTTTTTCTTGTTGCCTCCATTACTTGCTGCTCTCTGGGTGATCATTCTCCCTCAAGACTGCAGGCCCCTGGATTTGGCTCCAGGGTCCAGCAATGGCTACACCATTGAGCCCTGGTCCTCGGACATGGCCTCACCATGGCCTCTCATCTGAGAATCACTGCTCTACGAGGATCCTTCATAAATTGGCACCTATGACTGAGAACGAAGAGAGCTAGTCAAAAGGAATTCTGGGCACTGGAAGTTAAGATCAGAACAGGATACAGCAGTAAACCCCGAGACTACAATGATGAACTGTTTATATCCTCCATAAAACAGAATATATCCATGCTTTTTTCTTCTGGGCATGTGCCAGACTTTGAAGGTGACCGTGAAATTTTGGTGCGCATCCTACTCCTGAGGTGAAAACACAGAGAATTTCTCTGGCAGCATAAGCCACTGGGGAGAAAAAAAACACCCACAGGCCACAAGCCTAACTGCTAATTTAGAACCTGTACATTGACCTATCGCTGGGGGATTTCTTCCTCTCCATACCTTGGGGGAAAGCTAATGGCCACTCAATAAAAAGGGACGAGAAGCAGTAACATCTCAGTTAGGTTAGAGCAGGATGTGCTTGCCAGATTCTTATTGAACTACCTTGTCAAATCTCTCTCCCCATCACACACTTCTTCTTTTTTTAATTCTGTTTAATTCATTAACTTCAGATCTCCAATTAGGTGCAAAATCTCCAAAGAAGAGAGCGCAGTTTTAGTGGGCCACTTAGCTCTCTCCTGCTCACTCCGTAAGCACGCTTGTAAAACGGTTAAGGCAGCCTTTGAAATCCGAGCAACGAGGAGACGTTTGTTACAGAACATTAGATCACCAAATGCCAGAGAACAAAGATGCAATCAAGTTGCAAACTGAAAAAGATGGCTCTAGAAGTTTTATTCCTCTTTGGAGAGCTTTGATAATTAATTGCCATTTTATTTTATTTTATTTTACAGATGAGCTGTTCAAAGGAGAGAGAGCCGTGTGCATCTGGCCTCACGGAATTGTCTGTCCCGAATTTGCGAGCAGAGAGATCGCAGGGGACCATTGCACTGAATTTCTCCCGGGGGGAGGAGACATCCTATAACAGTTTCTTGGGGAGGGGCCTCACCACCGGCAGTGTCTGTGTGTAGCACCAATTTATTTTTTTGCATTTTTGCGTGTTCCACCCAAGGAAAGTACAGAGGATGGTCACATGAGAATGGGGCCTTTTCAGCAGTTGCCCCCTTTCTGTGGAATGCCCTGCCCAGGAAGGCATGCAAGCAAAAGCACTCAAGCAGGGCCCAGAACAGGCACGGTAACAGGCATATCCTGGTGAAAAGGGGTGTGGCCTCGGAGGGGACTTTGCCCCAAGGGCCAGATGGAGACCTCCAGTTGGTTGGGAGTGGAAGAGCCGTACTAGGAAACAAAAGAGTCTCGTTGGTGCATAGAGAGATAGGTGCGATACAATTTCACTAACAAGAATACTATTAAGAGTCTTCTATCTTTGTAACAAGGGTAGCTGATGTGAAGCTGCCCAGATGGTGCTGGATTATAGCTCCCATCTTCCCTGACCATCAATCATGCCAGCTGAGACTGATGGGAATTGTAGTCCTGTGACATCCACATCACCAACCCCTGCTATAACATCCTTGATTCTGTGTGTTTTGCTTTCTTTCCAAATCTGCCTGCATATATTATTATATTTCAAAAAGTGAAAATCTGGGCACAAAAGTTGTTGACCTTTTCTTTCTTTTTTTGGCGGGAGGGGGCAAAGTTGTTGATCATCTCCCCAATGAAGTTTTTACCTATCTTTTAGGAGAATCACTGAAACAACATACTCCCTGGTTTTCCCAGACATTTTTCTGCTTTCCGAAAATTGCGCCCAGACATCATTTGAATCCTGGCTATGTCCGGGAAATTCCAGATGTATAGCAGCCCTATTATTATTGCTGCTGCTGCTGTTCTTGTCATTTCCATACCTCTCTATATTTTAAAGAAAAAATCTCAAAGCTGTTTACAACACATTAAAAAACAATCCAGAATATTTTATTTTATTTATTTATTAGATTCTATACCACCCTTCATCATTACTGAAGAAAGGCAAATAGCAAATACAGTGGTGCCCCGCAAGACGAATGCCTCGCAAGACGGAAAACCTGCAAGACAAAAGGGTTTTCCGTCTGCAGAGGCGCTTCGCAGGACGAATTTCCCTATGGGCTTGCTTCGCAAGACGAAAAATGACGAAAAAAATTGATTATTTTTTTTTGCTCCAAAACCCCTTATTTTGAATCGCTAAGCTGCTAAAAGCATTTTAGCAGCAAAACCGCTATTCCCCCACCCCTTAAAAAGCCGTTTTTAGCCCTTAAATCGCCAATAGCGCTAATAGCGCTACTCCGTCAATGGGCTTGCTTCGCAAGACGAAAAAACCGCAAGACGAAAAGACCCGCAGAACGGATTCTTTTCGTCTTGCGAGGAACCACTGTATACATTTAAAGCAACCTAAAACATTACCTTAGAGATTTCAAAATTAAACATTACAAAGGAAGTCGGCTACGGAATGCACATTTAGCGCAGCAAAATTAACTCTCTCTCTCTCTCTCTCTCTCTCTCTCTCTCACACACACACACACACATTTCAAAACAAAACACTACTAAAGGAAATCAAATACAAAATGCACATTTCAAAGAGCATAATTAGCAAGAGGATTAAATATTATTGTGAAGCATAGAATATATTTGCTGCTTTTGCTGCCCACCCTGCCAATGATGGTTCATGGCAGGCAGTGGCTGTGGAAGGTCAGGCTCAGTGACCTGGGTCTCCACTAAGAGACAGTCAAGATGGTTGAGATGTATGTTTGTGCGGAATCTTTTCACTGTTGACAATATGCTGACTCTATATATCCATGCTTTCTGGGACTTGCGTTAAACTGCTGAGGCAGAATATGAAACCTTAGCAAATCTGTGTTTGTGATCTGTGGAATTTCAGACAGGTTTGAGATACACTCCTTCTAAAGTCCCTTAAAAAACACACCACACACACGCAAACACGTTGAATGACTGAGCTGTTATGAACTCAGTAGCTTCCTATTATTTCCCAGGTAGACAACACCAAAAATATTATCTCCTATTGATTCCCCCCAGTTATTAATCAGAAATGCCTGACTATATAATCCAACTCAGTCTTCAGGGCCGTGGCACTGACAGCTAAAAGCCGGCAGTTGGCATTGTGAAAGAAACACAAGAAGAAGCCATGGGGGACCGGATTGGGTGGGAGGGAGAGAGAAAAATGAATACCATGCTGCATTATTCATATAATTCTGCTACCAGACTCACTGGAATTTCATTACCTTGCACGGGGTTTGTGTATATGCATGCACAGGCAGAAGGTTTGGGAGAACAACAAAACACTGAATAGCTCTGCAGACATAGTTATAGAGGCAAAGAGTGGAAGAACCACCCGTACCCCAAATTTAAATGCAGAGGGTGCAGTTAAGGGTTCCCTCTGCCCCGAGGATGGAACTTGCATCTAAGGGCCATAGATCAGTGGTAGAGAATTCACTTTGCATGCAGGCTCATCTTATGTTCTGAAGGTATCCCTACCTTCTGCTGTAAAATCCTCCAGACTGGAGACTGTGGAATAGTTAAGGAAATACTCCGAGGAGAGAAGACTGAAGCCACTCTTGAGAGAAATGCTGAGAGGAACCAAGCAGCTTCAAAAACAGCCAGGAATGTATATATTATGACCCACCAAACTCTGGTGGAATTTGGAGTGGCTTGCACAATCTACCCTGGCCAACTCGTGCAACAAATTCAAGTTGACACATAGGGCAGACAGTTGTAGTTGTGGGAGGCAGAGAAACAAACAGCTTGAAAAAGAGGAGACCATGGACTTTAGGATTTCTCAGATTAATGTCAAGGAGCAATATGTGGCTGATGAGAACCTTTACTTCATTGGTGGTGGGTGGGTGGACACTGGAGGGGTATAACCCTATATGTTTTTGGTTCATTGCGAGTTTTGCGATGGGAGGAGAAGTTGGCTGCTAGACACCCAGAGGAGCTCTGGGAAGGGGTGACAAGGTCCTTAGCTTGCAGTTTACTTTCTTACCACAAATAGGTGAAATTACTGTGCTTATACATGGACTTTGGTCCACGGGAGGTGGTCCTTTTGGGTGGATGAGACACTGCCCCATCAATCTTAGTCGGCCTTCAGCCAACACCCACCTAGCTGCTTTCTTACTTGCATTGAATCCAGGGATGGCATGGGCTGTCAACATGCTCCTTCCTAGCCTCAGCAATGTCCTTGTAAAACTCAGCAGTGAGGAGAATGGGGTTGTTGGCATCGTCTGTCTTGAGAGACACCTCCAGGGGCAAAGTCAAACTGCTGTGTAAAAAAATGCAAGAAGGGCCTTTACACTCACCAGAAGCTCAGCCCTGCCCTCGCCGGTCCCGGAAGGAGCCTTTTAAAAAGTCCCATACGCTCAGAGACTCTGCACCTGTTCATTGGGGGAGATAGGAAGCCCAGAGCACTTGTTCTTTAGATGTCCCTTTTATGAAAAGGCACGTAGTAAGACCATTGATCCCCTGCTGGTGAGGCTCACTGACCTACCGGAAAAGCAAAAATTTGACCTTTTCTTGTTAGGCAAAGATCAGAAGACGACCCAGGTGGTCGCCAGATTCTGTGTACAGATCTGTAGTCACAGACCATCTCCCAACTCAAACTAGTTTGTTAAGAAAATCCCCAAATTATGGGTGACTTTGGGTCAGCTCCCTGCGGTAGTTTATTGTTGTACATTGTTTTTAAATTTATTGTTGTACATTGTTTTAATTGTTTGTTTTCCTTCTGTGACTGTACCCCCAAGTGTGTTTTATAAACTGGTCTCTGACGGTAATAAATTATCTATATCTATCTATATCCATCTATCATCTATCTATCATCTATATCTCTATCTATCTATCTATCTATCATCTATCTATCTATCTATCTATCATCTATCATCTATCTATCTATCTATCTATCATCTATCTACTCTATCTATCTATCTATCATCTATATCTATCATCTATCTATCTATCTCTCTCTCTCTCTCTCTCTCTCTCTCTCTCTCTATCTATCTATATCTACAGTGGTACCTCGCAAGATGAATGCCTCGCAAGACGAAAGAGTTTTTTGTTTTTTGAGTTGCTTCGCAAGACGAATTTCCCTATGGGCTTGCTTTGCAAGACGAAAACGTCTTGTGCCTTTTTCTTAAAACCGTCAATGCATTCCTATGGGAAACCGTCAATGCACAGTGGTGCTTCGCAAGACGAAAAAATTCACAAGACGAAAAAACTCGGAGAACGAATTAATTTCGTCTTGTGAGGCACCACTCTATCTATCTATCTATCTATCTATCTATCTATCATCTATCTATCTATCTATCATCTATCTATCATCTATCTATCTATCTATCTATCTATCTATCTATCTATCTATCTATATCTATCATTCATCTATCATCTATCTATCTATCTATCATCTATCTATCATCTATCATCTATCTATCTATATCTATCATTCATCTATCATCTATCTATCTATCATCTATCTATCTATCTATCTATCTTTCTATCTATCTATCATCTATCTATCATCTATCTATCTATCATCTATCTATCTATTATCTATCTAACTGCTGTGTCAGCAGCACCAAAGTGACCTCCCAGGGGTGCAAGCCTGGGCAGTGTGTATGGAGGTCCTGGACTGGCCAGGTGACAAGACCCACCACCCCTCGGCCTCACTGATGTGGTCCAAAGGAAAGTAAAGCAATACGTTTGGCACCAACTTGGCTGCAGGAGTTGCCAGAAAGAGGTGTGCAAGGTGCCATCTAACCATCTTAGGGACTCCACCCCAGATTTGTGTAGGGTTTACTCCTTAGTCTTTTCTTCTTCCAAAGATGTGCTGCAAGCCAGTGGAAGTTTAGGATCAGAGTTTTCCTTCTCCTAGATGGGCTACGTACCCAAGTTGACAAGCCCCACCTGCCCCTCTACAACATGTGTAGAAACTGGACATTGGACCCACTCATCTGTTCAACCCATTGTAGCCTGTCTTTGCATGCAGGGGATGGAGAACGGGGACAACACTACCTGGTTTGGACTCTACCTACTGTTGGTTGTCTTGCCTCCTTCCCTACCACTTCTAGGGGGTGTGAGCCACCTCTGAGTTTGGTTGACAGTTTTCTTTCTATGTAGCTGTTGCAGGCATTTTGGCTTTCCACATGACAGAGCCGTTCCACCCAAGAGCCTCTTGCATACATTACAGCAGCTGTCATGCAGAAGTATATTTTTGGTAGCGACTGCAGTGCTATTATGGCTTACCAAGCAGCCCTGAGGAAATATTATGACTATTGGAGATTCTGCATTTATTTTTAGATCCGCAACAGCTATTTTCATCGCAATTGCAGAGAGCAGAAGAACGTAACAACAATCCCCTTTGGATAAACAGTGAAAATTAATTTGCTAAATAACAATTTGCCACCAAATGGGTATGCCAGTAATGAAATGGGGTTAAAACGCAACAGCTAGAATGGGCGACTAACAGTCAAATAACTCACAGAGAATTAGCAGAGAAAACACTTAATGTAACACTAAGCAAGCACAATACTCAGGGTAGCTGTATAACCCTTTAATATTATTCTCTTTATAAATAAGTGACTAGCGGCTATGGTGAGTCTCAACTGGCTAAGATTCTCTGGGTGAATGGCAAAGTAGAGGCAGCATTCATTCTAAAATGTGATTGACATAGGAGCCAATTCCTAGGGGCCAATATCCCTTTGTCCCCCCATAAAATATTTGAGGGGACCAGGGGCCCCCAAAGTTGATGGGCATTGCCATTCAAATTGTATGTGTGTGCCACATCTTGTGATCAATGATATGAGGTGAGGCTTCCCTGGGACACCCAATATTTTAGTCAAGTTGGTACTCTTGGTGATGGAAGTTGCATAAAAAACACCAGCACTACTCACGTGTTTGACCAGGCAGGGGTCTCCAACCTTAGGGGTCCATGGGCTCATTTACAAACCAATGAAACTGTTGTGGGTCTTGGCTGCATTGGCTACCCCTGGAATAGGGTTTAAATCATGGGTGTGGAATCTCAGAATGCAGTCCTCTTTACCTAACCCTTGTGGCTTCAAAAATAAACACAAGGGTTAGGTAAAGAGGACTGCATTCTGAGATTCCACAACCTCCAAATTGGCGGAAAATTCTCAAAGGAAAACCTTTGGCCCGTTCCTGATGATTGCATGCTTAGAATGAGGGATGCTCCTGCTATTTTCCCTATTTTAATTTCTCAGTGGATTTTAGAGTTCTCAATGGACTGGCCTTGTGACTTAGGAATCCTACATGTTTCTGTCTTCAAATCTGAATTTTGTAAAAGGTGTTGCTGCATGTGCAGTTGCCCATAGCCTTCCATTCATTTCTGTCTCCTGCCCCTCTATATAAATTTATAATACAAAAAACATTTATAATACAAAAAACAAACAAACATTTTTGGTACATTTATAATACAAAAAAAACTTACTGCTATCATTCTATGACAGATAAAGGTAATTTCGTATGTTATGTTTGATTACACATAAGGCTGCATCAAGACTATATCTGTGTGGTGTTCTACTAATCAATCAATCATTTTATTTGTATACCGTCTTTCCTAAGTTTTTTTTTAAATAAAAAAATTATTTATGATTTTCAGGTTTATATATTTCAATAATTTTACAGTCATTTTAACATTTCAAAACTTGACTTCCTTCCCCCTCTTTCTGCGGTTCCTTAAATTTATTTTTAATATTGTCTGCATATCCAAATTGACTTTATTTGTTCATTTATTCATCTACTTTAAATATATACTCTTATGAAACTGCAGGTTACTACAATTATCCTGCCAATGTTCTTATCTGTTTACAATTTATCTGTAAATATTCAATAAACCATTTCCATTCTTTTATAAAAAGTTTGTTATCTTGATTTCTTATTTTTCCAGTAAGTTTCGCCATTTCCTCATATTCCATAAGTTTTTGTATCCATTCTTCCTTTGCCGGGACTTCTATTTTTTCCCCTAAGTTAAAACCATGCTCAAGGCGGCTTACAGCATATAAAAAATTACATAACTACAAACCCCCCACAAAAGTAATCATAATCAATAAACAAAACTTCAAAAAGCACAACCAAATTCAACAATTTTCACATAAATAATAAGATTGAAAATGAAGGTACAAAATATTAACATCAACAACAGCAACGACCCCGCCCCACAGCAATCCCCATAAACAATAGCCTAGCCCAAGGTTCTGTTCAGCAGCCTCAGGTTTTGTAGCTGGAGTCAGTCAAAAAGGTTTTCAAGGCAGTGAGCAGATCCTCCAGGACTCACAGCCAAGGTGGTCACACAGGAGCATGTGTGTTTGTGCGCAGAAATTATACAAGACACAAGCTGCAAGCCTATAACCACTTAACTGAAAGTAACCCATATTGCACTCAGTGAGGCTGACTTCTGAGTAGACATGACATCACACTCTCTAACATTCTGCATGAAAATAAGGACATTCCATTCCCTGTTGAAAGAACAACTTAGCTCTCTTCAGTCTAGTCCCTCTAATCTCCTCTGTGACAATTAAGAGGCCCTCTGTGTCTTTATCTCCTTTATGTAATAAATAATTCCAAATACTTCTTGTGCTGAAGTTTTGTTCTTTCTGAGAGTCTCTTAAACTGACCCTGGCAAATCCATCCAGTTACAATGTCACCCCTGTGATGGCTTGAAATTATCAATCATTTCTACCTTATCTGTGTTCCCATGTTATTATTAATCAGCTCTAGATTATCAGTCATGTTTAGGTGAAAAGTCTTAAAATTTGCACTTCATCCATCATGGCAAGGGGCCCTTTGGGACATGACATTAATATTCCTAGGGCTCCTGTCAGTTTTGTGATTGAGCAGGAATTTGGATTGTATTGAAATCCCCTACACTCTATCAAATGGACCACACCAGCTGCGAAAACTGCCAAGGAGTTGCTGTGCTCTCTTGAGGCACTGGCCAGGAGCCTCAGGCCTGGCGATGGGACAAAGGCTTATTGCCTCAGGTAGCAGATTTGGTGCAGGTGGCAAATTGAGAGGGAACTTGCCCCCCATAAGAACATAAAGCGAGTTCTGCTGGATTATCACTGTCCAATCTTGCCCAGAAACAGAATACTTCACTCCCTGTACTGTTGAAGGGAGCCAATGGGCACCCTAGGAATCTTTCACCACCCCGGGAGATTCTCTGACTTGAATCCATACTAGGTCTTGCCTAATGAACATTGTGGGTTCTTAGTTCTAGACCTCACAGTTCTTTGCACAGTGTAGCCTCCACAGAAGGACTGCGAACCTGTGTTTCTCAAACTTGGGGACTACTATTGTGGTTATTGCACATTTGGAAACAATGTAGATGAATAAAAACTGACTAGTCTTGAAATAAAAATTGTCCAGTCCAAAAATATGGTTCAAAAGCTTTACTAACAGAACTTGCTCCATAACAAAATGCTAAACAATTAATGTTACATCCAGATAATTTATAATATCATGTGCTGGTCCCAGCACTGGCAAAACATCATAGAAATATGAAATAACTTCACCCATAGCTGAAAGCAAAGCTCCGCCTCTCCAAACGGCCTCCATTAGCCTTTGGGCTGTTTTCCTAGGGAGAGACTCATTTGCACATCCTTTCTTCTCTTGTGCTTCAGAAAAAAGCTACTTAACTCACACACCCAAAATGGAGACTTTATAATTGAATACTTCATGTGATCTAGGTTAAACACCTCGCAAGAGCTAGTAGAGATCTATTCTCACCGAATCATTACTTTGTTAGGCACTCTGAGAGCTTTGTTTAGCTCAGTGGAAGATTCCAGACCATGCTTTCAGTAGTATGCATACAGACATATACAGAGTTATTTTCTGTTTCAATGTACAATTAAACAATTATACTTAACAACTACAACTCCCATCATCCCCGACCACTGGTAGGAAAGATGGGAGTCATAGTCCAACAACAGCTGGGGACTCAAGTTTGAGAAACACTGCCTTAGGCCTAGGGGACAAATGTGGCCCTCAGAACTCCCTCAGGCCACACCTCTGACTGGCTTTACAGTGGTACCTCTAGTTACGAACTTAATTCGTTCCGGAGGTCCGTCCTTAACCTGAAACTGTTCTTAACTAGAGGCGTGCTTTCGCTAATGGGGCCTCTTGCTGCCGCTGCACCGCTGGCACACAATTTCCGTTCTCATCCTGGGGCAAAGTTCTCAACTCGAGGTAACTCTTCCAGGTTAGCAGAGTTTGTAACCTGAAGCATTTGTAACCTGGGGTGTTTGTAACTCAAGGTACCACTGTACTTCTCACCCTGAGTATTTTCGTCTGCCTGGAATATGGCATTAAATTTGGAAAATGCCTCCTGACTGCCTGGAAGTGGGATAGAGATGGGTAAGTGTGTCTGCATAGAACCTAGCCTGTTGTTGTTGTTGTTGTTTAGTCATTTAGTCATGCCTGACCTTTCGTGACCCCATGGACCAGAGCACGCCACACATTCCTGTCTTCCACTGCCTCCCGCAGTTTGGTCAAACTCATGCTGGTAGCTTCGAGAACACTGTCCAACCATCTCGTCCTCTGTCATCCCCTTCTCCTTGTGCCCTCAATCTTTCCCAACATCAAGGTCTTTCCCAGGGAGTCTTCTTTTCTCATGAGGTGGCCAAAGTATTGGAGCCTGCTGTACAAAGGCAAAATGCAGATTCATTGGCCTACCAACTGATTACCTTTGGCTGCTCCTGCCATGGGCATGTGGCTCTCAGAAGGTAAGAAAACTTTCCCCAGCCCTTCCCCACCTGGAGGGCACATGGCCTCTTTGCCCCAGGTGGCTCAGGTGCTTCACCCCTCTCCCAAAACAAAGGACAAGAGGTAGGCAAGCCATAGAAGACATTCATGTAGCCAATGCATTGCATGAATACACAGAAGCCGTTCCAAATGAAGTGAATGGAACAGGATGCCTAGTGCAGATGTTTAGAACTGAGCCTGAGCTTTCCGGGGAAATGAATTTTTGCAGAAGGAACTGATGACACCGTACAATTAACACGGAGGAGAGACTTCTGATTTGGAAGCTCGCTGTGCGATCTGCCGTGCTGCTTTAATTATGACATTTATCACAACGCAGCCTTTTCAGAGAAGGAAAGCGACCCAAGAACCAAGACAATACACTTGGAACGCAACCAGTCTCCTGCTTGCAATAATCGACAATGCTCTTCTGCTACCTTGAAAAGCAGCGGGGATTCTGGAGGTGTCAGGTTCATTAAGAAGCCGCTTCCTGCAGCAAAGCAGCAGGAGGAATAATTCCCTGTGACATGAGGCAGCTTTGGTGGCCCATCATCCCTTCTCCAGCAGTGCGTGAGTGCTGGATGAGAAAGTAAATAGGGGGATGCATCTGCAACATCCGCAGCTCAAACTAATAGAATATAGGAAGGTGGCAAAATAAATATATATATATTTTAAAAAGTGTCCAGTAGCACCATAGAGACCAACTAAGTTTGTTCTGGGTACAGTGGTACCTCAGGTTACAGACACTTCAGGTTACAGACGCTTCAGGTTACAGACTCTGCTAACCAGAAATAGTACCTCCGGTTAAGAACTTTGCTTCAGGATGAGAACAGGAATTGTGCAGCGGCAGCGGGAGGCCCCATTAGCTAAAGTGGTACCTCAGGTTAAGAACAGTTTCAGGTTAAGAACGGACCTCCGGAACGAATTAAGTACTTAACCCGAGGTACCACTGTATAAGCTTTTGTGTGCATGCACACTTCTGCAGATACACTGAAACAGAAGACACCAGACCCTTATATATAGTGGGAGGGTGGGGTGGAGTTTTCTCAGAAGGTTAGTAGGAGATGGGTGATTGACTCAATAGGTATGGTAAACCTGTTGACGACTGTTAACAACTGCAATTTGTCCTACAGGAAAAAGCAAGGGATAGTATGCAGATGACCAAAAATAGCTTTAGCTGGTTTATACTGAGTCAGGCAGTTGATCCATCAGGCTCAGTATTGTCTACACTGATTGGCAGCTGCTGTCCTAGGTTGCAGACTAAGAGCCTTTCCAAACCCAACTTGGAGATGCTAGAGATTGAATTTAGGGCCTTTTGCATGCAAAGTAGATGATCTACCACTGAGCTATTGTTGGGATGCGTCTGGGGAGATGGGGGCAATTGGCAGGCCCCCAGCTGGCTCCAGACAACCATCCGGCAGCCGGGCAAACCCCAGTTCTCGGAACAGCATAAAAACTGTGACTCAAGCCCCAGACGCCTTTAGAGACTGAGCACGCAAGCCAGCAGAGATAAGAAGTCTTTGCAACAGAAGGGCGGACAGAGGCATATGTAAGCATATTTACAAGCATTTTATTCAACATCAGGATAAAGGAAAAACATGTCTGCTTCCCTTCGTGTCCAAGCAAACAAAACCTAGGTACAGCGGAAGTTCCCAGCAGGATGTGCTGGAAGTAAACAGACATGTGACATACAACAACTCCACATGCCTGTACTAAAGGTGGAACGGAACTACATCCTAACATCCTCCCCCTTTCCGTGTAACCTGTAGCACCTGTGGTTCAACCCAATTGCAAACGCTGTACCTTAAGTTGTTCTCTGCTAACAACCTCAGACAACAGATTTGCAGGAAATTCATTTCTTGGCATGTAGGACATCTGAATGAGTCCTTTCCTCATACATTAAGAAGCAGAAGGTTGCAATGGTAGGGATAACCTCTTTCCTCTTCTCAACACTATAGTTCATTTTATACATTCTGCATGTTTCCTACCTGGTATGTTCCTGGCAGCATGGACCCAGTGCCAGCAGCACAATATTCTGCAAGTGGGATCGGGTGCAAAAATTACTCCTCACTCTTGTGAAAGTTTGAAAGCATGTCCATCTACCCTTTTCAGGTTTCTCTGGGGAAACCATGACTGAAGTGTCGCTGGCGCTGTGGGTTAAACCACAGAGCCTAGGGCTTGCCGATTAGAAGGTCGGCGGTTCGAATCCCCGCGACGGGGTGAGCTCCCGTTGCTCGGTCCCTGCTCCTGCCCACCTAGCAGTTCGAAAGCACATCAAAGTGCAAGTAGATAAATAGGTACCACTCCGGCAGGAAGGTAAACGGCGTTTCCGTGCGCTGCTCTGGTTCGCCAGAAGCGGCTTAGTCATGCTGGCCACATGATCCGGAAGCTATACGCTGGCTCCCTCGGCCAATAAAGCGAGTTGAGTGCTGCAACCCCAGAGTCGGCCATGACTGGACCTAATGGTCAGGGGTCCCTTTACCTTTTTTATAATGCAGATGGGGCCAATGCAGAGGAAAACAGTGTTTATGTCTGTGTCGTGAATATGCCCACAGTCTTTTTCAATTGATTGAGTTCCCTTTTCACTCGTTTTGGAAGTTCAGTACTTACCAGAGTGAAGCTTGCCAGTTAGTCCCTCTCCCTGCCCAACATTTTCAAATTAATACATTCTTGCTGCACATATTTTGCTGTTATCGCTTAAGCACCTGGGAATCCACTGCCAGTTGGCAGACTGGACAAGCATGAAAAGAAATGAAATCTACAAAAATTGAACAGCATCAGCTCCCCCCCCCCCTTAAAGAAACAACAAGCCCCAAAATGAAATCTGTTGCGCAGAAGGTCAAGGAGAACAAATTAGATGGTCAGAATTCAATAAGAACAACTTTGAAATATGTTGCTGCTGTGTTATTGCAATGGTCTTCCAGTGTTAGGTCAGCATATTTTTGTGTGGCTCACAACTTACAGCTGAGGCTGCAGTTGTTCCCTCTTGCCTTGGATGTGGCAGATCCTCCTTAGTTGCAATCATGAAGGACTTGGAGTTGGACAAGAAGCTGATGTAAAGCAAATTGTCATTAACTTAAAAAGGTAAAGGTACCCCTGCCCGTACGGGCCAGTCTTGACAGACTCTAGGGTTGTGCGCCCATCTCACTCAAGAGGCCGGGTGGCCAGCGTGACATCGCTGCTCTGGCGAGCCAAAGCTGCACACAGAAACGCCGTTTACCTTCCCGCTAGTAAGCGGTCCCTATTTATCTACTTGCACCCAGGGGTGCTTTCGAACTGCTAGGTTGGCAGGAGCAGGGACCGAGCAACGGGAGTGCACCCCGCCGCGGGGATTCGAACTGCCGACCTTTTGATCGGCAAGCCCTAGGCACTGAGGCTTTTACCCACAGCGCCACCCGCGTCCCGTCATTAACTTAAGCTGATGTAAAGTACATGCTGAGATCCGAACTCTGTTCAGGAGCAGGGCTACTGCTGTCCAAGCCTGGAAAATGGAAAACAAGTCTTCAAAATAATGCTTTGGGTGCACCACCCCTTTTGCTGGGCTGCCAGGACACATGTCTGAGCTGAATGGACTCAGGATCCAGCCCAAGTTCCCCTTTCTCTGGTCATGCTCCCACCATGCCCCTTTTACAGGGCTTACACAAATTTGAATGAATCCTGTACAGGAAGAATTCGAAGATCCTTCATCTGGAAACATTTAGAATCTGCCTCCCTGGTAAATGCCCTTGAATTCAGTAAGGCTTTTGATGAAGTTCCCCATGATATTGTTGTAAACAAAAATCTGCCCTTTTCCCCTTATGGGGTATCCAAGAGCCCATGTACAGTCCTTACATAGGTTCCCTATTGGTAGGAGAAAATAAGAGGCCAACCAGAGAAGATTGAGAAGCAAAGCAGCTAGTAAGCTTGATCTTTATAGATCTGTTGCTCACCCCCCACCGCCCAAAAAAGTGCCCCTGGGCCTGGAAAGGTTGGTGATTCCTATGATACAAAGGTGGCAAAAGTTAGGCTGGTACACAAGCAAAGTTTACAAGGGGCATGAAAGGGGATTTAAATCAGGACAGTCGCTTTATGTAGCCTTTAATGTTGAGCATCCAAAACTGCTAATCACTTGCTAAATAATTATGAGTAGGCAGGCAACGTATAGATTCTGCCAGCCATATATTCCTCACGCTTGTATTTTTCTCTTTTAATTACTCAGAAGGGGAGCTATTGAACCTAGGAGATCTATAGCTAGTAGGCGCGAGAGCCCTATATTCAACTCTAAAAGGGGAAGTGATAGACTTAGGCTAGGTTACATGCAGGGTCAACAGGACTTGACAATGTGCCTTTGAGGTTTGATAGAGCTGAAACTTTGATCTATAAATAAAAGGAAAGAAAGAAAAAGCTGGAGGAAAGCGAGTTGGAGGAGAGAATAAGTCTTCTTTAGTGAAGATTTGATTTAAAAATATATAAAAAAAGCATCTGAGACACTGAGAAGGAAAATACAATTGCTTTTCATGCTCAGGATGAAAAACCCAACATTGCTTTATTGGAAGAGATCAAGGCACGGATTGGTACTTTCCACTTGAGAGAAAGGTCAACATCGTGTTCCACCTGAGCTCCGTTCTAACCAAGTCTTGAAACTTCTGCAGATATATTGGTAAACTGGGTGCCAAACCTATATATGCCGGAGAAATGTGACTCAGCTTTTGCAAGTCTCCGCCGCATGGGAAATGGCGAGGGGGGAAATCAAATGCTTGGGTGCTCACCCCCGAAAAAGAAAAGAAAAACTTCCTGCATATTTAAAAATCCCCAAAAATTTAAGGAGAGAAGCTAGGACTGAACTTTTATGTCTAACATACTAGGGTTTTTTATTCAGATAGGTAGCAGTGTTGGTCTGACGGTTTACTGGTATCTGAAGAAGTGTGCATGCACACAAAAGCATGCACCCAGAACAAACTCAGTTGGTCTCTAAGGTGTTACTGGACAATTTTTTAATTTATTTCGACTGGGGTTTTTTTTATGTGCAAGGAGGTCTCTCTCCCTCTCTCCTGTTTGGTAGGCTAGAATTTGAACGTACAGTCTTCATTCCAACATGGAAGAGACTTAAAACAAAAACAAAAAACCACAACACTTTATCACATGATTCTCTTGCATTTAAATATGCTTCCTGCTTCAGTCCTTTAAGGTCTGGTCTAAACATGCAGCAGAAAGAATGTAGCATTCTGGAATGTTAACATATTACACATGCACACAGAGCATTGCTTTACACCAGCTTCTTGGGTATACGATCGATCCCTTATTGGTGTTCACTACACCGAAGTTGGATAGCCAAACTGGCATGGTCTTGACCCTTGGTTCCCCCTCAGGGGTCTTCCCTGAATGCTCTAATAATGTGGGTTACCATTAAATTCACTTTTTAAAAAAAGTTTTCAGAAGCCAGGAGCTCTCAGATGACTGTGTTCGTTTTGGACCTCTTGTCATTCAGCTTTTGTGGCACCGAGCCAAAAAAACTCAGTTTCAGGGCAGGACTCCGGAGGCTTTTCATCTGTTTTCATGAGCTCCAGTTTCCTTCCTTTTGCTTGCAGCGTCAGGCCCAGGCTGTATTTTATCTTATCCTAGCAGCTGCCTTGGAAAATATTTGACGGCAACAGTTGCAGAAACGGCCATTGTGGTCTCCAGCTCCCATGGTGGGTGGCAAGTCTCAATAATGGGGGTGGGGTTGCGTCATTGCTGGTCCCCTCCCCTTTCAAATTAAGAACTAAAGAGCCTTGTTTCCTCAGAGAAAGACACGGTGGAAATGAGGGAGGGACGTAAGCAAGAATGCCTAATTGAGCCTTCCTTGAAAAACACAGTCCTCCTTCGACGGGGAGGAAGGGAAATGAGGGAGAATGGCAGGCACCTGTTTCCTTGCATCTTCTGACAGCACCCCCCTGGGGAACAAGGCGCTTTCATGATTGCTAGCTTCCACATGACACGTTGCAGGGGGCGAGACCTTTGGAAAATTAATAAATAAAGCCACAGCCACCTGTTTGACAGAGGAAGGGAGTGCATTTTTTCTACAGGATTCCAACACGGCTTGAATGGAACTTACCTTGAAATTATCACCAGGTGGGCAGGATTTTGAAGTCCCTGGAGAAGTGAATACTAGAATTCAAAGCCTTCCGGTGACATCGGCCTGAAACATTTTGATGCCTGAGGTGTAATCTCCCAATGGGACTCACTAATTTATGTGGGGCACTGTCTGCATGGGAAGGTCTCCTGCAAATGTCTCCTAGGCAAGGGCAGCACTGCATGTTCAATGAAGATGGCCCATGAGAAGTTCCTGACAGATGAGGGCTATGGATGCAGGTTGTGGGGGGAGGGAGAAGAAATTAAGTTTGGTCCACTTAATTAAAAGAGCCAGTGTGGTGTAGTGGTTAAGAATGGTAGATTCGTAATCTGGGGAACCGGGTTCACGTCTCCACTCCTCCACATGCAGCTGCTGGGTGACCTTGGGCTAGTCACACTTCTCTGAAGTCTCTCAGCCCCACTCACCTTACAGAGTGTTTGTTGTGGGGGAGGAAGGGAAAGGAGAATGTTAGCCGCTTTGAGACTCCTGAAGGGGAGTGATAAAGCGGGATATCAAATCCAAACTACTCTTCTTCTTCTTCTTCTTCTTCTTCTTCTTCTTCTTCCACTTTTTAAAATGCAGGCCTAATTCACGCTTCCCAAAACAATATGCAAAGCGAAACCTAGCTATCTTTCAAACTGAGCACTTCTCTGAATTTTGTGAGGGAGCTCACCAACTAAATAATGAGTACACAAATGTATGTATTAGAGTGCATAACAAAAACATATTAGTGATAACAGCATACAAAATCGATTACAATTGTTATTTATTTAAAAGCCTTTCTGTCCAGCTGAGTATTTCAAAAATCTCTAAGCTGCATATAGTCTGAAAGCAAACAATGTTATCGTTAAAATAATGACCTAAAACCAGTAGAGCAGCACTATAAGCACACACAAAAGCAAATAAAACAGAAATTCAGAATACTGAAGTGCGTAAAGCAGAGTCCAGTCTTATGGGTCAGGGAAAACTTGGGCTTTCTTCATGATGAAGGGCATATTGTTTGCAAAAAAATAATTGTGTATTAGAAAAAATTGCATACCAAAATTGTATGCAGTCTTGGCCATTGGGGGAAATATGGACTTTTAAGAAGACTTTTTAAAGCTTGCAGCCTGACTGGGAAATATGGTGAAGTGAAGGCTGGAAAATAAGAAATCAGAATTGACAGATTTATCCATGCCTGATGCCCCAAGGATTAGGCCCACATCCCCTTTCCTACTATGTTGCCTTTAAAGAAGATAAAAATATGCCATTTGAGGTGGCCATCATGCCACAGAAGCTGAGCATAGACAGAAAACAGCACTTTCCCAAATCACATACATACCTTGGGTTGAAGTAGCTTCAAGTTAAGTATTTTCAAGTTGCACTCCACGGCGACCCAGAAGTAACGGAGCGTGTTACTTCCGGGTTTCGCCGCTTGCGCATGCACAGACGCTCAAAATGACATCATGCGCATGCGCGGAAGCGGTGAAACACGACCCGTGCAGACGCACAGTCGCGTCTTACGTTTACTTTAGGATGCAAACGGGGCTCCGGAACGGATCCCATTCATATCCAGAGGTATGTCTGTATATGGAGTTCCCCATCACATGATGTGACAGCCACTAGCTAGACTTTGGGTTGGAGTGCTAAATAATTCTTTGCACAAGTGGAACAACTTGGGCAACAACTCCCCCTTCTCTCATCACCCTGTGCACCTCCAAAATCTGTTCTGGGTTCCCCCCCAATCCCCAGGAGCAAATTGGGGGGTTGTGCAATGCATGCGTGGGGGGAGGAGAGAAGGAAACCTGGCGCGCGCTATTCTGCTTGCACCACTATTTTGTTGAATGCCGTCCTTGGTTTATATATAAATAAAAAACAAACAAATGGAAGAAGTCTCCGAATGGGTCTGAAAGCAATCAAGGGCACATTGTTGAACTTCAGGTTAAAAGGGCCCTAGCATAAGATCACTCTGTATGTTTGTTAGCCTATCCAGAGATTTCGCAGATAGCAGCGCAACCCAAAAGCTCCCACCATATTCTTCAAATACTGCCCCTCCGTTGATCCACAACTGTTTATTTCATTATCTGTTTCCTGTGGGTGTGCTCGGTAGCACTACTGCTCAGCTTGAGACAAGAACATGTAACTTCTGCTTAAATCTAGCCCTCAAATCTCTTTGAATGTCCCAAAATCGAATTATAAGCATATGGAAGTCATCTAAACCAGCGTTCTCTGCAAATGTAAAACTTCTTTGCGGTTTCCCACACTATCCTGCCATATATTGCTCTTGCCGGTAATTATACCGTAGGTACTTTATTTTAGTACACACACACACACACACACACACACACACACACTTCTTTGGTACCAAATAGGGATGCAAGTTAAGATTATTCTGGAAACTGAAATGGATGTTTGCCTATGATGTAAGAGGCATAGATCACAATTTCAACCCAAGCTGAATTTTTTTAAAAAATAAGATAAGCACCAACTGCTTCAGATAATTCTGAGTAGGTCTGAGAGGAAGGAAACATAGCTAGTTTGCTACCCAGAGTGGCTTCTGATGTAGTATAAAAGTGATATACAGTAGTATGAAACTGACATATGGGAGTTTTATGGGGGATTTTTCTGGCCCAAGTCAATCAAAATGTGTCTCGGGCTGGCATAACATTGCCAAGCAAACCCACATCTGTTGCTTCAGAAGAAGGGCACTTTTCTGCTTCTCGGAGTTAGTTTTTGCTAGAAAAACCACATGGTACTTTTTTCTTTTCAATTCTCTAAATGGTTGGCATTGAATGAGACAAAGAGCACCTCTGTGGTGTGTGTTGATTGATTTAATGGGGTACTTTTTGTCCCAGCTTTTGCAATTCAAAACATTTACAATGACAAGTGGCTGAAATTTGGGGGCACTGTTTGCTGCTGTACTTAAGATAACCACGATGTGACTCTTGTTCTGTGTCAACTCTGCAACCAATGGTGACCCCATGGTGGATTTCAACCCTAGTTTTTTTTGTAATAATTTTTTATTAAGTTTTCAAAAGTTTAACCTCAATACATAACAAACTTATCTTACCCCCACAGACTTCCCACCCCATTTTCCATGTGTTTTTATTTCTCCCCCTCTTCTGCACACTACCTTCAACCCTAGTTTTTTGGAAGATGCTTAACTGACTGAAAGAAGGATCCAATCCTGGCTCACACACCAGGACGAGGGTGTGTGGTTAAGGCAGAGGCATCCCTTTAGCTGGTACCTCCCAGCAGTTACCACTGATTCCTCTGTTGATGTAGGGCATCCCTTTCTACTCATGAATGTGTGCATGAGTAGAGCTGTCAGTGGAGTCGCTGCTCACAGCCGAAAACCAAAGCCCTCAAAGTGTGGCATTCTGGAGGCAGGGAGGGTTGAGTTGGCTTGTCACCTGTTGGAGACCACTGTCCCAATGCAACCTGGGCTACGTGGGGCTGCCTTTGAGACTGACCCAGAAACTCCAGCGGGTGCAGAATGCCGCGGCGAGACTCCTTACAGGGTCCTCGCCGCGGGATCACATTCGCCCGGTGCTATACCAGCTGCAATGGCTCCTGGTGGAGTACAGGCCTAGGACCCTCGTACTTATGGGACCGCCTCTCCTGGCATGTCCCACGGAGGACCTTACGGTCTTCAAACAAAAACATCTTGGAGGTCCCGGGCCACAGAGAGGTTAGGCTGGCCTCAACCAGAGCCAGGGCTTTTTGGGCTGTGGCCCCGATCTGGTGGAATGGTCTGTCACAAGAGATTAGGGCCCTGCAGGACTTGACATCTTTCTACAGGGCCTGCAAGACAGAGCTGTTCCACCAGGCCTTTGGCCAAGGCACAGCCTGACCCCTTCCTTTGGTGATCCTCGTAGAACTCTGACCCAATGGTTGCCATTAATTTGATTTTGAATTGATTTTAGAATATTGATTTTAAAGTGCTGTGTTACTTACTTATAGTTGTTAGCCGCTCTGAGCCCAGCTTCAGCTGGGGAGGGTGGGATATAAATAAACTATTATTATTATTATTATTATTATTATTATTATTATTATTGCTTGCCCCATCAGCTCCAGGCTCAACACCAATCACTGCTGCAAGGGGTTGGTCAGAGGTGAAAGGATACATGGGATATGGTTAGCGGAGGAGATGAAATCTTTAAACCTGAATACGAAATGGAGACATGCTGTGGATAGGAAAATGACCTGTCTGTAGCCGAAGGAGCGATCATTCCATATCCCACCTTCTTCAGACTAGAACAACTAGATCTTCTTTCTCTACTGGGAAGAGCAACCTTTCCCTTGCCATGCAGAGAAATTCCCCCAGGGAAATTACGCCGAGACGGTTAGTGCTGGGAAACTAATAAAAAAGTGTAATTTCATGGCAGCGAAGCCCTAATTAATTCCACCCTCCACTGAAAGGTTTCTGCAATTGTAGTACATTATTATTTCTCCTTAGTTTTTCTTCTCGTGATATGGGTCGAAAAGGCCAAAACATTTCACTGAATATCAGCAGATTTTGTCCGTTTGCAACACATGGATGACTCTTCTGCTCTCTCAGGCGTTGGCCAAATAATTAGGAGTACGCCGGCTACTCAAGGTCAAACACCACTAATGACAAGGAGGAAGTCTAGCTAGAATAAGTCCTCAAGACTTCCTCTAGACCGGGGTGGGGAAACCGTGGCCGTCCAGATGTTGCTGGTCTTCAGCTCCCATCAACCAGGGTCCATGCTGACAGGAGCTGATGAGAGTCTGAGTTCAAGAACACCTGGAGGTCCAGAAGATTCCCCTCCCATGCTTTATCCTTTTAGGCACGCAAGACAAGAGGACAAGTTTATTTCTGCTTTGTACAATATCAATTCTTCTTCTTCCTGTGGGAATGTTAAGGATGGTAGGAAAGGATATACTGAATAAGTATTGTCCTTACTTCACTCATGCTAGTGAGTCATGTAGCAGAGCAGATTCCCCTCAATATAGCAGGAAGCTAGTTTGCAGATTCATTTGAATCTCTTTAGTTAAGTAATCCAATCTGGCTTGATCAGACTGGATTATTCCTGGTGTCCCCTTTCATCCCTCTTAAAAGAATAAAGACACAAGAGTTTTTCCTTAAAAGTAACAACAAGTTTACTCACATTTCAGTTCACGATTTTATCCCTGAAAGGCAGGCTTTACTTAGTAGTTACATAGCAAACTGTGAGTTCATCTCACATGGCGATTGAGCTCATGTGCTGCTGGATGAGAGCCAGCAGACAGCAAAATTACATTAAGAGAACAAAATGGCTGCAGGAGACCAGCGTGGCAGCAAGCGAGCAGCAAGCAAGAGATGGAGAGCAAGAGAGAGAAAATGGCTGCATCTCGCCTCTTTTATGGAGTCAGCCAGGGCCACGCCCATCTCCCAGGTCACATGCAGGGGGAGGGGGCTTCAGACCAGTAGAACAAGAAGTTACACTGACTGGAGAAGCATCCCCCTGCCTGTGCCCACTCTAGGAAAATAAGGAATGTTGCATTTGGCTGTTCCAATGGATTACATCCCATACTTCCTTGCCACTTCTACTTTAAGAGCTCATGTTGTGGTTTTGGTGGTGGAGCGTTTGCTT
The DNA here is from genome assembly GCF_965153285.1 of Podarcis tiliguerta. Taxonomy (NCBI): domain Eukaryota; kingdom Metazoa; phylum Chordata; class Lepidosauria; order Squamata; family Lacertidae; genus Podarcis; species Podarcis tiliguerta. Next base: position 14,876,036 of record NC_139537.1, on the reverse strand, counting down.
TAGGGTTTCCATGTGATTGCAGCAAGCTCCTGTATCCTTAGACTAGCAGAATATACCCAACCATCATGCTCTGCAGAAGAGGGCCTCCTGCAAATACCATCTCAACAGGAGGTCTGCTCCATACGATATAAGCATTTGACCATTAGTGTGGCAGCACCTACTCATTTGAACTCCCTTATGCAGCGTATCAGTCAGGCTCTGTTTTCTTTTTCAGCACCATCTAAAAACCTTCCTCTTCCAGAAAGTCCTTTAAGCGGAAATTTTCCTCCCAGTCTATATCTGTACTGGGCTTGAAATGGTTTTAAAGCAGGTACGTACTGTGGATGTTTCCATTGTTAATTCACAAATGATTCATCAGTGAAATAATAGAACTAATAATGTCGGCTTTTTCTCTCAGCAGGGAAAGAGGTCAAGAACTGGATAAGTTTGCCAACCTTTAACAATCTTTTAAAGAAAACTGCAGAGAGGAGACTTCATCTTAGTTTTTCCCAGGGGAATGTCAGAAGCTCTCTTTTTTATGAAGAAAAGAAAAAATAGGACAGTGGCTAACATATATATCTGGATAGCTTCCAGCTCTGCAATTCTATGATTCTATGTCTCTGGCTCCCTAAAGATGAGGGACAAGTGAAATTCCACAAATGCTGAGTTAGAAGACGGAAAACGGGGAGAAAGAAAGAGACGTCTTCACGAACTAATAGAAAAGGTTTCTTTCAGATTTGCCATGTGATGTAGGATAACCAAGTATGATAATAAATGCAGACGTCACTAACACAAAACTGTGCATTAGCTTTACATTATAGGTGCATTCATTAGAGAAACTGATTTGCAGCAGCTTTCTACGAAGCGTATAAGCCAGGCATAGGCAAACTCGGGCCTCCAGATGTTTTGGGACTACAACTCCCATCATCCCTAGCTAACAGGACCAGTGGTCAGGGATGATGGGAGTTGTAGTCCCAAAACATCTGGAGGGCCGATTTTGCCTATGCCTGGTATAAGCCAAACTGCCTCTGCACACTGGCTGAAATGACCTTTAGGATGCTTTTACACTGGCAAACACTCTGAACGGGATCGAACCCTGATCTGCTCAAGGACGTGGTGGGGAAAAACTGTGCAGACATGATGGTTTCCCCAGTGGTTCAGGTAATTTCCATGAGTTCCAGCTGACCTGCATTGTTCATCAGGGTTAAGAAGAAGCAATGCTATATGGTGAGTCTGTGGCCTCAGTTCAATATCATATATATATATATATATACACACACATACAGTGGTACCTCTGGTTAAGTACTTAATTCATTCCAGAGGTCCGTACTTAACCTGAAACTGTTCTTAACCTGAAGCACCACTTTAGCTAATGGGGCCTGCTGCTGCTGCTGCGCCGCCAGAGCACGATTTCTGTTCTCATCCTGAAGCAAAGTTCTTAACCTGAAGCACTATTTCTGGGTTAGCGGAGTCTGTAACCTGAAGCATATGTAACCTGAAGCGTATGTAACCTGAGGTACCACTGTATATATATTCCACTTCCCAAGTTGGTTGGTGAAATATTTCCCGTGAATCCTGATAAGAACATTCAAAGACTAAATGCAGCCTGTCCATCACCGGTAGATTGGGCTTCTGACAGTGTAATGCAAACATGTTCGTTTTCATGTGGTTAAAATAAACAGATTGGCTGTGCCCCCTACCGTTTGGAATACACTTGCCTAGCAGCTCTCAGTTTGTCTCAGGTTACTAACTCTTCCTGCCACAATTGTCCTGAGTCTGGGGGAAAGTATGGAGAGGATTTTGAGATGGGCAGAAAAAAACTTGGATCCGGATTTTGCAGAGAATCCCAGTTGTTTGAGCTGCCCAAACCAACAAGTGGGGGGAAGTCAGGTTGTGGACTTTGACAATTGCCTGTTGCTCAGGCCCCGTAAATGAATGCGCGGCAACAGGCAATAGTGTGTAATTTAGCTCAGAGGCTGGCTTAGCCGGTCACAGGTGTCACTGAGATATTCTGAATGCTCAAAACTTTTCACCATGAAATATTGCACATGTGGTACTGTAATTGAGACACACTGGGGAAATCTCCCTAGAGCTCACACTTCCCTATCTAACTGGATGCCTGGCCAGTGTTTTGATTCCAACTGCTGGGTTAGCTTGGAGAGCATGGAATTGCTATCTGACACATGGCCAGCTGACCTTGATACTCGGACGAATTTCATTGTGTGCGGACTGAAGTTTTTTCGGGGGGAAATGGGCCTGTTTCTAGGATTCAATGAAGCTGAGGATCAGTTCATTCAGCCAGCTAAAGTGGGCTGCCATAAATGTATTGAAGCAGCCCTCCATTCCAAACACAACGGATAATCTGTGAGCGTGTGGAAGGATTGTGCTGATCATCTGCTCATACGTCCTTCCCTGAAAAACAAGAGATTTTCTTTTATTAACTCCAGGGTTAGAAATTTTAACAAGTCACAATTAAGGTGGAATGTAGACACATTAAAAAATGTTGTGAAGGTGTTTCTTAAAAAAAAAAGTTTTGAAAAATATATTGAACTTGCCATAGCTCACCATCGCCATCTAGTGTCACATTTGTATAATAGGTAAGGGTAAAGGCAAAGGACTCCTGGACAGTTAAGTCCAGTCAAAGGCGACTATGTGGTTGCGGCCCTCATCTCTGATTCAAGCCAAGGTGTGGCATATAAATAAATTATTATTATTATTATTACCCAGACCTCACATATCCTTCAACTTTCCTCAGATGCAAATAAGGACATTGCTCACTCCATTCCTCAGCTGACCCTCCCTTACCCCCATTTTTTGTCCCTCTCCCATGCAGAATATTTCCACCACTAATAGGACACAGCACGCACACCCTCCATCATCCTGAGAAAACCCATTAATCCTTATTCCATTCCATTCCATTCTTTGGTAGATTTACAAAAAGAAAAGCACACTCCTTCCTTCCTTCCTTCCTTCCTTCCTTCCTTCCTTCCTTCCTTCCTTGTACAGACACCAATATATACACCATTTATTATTGTTGGAATGTTTTGTAAAATACTGAGTGTGCATCGTAAGAATCCTGTCAGTTAATAATACAGTCATACCTTGGAAGTCGAACGGAATCCATCCCAGAATCCATTCGACTTCCAAAACGTTCAGAAACCAAAGCGCCCTGTCGGACATTCGGCTTCCAAAAAGAGTTCGCAAACTGTTTTGAACAGTCGCTTCCAGGTTTGTGGCGTTCGGGAGCCAAAACCTTCGAGAACTAAGTTGTTCGAAAACCAAAGTACGATTGTAATAATAATAATAATTTTATTATTTGAACCCCACCCATCTGACTGGGTTGCCCCGGCTGCTCTAGATGCTTTGCACTATTAATTGCTATTTATCAAGGGTGAAGAATGCTCACTGCCAATCCTCTCACTGCTCACTGCTCACCGACAGGCCTGAATAACGGGTGGAGTGACCCTTCAGAGCTCCCCCCCTTTTTTTGTCACTAATGAATTCCACTCTGCTAATTGGTTTTACCTGAAGAATTATGTAGGATGTTTTCTCCCTGGGCACGTCGTGTTTCTCCGCCTGCGATTTATATCTTCCTTATTGATGCGGGCGTGAACGAATGAAAATACACCCAGGCCACGGTTATCTTTCACACAACGGCTAATCAATCATCTTGCTTGTTGTTGAACCTGCTTCATTCAACCTGCATGCTGATGATATTGCTTAAGGGGGGCTGATGGTGGGGGGAAAGGAGAATGAGGTAAGGTAAAAGGTAAAGGACCCCTGGACAGATTAAGTCCAGTCAAAGGCAACTATGAGGTTGCAGCACTCATCTCGCTTTCAGGCTGAGGGAGCAGGTGTTTGTCCACAGACAGCTTTCCGGGCCAGCAGGACTATGTGGGATGTAAAGTTGCAGCCAAGTGCAACATTCTGACAGAGGACTAACGGCCTCCATATTCTAACCGGTTGCTGCGACAACCAGTTTGTTGGTTGCTGGTAGTTAAGAAAGATAACTGCTCAGTTGCAGTCTCCTCAGGACCAACTTCCCTCTGGTATAGTTTATTTGCTTGTTATGTAACCTAAGCCTGCCTTCAGGTAAAGGTAAAGGTAAAGGTCAAGTCGTGGCCGACTCTGGGGTTGCGGCACTCATCTCGCTTTATTGGCCGAGGGAGCCGGTGTACAGCTTCCGGGTCATGTGGCCAGCATGACTAAGCCGCTTCTGGCAAACCAGAACAGCGCACAGAAACACCTTTTACCTTCCCGCCGGAGCGGTACCTATTTACCTACTTGCACTTTGATGTGCTTTTGAACTGCTAGGTTGGCAGGAGCAGGGACCAAGCAATGGGAACTCACCCCGTCGTGGGGATTCGAACCGCCAACCTTCTGATTGGCAAGCCCAAGAGGCTCGGTGGTTCAATGAAGTAGAGGGAAGGGGCCAGTTCCTAGTTTACATTGGTGCAACTAGCTCAGTAGTCTAGACTCTGCACAAGGGTTTCAGCCTTACCTGAAGATACCAGGAATTGAAACTAGAACCCTTTTGCATGTAAAGTGTGTGCTCCACCATTGAGATATTGCACCTTCATGTTCTATAGGACCCCCACTATGTTCTAAAGGACCCTTGTTTGCAAAGGACTCTTTGTTGGAGACATCATCTAGTACTGTCTGCCTCTGCTAAATGGCTTCATATCTGTTCTTGTATCCAGTCTTCCTCTCCTCCCACCCTACCATGATTCATTGGACTTATCTCTGTCTGCTTTAAGAAAGCTACCTTGAACGGAGTCAGACATCTGAAGGCAACCCTGTATTGGGAAATTTTTAAACGTCTAATGTTTTACCATTTTTATGTGCCGTAAGCCACCCAGACTGGCTGGGGAAACCCAGCCAGATGGGTGGGGTATAAATAATAAAATTATCATCATCATTGTTATTATCATTGCTCCATCTTTCTCTGTCCTGCCAACATTGATTAGAAGTGGCACTCCAAGATTTCAGGTGGAGAATCTCTCGCAGCCAGGCATTGAATCTGGGGTCTTCTGCATGCATGAAAGTTGCTCCACCACAAACGGCAGCCCTTCCATGTATGTTTCTGCCAGGGATTAAAAGTGCAAACTGGATTTCACTTTGCAGATTGCTTCAGAAAGTGTGAATTAGGTAGGATCACCTTTTAGCCAAATTGATTTTCTCTTTCAACCCTAGTTATCTTCATGAACTTTTCTGCCATCCTTGGGCAGGGGCTGTGTCAACCTGCACCATCCCAATGTTTGCATCTATGCTGCCAAGGCGTGTTTCATCCAGAACACGGAGTAAAGGCATCTCCGATTAAGGCCTCCTTGCATGGTTCCGTTTTGCCTGAAATCCTATTCAGTCTTTCCACAGAAAGTTTTTTCTTCTTCTCTCTTTCTCTGTTCTGTTCATAAATTTAATTCCCAGCCCTGGGATTTTTGTCTTGCTTTTTTTTTTAGTTCTGATGAGAGTGAACAGCTGGCTTGTACTGTGGATTTTGTTGACAGCGTTCAGTTGTTACTCTGGTTTTTTTTGCTCAGACGGAGCCTGCGTCGCTTTGTCTGGCTACTGTCTGACATGTCAGCTTACACACTGCTTCAGCCCCCAGCTGTTCCCTCCTTTCATGCTATGGATCGCACTTTGCATTAGATTTAAACGTGCCTTCAGAAAATAGTAATAATAAAAATGTCGGCAGAGCTGATCAGTTGCCACAGCAACCTGTAAAATGGG